>NC_143524.1:29002232-29316020 GCF_031878675.1 Megascapheus bottae | reverse complement strand
GCTCAGACTGGGCTGGACAGGTGTGTGCTTATGATGTTAAAGCTACTTTAAGCTTGGAATAGGTTGAATGGGCTTACAGTTTCCTTCTATATTTGACTATCAGTGAAAATAGCACAAAATTTGTAGGTCTTTCATCAGCATACATACAATATTTTGGTTGGAGAATAACTGCCATGGGCTATTTATGTTAAAGCTACTTTAAGCTTGGAATAGGTTGAATGGGCTTACAGTTTCCTTCTATATTTGACTATCAGTGAAAATAGCACAAAATTTGTAGGTCTTTCATCAGCAGACATACAATATTTTGGTTGGGGAATAACTGCCATGGGCTATTAGGGTGCTAAGGACCTTTTTAGACAAGGCACTTACCAACATTTATTCCCATTACAGACTAATTCTGAATCCCGAGAACAGCCTACTTGGATCAAGGATGCCCTATTGTCCAGTAGCTTTTACTCAGAAGCTGGTCTACATGTACATTTTCTAAAAGACCTAGGTCTCCATGTAGGTAGGACTACTGCATAGATGAGACCTCCAGGCTATCCTAAACCAAGTTAGTTCAGAGCTGCTACTGATTATTTTAGTAATTGTAGTCAGACAGTTATAGATTCAGTCTCAATAAGAGCCACCTACTAGCTAACCGTGGGCATGCTATTTCCCTCTGCAACTCAGCTTCATTATTTGCAAAACAGGGACAAGAACAGAACCTCCTCCACAGAGCTGCCTTGCAGGGTAAATGAGATAATACATACGAACAGCTTGGCAAAGTACCTGGCACAAGCTAAATGCACAATAATGCTAGTTAATGTTCTTGTAAATTATTGTTATTTCCTCAGCTCCCTTGGCTAGATTCTAAACTTCAGTGTTTTATTTATTGCAGACATTGACGAATGTGCCTTAAGAACTCACACCTGTTGGAATGATTCTGCCTGCATCAACTTGGCAGGGGGTTTTGACTGCCTCTGTACCTCTGGGCCCTCCTGTTCTGGTGACTGCCCCCATGAAGGAGGACTGAAGCACAACGGACAAGTGTGGACCCTGAGAGAAGACAGGTGTTCTATGTGTTCCTGCAAGGTGAGACTGCAGGAATTGTAACTGCTTTGACAAGAGAATCTGTTTCCCTACCTTTATCCCAGGGGCTGGTGACTCCTGTAGTTCCTGAAAAGGCTCTTCTTCTAATCCCCCAAACAGCTAGTGGTGATGTTGAGTGACAGGAAGATCTTCTTTGAATTTATTGTGCTCTCAGTGAATACTGAGGTATGGAATTGAGATTGGGAGGGGAAGCAGGACAGAGAATTCAAAGCTAGTCCTCCTACAGAGAGCCCACAGTGCCTTGAAGGCTGGTTGAGTGACATTAGTGAGCCATCATTTCACACGCACACAGAATGGCTGACTAAAACAGCTCTTTGCCTACAATGATCACCCATATGAACTGCTTGCTTTCGTGTTGATATTAACCAGAAAAGCAAGACTTATAGATTTGTACCCAGGGGTCAAAGACAGGTGGACTTCCGTTCTGAGCAAGTGATCGTGATCATGTGTGGCCTGTAAGTAATTGGTATTCCTGTCATCTCTATGCTGGGTCATTTTTTATAGTAAATTGTTTGATAGTGAGTTTACTGCCTATGGAAATAAAATTCTGTCACCATTGTGGCTTTGCTTTATGCTTTGCAAAATGGAACTATGAAAGTGTTTGATTTCCTTGTGCTTTATTTCTTCTTTGCTGGTCTTTCCTGTTAGTTTTCCTTTGTTATTGCTTTATTGTAAGTATTACCTTGTATTTCTGTATTTCTTGGGATGAGACTACTTGAACTTGGACTTGATGAAAATCCAGAAAAATTACTTGGTCAGTTGTCAAATAGCCAGGTCTCCTGATAAGTTTTGTGTTTCATAAATATGTCGCTGAAATAAGCTACAAGAACTCATTCATTTCTTCCACTGCCTTTAAGTTCTATCATGTTCAAATAGACCCAGGGAGAAGTATATCACCACATACCAAAACCAGTATTTCCCTTATATCTGAATGTTTCCATAACCAAAATTAACATTCTTTTCTCCCATTTATTGAGTGGCTGCTGTGTTTTGCACAGTCATTCTTAGAGCACAACTTTAAAAGATAAAGAAATGGAGTCTATAAGAAGTATTTAGGGACTGGGAGTTTGGCCTAGTAGTAGAGTGCCTGCCTAGCATGCATGAAGACCCAGGTTTGATTCCTCGGTACCACATACATAGAAAAAGGCTAGAAGTGGTGCTGTGGCTCAAGTCGCAGAGTGCTAGCCTTGAGAAAAGCCCAAGAACAGTGCTCAGGCCCTGAGCTAAAGCCCAGGACTGGCAAAAAAAAGAAGTATTTAGAATTTGCTGTAAATCTTGAAGGCATAAATGTCTATCCTGAAGCATAGACATGGTATTTTGCAGGGTTTTGAGCTTTACTTGTTTGAAAGTTCATAGTTTTCCCTTGTTGCCAGTCATCGCTTATGGATGATACCAATGGATGTTTTTCAAATCAATTAGGAGTCTGCTAATCCACCTTGGCTGAGATTAAATTACAAGATGAAAATTATGTTACTATTAGTAGGCTAGGTCCTCAAAAGTTATGTTAGTAAGTATGTTGTTCAACCAGGGGGTGATGGATCAATGACAATTGGAAATAGATTATTTTGTTTTAGAAAGATTGAGAATAGCAATTTTCAGTGGCAATACTTATTTCTGCTCAGCCAGCAAAATGAAGATGGGTTCTTTGCTGTTGGTTTTTAATGCTATTTTTTTTCCAAACTTTTGAGGATGACTAGACTACAACTGAAACTGAAATCCTGTATAGGTTTTCTAGGTCACTCGGCTCTGGAATTTTGCTCAACTATGGACTGCTATAAAACAAAAATTTGTTCTTTTTTTGCATCTTAAGTCCAGAGACCCACTAATCATTAAATGCCTCCTTGGGCTTCTTTACTATTTAAATTTATTATTAATCCAAGCATCATCATTTTTTTCTGTATTTACTTCTAAATTGTCCCACAAATCTCATGAAAATTAGGCTCAAATTTTCCATAGAAGAGAAACAATTCTTTAGTAGTATTATATTATCAATAACATATGCCTTCACTAACACCACAATGCTCAACCATGTTCTGAATAAAACACTAGGCAGATTTCTTATTATAATTATTGTTGTTGTTGTTTTTGTTTTACTGTGACTCCATTATCCACTTACGTGGTAGCTTCCCACCTTTGCAAAAAGAGGGAGAACCACATTTTAGGAGCTGAATGCAATACCTCGAATCAAACCTGAAAGTCACCCTCATAAAGTGAACTCTCTGAAACATCTTTATTTTCATTATTTGTAGTTGAAAGCATCCAATTGCAATTCATAAGAAATTTCTCCAGTCCTTAAGCATCCAAATGGATGGGTATACTCACATCATTTTTGAAGCCATGAAATAAAATCAAGATTAAGGTATAAATTACTATCTTTTCAATTGTATTCCCTCAAATAAAAATGAAATCACACAATAAAAGAGTCTTACACAAGTCATCAAATGGCAAAGGCTTACTTTTGAAAAAAAACAGAATGAAATTTTTTTAAGGTCAGTTTTCCCCTTGAGAGTCATTATACATGTGCAACTACTAGTGCACGATACCAATTGAAAGAAATATCTCCAAAGTGTGTCCACATACAAATGGAGTTCAATGATGAATCTGTGTCTCACAGTGGATTTGATTTTTTTAGATTCTATTAATTTCTTTGGTAGTAGCACAGCTTTGCATATTTTAAAATTACTTATCTCATCAAACACAGACAGTTTGAGCTGCTTAGAACTAGTCTTTCCCAGCAACATTTAGAACACAGAACCACGTTTTTAAATTTGACCTTTGAATTTTATTCCAGTCCAACCTCTTTCCATGGGCACTCATCTATAGGTTTTTGAGTTCACCTGTCATATTGTAGTGGCCATAAATTATTTACTAGAATATCATAGGGAAAAAAGTATGGGATGGGATGAGAGGCAGTATATGAACATTGAGGGTGACTTCACAGAGAAGATGGCCTATTAAGGAAATCTCAAAGATTGAGAAATTCAGCCAGGAATAAGGAAGGGGGGGGAATGAATCCATCCCCCAAAATGAAGAGCAAAGTCGCATAAGCAATAAGTTTGTATATCATATTAGAAATGCTAAGTGAATAAGGCTGGAATAAAAGTAGCAAAGAAATTATGGAAAGAGTGTAGTCTTAAGTCTGAAGATAAGGGCTGGAGAAAGAGGTATGGCATGGAATTGGGGATTCCTGAAACCAAAGATCATGAGAGCTTTTCTATTTATGTGTGATATGCCCCAATTGAGAGACTGAGAAGAGGAAAGGGAAGGGAAAAAAATTTCAGGGGCAAGGTTGAGACTTAAATGCCCATTTTTATAGGATGAAAAGATTCCATTTCCATGTGCCATAGACAAAAGAAAGATTCAGGACTTGCAAGTTACATTTTATGCACTTGATCATAGCTTGTATTACATTTCTCCCTACCTGCTGTACTTAGGATCACAGCAGGAAACATTTATTCATGATTTCTTTACTTCATACAATTTCAGCTAACCATGTCAACCATTGTCTAAAGACTCAACAGTGTAAGAGCGATCCCTCCTGGCCACAGTCCTGCCAGTATCTGTTGTTATTGGATTTCTTGATCATGGCCATTCTAGTGGAGTGAGGTGGAAACTCAGAATTGTTTTGATTTGCATTTTTTATGGACAGAGATGTGGAGTATATCTTCATGTGTCTATAGGTCATTCTTTTTCTTCAGAGAAGTTTCTTTTTAAACCTTTGGTCCATCTTTTAATGGGATGGGAATGTAAACTCATTCAACCACTATGGAAAGCAGTATGGTAGTTCCTCAAAAGACTAAACATTGAGCTCCCCTATGACCCAGCAGTTTCACTCCTTGGCATTTACCCAATCATCCAGAAACAAGGACATACTAAAGCCACTAGCACAACAATGTTTACTGAAGCACTATTTACCAGACCAAAGATATGGAACCAAACCAGATGCCTCTCAGTAGATGAATGGATCACAAAGATGCGGTATTTATACAGAATGGAATACTATGGTGCCATCAGAAAGAATGGCATCACCCCATTTGTAAGCAAATGGAAAGGCTTGGAAAAAATCATGTTAAGTGAAGTAAGCCAGACTCAAAGGAACATAGGCTCAATTGTTTCCCTCATTTGTAATAATTAGTACACATCTAGGACTCTCCTAGCAGAGGATTACAATAATCAAAACCTAGGTACATAAAGCCATATAGGATGAGGCTTAATGAAAGGACCTCCAGGACATGGAAACAGGAGCTTAATTATGAGTTATTTTTGCTCTTAATGTACTATGTTTTTACATTTCTCTTTTGTTGCCCTTCAGTTAATCTCATATTGTTACAGTATCTGACTTTGTTACCTGGTATATTGCACATATGTTTAGTTGTTTATTTGAAATAGGAAAGGGAAGATGGGAAAAAGATGAGGGGAGGGATGGGGGGAAGGAAATGGGGACAAAAGCATGAGAAGGGGTATCAATGTGTGTGAAGTAATCCACCTTATCTGGTGAATGTGACTGTAACCTCCTTTATATTAAAATAAAATAAAAAATACTGGAAACTCAAAATTCTAGAAATAATCAATTCATAAGCTTTAAGTTGCTCGCTGCTCTGAGTAAGGTGATAAAATCTTGGGCCATCTGGGATATGAGTCATACTATTTTCCAGTGGATTTGGGCTGCATTTGCTACCTACTGTACATTTCATAGCCATCTTGGTTATTAAACTGGCTTGTTTTTGTTCTGTAGTGTTTGCATTCAAATCTCTCTCTTCTCAGCCTATCATGTAGGTATGATTTCATCTCATATCACCATAAGAAAGGGGAGTGCAGTGCAATGAAAGACCACATTCATATAATGTTTTATTACAGTACAACTTTATATTTTTGTATGATCAATTACTATTAATCACAAAATCATTCATTACTCATAATTTCTAGTATTCACAGTATAATAGATAAATTAAACTTTATCACAGATTTTTTATATATAGAATATAATGGTATGGATGGTGTGTTTGACACCATCCATAGTTTCGAATGCCTTAGGTATGTGGACAGGGTGACACTGCACTGTTATTAGTAAGTAGAAAGCCTGTGGCACAAAGACATCTATAAAGGCAGTATTAAATTCATTCAATAAAAAGTAATAACATATATCTGAAACTAGATACTAAGAACAAAGCGGTAATAGACTAAGTTTTGTGATGATTACAGAGATAAGTAGAAAAGGATATTATAATAAATGACAAATGTTATAACGAAGTCATGAGCAAAGTGATCTATTAACACAGAAGGAGTCAAAATGGAAAAGAACTTTGCTATGAGACTGTCTGTAACAATACTAGGTTTGGTAGAAACCTTTATCCAGAAAATAAGGATGGTGATATTAGGGTAACTGCAAGGATTCAGGAGTAATTCTGGCAAGAAGAGAATAACTTGAAAATAGTACTGCCATTGTGAACAAAACACTTACCTACAGGGTGAAATTTAGACAGAGCCAGTTTGTTTCTGAGGTTAGAAACCTCAGAAATTTGTCCTAGGGTGAAGAAATTGGCATCTGGAATTTTGCGATATTTTGCTTTGCTATCTGAGCCTCTCCAACTGAATAGTCAATACCTCCTTGCCTATAGTAATTTTGATGACAGGACTTGACTGTGCAAGACTTAAGATTGATTCATTCATCTTGTGAAACTCTAGGAACCTAGTCAGAATAGAGGATCACCATTTCTAGTTCTCTGACTTCATTATTCTAGTGTGAGATTCCAATCCTCTCTTCTGATTATGAGAGGCTGACTGTTGTGCCATGCCAATGCCCCAGATTGCAAAATGTTCCCTTCTTTTAGGACCACCAGAGGGTTTATGGAAGTTTTAATCACTGTCTCTATCCCTAGCATTTCTTATCCAGTAGATTTAGGATGGTACACAAGAAGTCTGACTATTCTAACTAGCTCCCAGGAAGCAGAAACACCTTGACTTGACAAACACACTTGGAGAACAATTCTGCACATCATCATTTTATCTGAAGCCATTTTTCCTACCGTACAGCCTCCTCATGGCATAGGACATATTAAACTCAAGAATATTTGTATAAATCCAAATTGAGGTATAATTTCTGTTTTGTTGTTAATTTTTAACATGGGAAATCACTTAGCTCTCTGGGCCTGAATTCTTGTTTCATTAAAATGGCTTCTGAAGGTGTTTCTACCCAACGTGTTCAGAGATGACAAAGGAACCAATTTGTTTGATGTGGCCAATAGCAAAGTTAATACTTAGCAAAAAAAATTGGAATCTACAGTCCAATGGGTGGAGAACACTACACCTAATTTTATAATATACATCAGCAAATACCTTTTGTAGGAAGAGGCAAATAGTAAATATTTTAAGTTCTGTAGTCCATAATTTCTCTGTCTCAAACTTTCAACTTTGACATTATAATGTGAAAATATCTAAAGAAAGTATTTGAGTGAATGAAGGGAAACTATGATCTAATAAAAACTATATTTACAGAAATAACACCAGGTCAAATTTAGACTTCCAGCTTCCAGTATATATTTTTATTGAATGCACATAAATATTTTTTACTAAGTCCATTGCTGGTTTAAATGTTAAATAACTCAATGTGATTTAAAAATAATGATAATATGCATTGGGATAAATGTAGCAGTATATAGACAAGTGATGAAATACTTAATATATAATGTAATACCTAAAATATTTCATCATCTAATAAGAATAAATCCATTTAGAAATTTTCTAGCAAAAATGAACATCAAGCTTTTTATAATTCAGAAGAAATTTCTGTATTACAGTTTTTGTTGGTTGTTCAACTTCCATTATGATACTTTTATTATAAAATATAAAGCATTTAACTTCTGCAGCAGAGGATAGGATCTTTAGTATGAAAGTGAGGATTGTTTTGACCATTTCAGTTTGGAGTTCCTGCTCTGAGAATAATCCAAAGAACAATGGCCAGGAATACACAGAGTGGATTCCATTTCTTTCCCAAATGTGGTGTCTAAGTATAGCTGCACTCTGACTGTTAAAGCCTCAAAGTCAAACTCCAGTGGGATAAGGAGAGGTACCTGTGGTGTTTTCTTTGTTGAAAATTATTTTCTTGACGGTTGCTCTATAATCCAAAGGCAACTTGAACATGAACATTATTCTGAAACCTTTAGAAGCTAAGAGGGGCCTATTTAGCATTTCATAAAATTGATGAAATATAAACTGCTTTATTTTGCATTAATCCTGAAGGTTCATTATATCCATCCATTCTTGATAAGTATGTGGGATGAAACCTGACATTTCTGGTACAAATATAGTAATTTCTTTTAATTTTTTTTTTGCTTGATGCTGGTCAAAGACTGGGCCATGGTTTATAAGGTTTAATCTTCCTCTAACCAAGGAACTATAAAGTGCCACAGAAAGCTAAGTCAATGCAAGTTTCATATTGTAGCTACTATTATTATTTTTCATAGCTTCATTTTATTAAAAGAAATCATTAAAACCTTGGTATCTACAATGACCTGAAATATATTAGAATGTAAGAAACTAGATCAATAAATATGATAGTATGCAACTCTAAACAAACACACTTTTTTATTGGACGATGCCAACGTCATGGATTTTCACTGTCTAAGCTGATTCTGTGATTCAATCCATCAGCTTCATGTCAGTCTTTTTGCTGTCTTTCTGCATATAAATGCACACAAAAGTTTCTGTGCTCGTATGATCTTTCATGTCTTGAGATATTTGGGACACTGGAATTTCTGTTGATGCTTTGGAAGACAGCAAATACTTGCAATTTAAGAGAAATAATTTTTTTCCTAAATAATTATTAAGTGCACAAGAAGTATATCTTTTTCCATGCTCTGTAAAGAATATAGAGCTTTTAAAGGTTTCTGTTATAGCTGTAAGCAAATTTATCTTAGCAGGTTCTGTCTGATCCAGCATTGTTTACATGAAGATGAAGACCCTGAAGGCTAGTCCATCAAGTTTGCAGATGTCACTAGGCTGAGAAGGAGGGAAATCTATGATAGATGGAAGAAACAGAATTTAGAAAACATTGTATCAGGCAGGAGAGGAGAGATGGTCTAATAAGGTAAAATAACAACAACAATTCACAATCCATAACCTTGCTTACCCCAAAAAACCAACTGCACAAGTTGGGCCAGTGCTATATAAGGGTTTAGACTTCATTAAGCTCAATATAAGTCAACACTGTGACAAAACCAAAGTAAGCAAATAAATATTGAAATCAGACTGATAATGTACAGCATCAGAAACAGTCACCTGAGTCCTGAGTTACTGTGTTTATTAAAGACATGTTTAGTTCTGTCTCGGCTAAGTCACTTGAGAAATGAGTATACAAATGCCTGACCCAAGAATTATCAAGATTAAGTGTGATTAATGAAAAAGTGTTGGCATAATGAATAATGAACACCATAATGGTTCAATTTATGGTGAATAATGATGCTACATATCATGGTTGTGATCATAGACTATACTGATAACTTGAAGAATTTAGCTGTGACCATGAATGGATGAAAACCAATGGACCAGACCAAGAACTGACATAACTCAGTAAATACATAAGGACTTACTTTTAAGAATTGCAAATTAGCTTGAATCCAAGCCCCAGATTATCCTTTTACTAATGCTGTAAAGATTTCATCTCATTTTTGGTTAAAAGTTTGAGAGCTTTCTTTATCACATATGGAATGCATTTTTGTGAATGATATAGTATAGATTGTTGATTTTATCTCAAAATATAGCCAGATTCATTATAAATAAAAAGAATTGCAACTTAAAATATGATAGAGGGTATTGGGAGTGCTATAATTACAAAAAGAGAGGTAAGGAGGAGTCCGATATTCCAAAAATGGACACTCTGGATGCTCATACTGAAGAGTCCTTTATGACTGTAGATCTTCAAGAATAGTATTGATGTTTTTATGTTTGTATGGAGATGGGTTATATGTCCTTTAAAGTAAATATAAATATTGTAAATATTCAGAAAAAACCACAAATGTAAGTCTTACCTTAGGTTTTAAGCTTCTTCTGTAGCTGAGGTATGAGATTATTTGAGCAACAAACATGAAATAAGACAGGTTGCAAAATGTTCAACCTTAATGACTAAGTGTTATTGACCATCAGCGCTCTGTAACTGGGAGTCCTCAGGGCCAGTATTCCAGAAATCATGTTGGGCTTGTAATTTGGTGAAGGGCTATATGGTAGAAAGTGGCACCTGATTACAAACTCTTCCAATAAACAAACAGAAGGATTTCTTGCTGAAAAAGAAATTGTTTTTAAACAGTAGGTCTGGGTGAAGATGCTTACAGGTTGTGTTACTTAACTTGGTTAGTTAAGGTATTTCATGTCTCTGGGAACCAGTTTATTTTTCTGTAAAAGGAAGAAAAATCAAACTTCCTGCTAGTATAGCAACAGGGATAAATTGAGATGAGTGCCTTTGAACACATTAGGTGTTATATCCTTATGAATTAACAGACTGCACTACTGGGGTATGAGCTCTTGATTGCATATGCTTTTCATCTGGGTAAAGTTCTGAATAATTCTTATTTAGAAATATGTTTCTACAGAAACTTTGAGGTTAAACAAGGACTTTTGAAAAAAAGTCTTTGCGGGCCGGGAGTTTGGCCTAGTGGTAGAGTGCTTGCCTAGCATGCATGAAGACCAGACTTTGATTCCTCTATATCACATATATAGAAAAGGCCGGAAATGGTGCTGTAGCTCAAGTGGTAGAGCTCTAGCCTTGAGAAAGCCCACGGACAGTGCTCAGGCCCTGATCTATAAAACCAAGTACTGGCAAAAAAAATAAAAATAAAAATATATATTGACTTCTTTGCTAAATCTAAAAAGAAAAAAGAATACAGAAAAAAATGAAATACAGAAAAATCTGGCTTACCTATTAAATGATACAGATGCTGTATGTCGATATTGGAAACATTGATATGTCAAATGCTTTCTATGTGTATAGAAAATAACTGAAGACTTCCCTAGTTATTAATCAAAAGTTACTACTAAGAATACTTGGAAGGTATGTTTCCATTTGATGTGAGAGGTCTGTTCTAAGCTCAGGACAAGAAAGGGTGTGTTTGCAGAATAGTGAATCAACGTTGAGCAAAATGGGTTGACTAAGGTTTGAAGAAATCATTCATGTGAGCTTTGTAAAGTCTTTATGAAGTTTGATTTTCATTGCACAGTTATCCTGTCAGTTCTGTGTTGATGAGACCTCCTTCACCTCATTTCTAAACAGGATGGAAAGATATTCTGCCGGCGGACAGCTTGTGATTGCCAGAACCAAAGTGTCGACCTTTTCTGTTGCCCTGAGTGTGACACCAGGGTCACAAGTCAATGTTTAGATCAAAATGGACACAAGCTGTATCGAAGTGGAGACAACTGGACCCATAGCTGCCAGCAGTGTCGGTGCCTGGTATGTCAGTTCCCTATGTTGCCCCTTTATTCTAAGATTCTAAGATGCTTGTAGGCTGTAGATCAGAAGTGTTTCATATATTTCTAGGAACTTCCATGGCAGTGTCAAAGGGACATATGCTCTGACTGAAGACATTCAGACTGTATTCAGAACACTATACAACACAAAAAGAACACATCTATGGTACTGAGTTAGCCCCCCCAAGTTAATTTCTATGTAGTAAATTTTAAGAAGCCCAGAATAAGAATATCCCCCAAAGATAGAAGACTTTGAAAACCTTAACTGGTCCTTTTAAAATTGAATCAGATTTTTTAAATATGACATTTAAAATATGACATTAAAAGTAATAATATGAGAGATAACAAAATATCGTAGAAATACTAGCAATTAAGTGGTATAGAAATGGAATCTTGTCCTGTGCTAACTTGTTGAGTTCTTTCATTCTACTGGGCAATCATTTCCTTGGAATCTATTTCAGATAGCTTTCTGGATGATTGTAAAATGTGATGGACAAATAAACTACTGTACTTCTTACTTAGAAGGCACTTAGTTCTATAGAAAACCCTTGGCATGGTAGCTAGTGTTGTGAACAATTCCTACCTTAAAAAATGGTCTCATAGGGCCTGTGGTTAAAGTGCTTGCCTAGCATGCATGAAGACCCGGGTTCGATTCCTCGGTACCACATACATAGAAAAAAGCCGGAAGTGGTGCTGAGGCTCAAGTGGTAGAGCTCTAGCCTTGAGAAAGTCCAAGGACAGTGCTCAGGCCCTGAGCTCAAGACCTGGACTGGCAAAAAAAAAAAAGGTCTCATATACTAAAGATAAAGATGCTCTATATCTATATTGGAAAAAATTAAGATATGTCAAATGCTTCTTGTATGTACAACATAAATTAATACTGTTCTTGTTATTATAGATACTAGTGAGAATACTCAGATTTTAAGAAGTCTAAAATAAAAGGCTTAATTTCTGGATTTTACTTGTGTTTCAAATAGTGATTTCTAATGATGGGAAGACTTTTGAGTACCTTATCATACAAAATGGGATGTTTTATCTGTGAAGAGTTCCAATTATGGAACATAATGTTGACAATGTTGAAAAGGATGGCATTGACCAAGATGCATTATATTCATAAACTGTTTGGTTAAATGGTACCTCCTTTGTATAAATATTAAAGATGATAATGATCAGTAATAATATTAATAATCAATGAAAATATTTAAAAAGAGTTTAAAAATCTGCAATTGTTTTTGAAGAAGCCAGTTATCAAGTAGCTAGAAAGACTGATTTTAATTTTACCCATGAAGTTTTGTTAGTTTCAAGTGTATCTTCATTTTCTCTATCCCTTCAGTGAACTTTTTTTAGGAAAAGAGAAGTTTTTAAACAATATCTTTAAATTTACTTGAGAATAATGTGGATAATAGTTCATAAATATTTATCAGAGTCTGCCTGTGTCTGACTGAATGATATAGGAGCAAGCAGCATTCATTGTGATTGCGAGTACCTGTAAAAGCTGACCATAGTCTTCTAAATGGACTGAATATTTCCTTGTGCCTCACAACATAGTATAATAACAATCATTATTGCAGAGGAAGAGACTGTGTAGAGAAGCAGTTTTATAACAGGCAGCTCACTAGAGCCACATATGCCAGCTGCAGAGACACAACAAGGCTTCATTTCAACTGTAATACAGAAATTTTACTTGTCATACATAATCACAGGCTGAGCTTGACACACAAAAGATCTGACCTAACTCTTTTTGTGAGCCATCAAAATGGGGTTTACTAAAAACATCCTTGAGGAAGATGGTTTTCTGTAGTGTATTTTTCCACCTAGAAATGAATAATGTATACTATAACTGTGGTAACGTGATATTCAATGAGGAGAGCTGTGGGAACTACTAGGATCTCTTTCTGCAGAAGAGTCGTAATGAGTCATTTTGGCTTACTTTTCACAGGAAGGAGAGGTCGATTGCTGGCCACTTTCTTGCCCTAACCTGAGCTGTGAATACACAGCCACCTCAGAAGGGGAATGCTGTCCCCGCTGTGTCAGTGACCCCTGTCTCGCTGATAATATGATCTATGACATCAGAAAAACTTGCCTGGATGGCAGTGGTGTTTCGAGGCTTAGTGGCGCGGTCTGGACAATGGCTGGATCTCCCTGTACAACCTGTAAATGCAAGGTAATTGGCTGTCCTGAGGATATACAGGTCTTCAACAGTTACCGGAGTATACTTGCAGGAGTGTCTCTCTAGATGTTACTGAATACTCAGGTTCAGTGAATGCACAATGGAAACACAAGGATTTACTTCTGACAGGGGGTTAATAAGTATGAAAAGATTGTAGCTGCATCTTATTTTACAGCAAATTCCAAATGAACACACAAGTAATATTCCTTGTATTTAAGCTACAGAATTTTAACAATTATGGTTGATCTGAAATATTTTAATCTGTCTGTTAGAAAAAGAATGAGATAGATAGATACACAGAGATGAGGAGGAGGAGGAAAGGAAGTAAAAAGAGGTTGGGTCATAATCAGTAGAAACCTTGGGCTCTCTTAGCAGAGATTTGCAATAGAGCAAAACCTTGATACAAAAGGCCATATAGTAGGACGCTAAATGAAAGGATCTCTAGGATATAGAAACATAAGACATATAATGAATAATTGTTGTTCTTAAGGTACTATGTTATCTGTCATCTCTTTTGCTGTCCCTTGGTTGTCTCATATTGTTACAGTATCTCACTTTGTTACCTGATATATCGGATATATTTGTATTTGGTTATTTGAAATTGGATAGGGAAGGGGGGAAAACAAGATGAGGGGTGGGGGGGGAGGGAAATGGGGACCAAGACATGTGAAAGGGTATCAATGTATGTGAATTAATGCACCTTCTATCTGGCAAATATCACGTAGCCCTTCTATTAATTACAATAAAAATATATTAAAAAATAATCCAAAAAAGAAAGAAACCAAGATAACTCTGATATATTGAATATATGCTTATTTGGTTTTTTGAAATAGTTTAAGAAAGGAGGAAAAACAAGATGAGGGGTGGGGTGGGGGGAAGGGAAATGGGGACCAAGACATGAGATAGGGTATCAATGTTTGCAGAGTAATGCACCTTCTATCTGGTGAATATAATGTAACCCTTCTAATAATTACAATAAAAATATATGAAAAAAAGAAAATAGCTGACTTTGTTCATCATGGAAATTTTTGTAAGATTTTTATGATACTGCCGATAAGAAGTGGAAAAGTATTCTATTCAATTAAATACTTTGTTATGACCTTTTATCAAATTGTCTAATACAGGATCTGCTGCTTTTGGTACAGTGTTTAATTGTAATTATTTCTCTGTCCCATAAAATATCCTCATGCATTTTTAATACAACCCTTCTTTTAATGTTCATGAAAATCATGACTAATGAATTTAGAATTTGAGAGCAAATATCTGTTTAATATCCCAGTTTGAGTGTGTCATTATTTAGTTGATCCCATTAAAGCCTGGCCCAACTTCAGTCATCAGTGCAGGGTTGCCAACTTTCCATTTTATGATATTATTCTGAAATCTTCTCTCTTTCCTGAAATGTCTCATATTGTGGAATAATCCTGATATAAAAATAATTACACATTCTTATAACAAAATGTCATAGTTCTATCTGGCTCTTTGCCACAGAAAACTAAATGTCCAGCCATGCACAAATATGCTATTTAATATTTTTGTTATCACATTAGAGGTGCATTAGAGGTAACTGTTTTTATATCAGTACACAAAATTAATTTTTAAAGAATTTCCAAGATTTTCATATGCTGTCTTCTTTCTGGTTGTCATGTGAGACATTATATTTTTACTTACTATGTATACTTTTATTCACCTTGTCTTTGGATTTCTATAGAATCTGTGATACTTTTAATTTACTCTGTGTGTGTGTGTGTGTGTGTGTGTGTGTGTGTGTGTGTATTTTAGTAAGGTTTGAAATCAGGGCCTGGCACTGTCATTTAGGTTTCTTTTTGCTTTGTTTTATGTTATGTTTATTTGTTATGTTATATTTTTGTTTCTTGTTTTTTGCTTTTTCAAAGCTGATGCTTGAACCCCTGGGCCAGAGCTCTACTTCTCCTTTTTGGTGATTAATTTGAGATAGAAGTCCTGACTTTGCTGCCACAAGGGACAAATTAGAAAACATGATCCTCAAATCTCAGCTTCCTGAAAAGCTAGGATTACAAGCTTGAGCCACCTACACTCAGTCACTTTTGAAGTGGAAAGTTGTCACTTGGTAGAGATTTATGCTTGGTAAGACTCTCACTTGGAATAAGCCAGCAAATAAGCAATGCTAAAACTTATATTACTGAAGTGTTAACCCAAACATGGATTGGGTGTAGGCAGGGCATGGAATCACATTAGTAGTAAGCTCTAGCAAAGAATCTGGAGCATCTATCAAACATTTTCTTTCTTTAAAAAAAAAAGTCCTCCTTAGCACTTGTCTTATCATCATTTTTCCCTAGTCATTTTTATCTCCAAAATGTCTTAGATGCCGTTCAAAATGGAGATTTCATATTGCTCACTGGCTTCTGTTCTGGTTCCATTGGCTAACACTTATATCTTGTCATCCAGAATGGGAGAGTCTGCTGTTCAGTGGATTTGGAATGTCTTCAAAATAACTGAAGTATTGAAAATGGACTCATCACTGGAGGAAAAAATGGACAAAATGACCATGTACCATGATGAAGAATAAGAGTTGATTTTTATAACACAATTACCAAAGTCTCCATCCTGATGAAGGTGTTTGGGGTTGCCTTTGGACATACCACTTTGCTCATCCTTGCTAATCTAGTCTAGGTGACCTACAGTGCAGTGCATTTAAGTCTATGGTTGTGAAACGAAGTTTCCCGTGTTGTAAATCACATTTCTCTTCTCTGATCATTTTCAAATACACTCAATTGATCCCATGGTTAAAATATTGATGTATTTTTTTTTGCTTTATTTTGTGTACTAACATAATAGAGACTCTGCACCATATATTTATTTATTTTGATTTTGGATCCAATTCTAAAAAATAAAGTTGCCTGTTGTGATTTTGGTTTCATTCACTGCATACTAGCATCAAGATATCCCTGTGAGATATTAGTGTAAGGGAAAGGAGGCATGGGTTCGGTTGGTAGAATACTAGCCAACGAGAAAAACAATCAGGTACTAAGTTCCAATCCCAGTCTCAGGCCTAAATAAAAAGGGAGATAAAAGGCGATGTAGTGCTCAAATTATGCATGTGGTATCCACGTGTATCAACTTTACATTGGAAATTCCTGAATATACTTAGATACTTATTCAGCTTAAACATATTGAAGGCAGTTATGATCTGAAAGAAGGGAAAGACCCCAAACATAAATGGATAATTATTCTTTTTAATGATTGAGTGTGTGTGGCTCCTCTTTGTGATTCTAGCTACTCAGGATGCTGAGATCTAAAGATGGCAGTTGCAGCCCACAGGAGCAGGAAGGTCCATGAGACTCATGTCCAATTAATCCCTACCCACCCTCACAGAAAAAAGTCAGAAGTGGAGCTGTCGCCTAAGTAATAGAGTGCTATTCCTGAGCAAAAACATTTCAGAGCCAGCAACCAGGCCTTGATTGCAAGCCCTGGAACCAGCACTAAAAAAAAAAAAAAAGCTGGCCAGGAGTTTGACCTAGTGGTAGAGTGCTTGCCTAGCATGCATGAAGACCTGGGTTCGATTCCTCAGTACCACATACATAGAAAAAAGCCAAAAGTGGTGCTTAGGCTCAAGTAGTGGAGCTCTAGCCTTGAGAAAGTCCAAGGACAGTGAGTGTGCAGACTCTGAGCTCAAGCCCAAGACTGGCCCCCCCCCCAAAAAAAAGATCCTCTTTCCTCAAAGAAGAAAATAAATGAAACAAAATCCAGACCCATAATTTATAAGCAGCTGTGCAAAGGCCTTTCTCTGTATTAAAAGCAAAATGATCTTTGCATACATTTTTGTATAGTATTGGATAATTCACAAAACACTTTCGTAGTTAATACAGTTAACATCATAATATAGATGAATATTAACCCCATATACATCAAGGAGTCTAACCAACTAGCTGGGTTTTTTTGTTGTTGGTGGTGTTTTTTGTTTTTTTTTGGGGGGGGGGTGGGCTCAGGGCTTGAGCACTTTCCTTGGACTTTCTCAAGGCTAGCACTCTACCACTTGAGCTTCAGCACCACTCTGGCTTTTTGCTATGTATGTGGTACAGAGGAATTGAACCTGGGTCTTTGTGCATGCTAGGCAAGCACTCTACCACTAGGCCAAACTCCCAGCCTGTTTTTTTTTTTTTTAAAGAACTAATTGATTTACAGCCTATTGGGTCAAATATTTGAGGTTCCTGATTCCTGTTTAGTACAATTTTCCACTAATACACATTGCCTCTTGTTTGGTGGTAGAGATGCTTTTAAGGGAAGATATTTATATCCTCAGTAATTGTTTTAGAAGAGTGAGTTTTCCTATGTGGGTCACCTCCAGATTTTTAAGAACTGGCAGGTATTAAGTTATACAAAATTAGAAAACGTGTAACTGAAATTTTGTTTGATCTAAGAATTCAACTTTGAGTTGTATTTTCAGGGGTATTACATTTGTGCTGAATGAAGTTAGCCCATAGATTTCTGATTACTACCCTAAACAAAGAGATGAACTAGGCTGGGTTTGGCCATGCCCCTTATCCCAATACGTGGAAGACAGAGGCAGAAGAATCACAAGTTCAAGGCCAGACCAACCTACCAGTCCAAACTTAGTCCCCTCCTTATCCCTCCTCACCAAGATGGAACTAGTTATTCAACCATGACAAAATAATGTTTAAATCCCACTTGGTTTAGTGACATATGTCTATGATGTCTGCCCATTGGAGGCAGAGG
This sequence comes from Megascapheus bottae, assembly GCF_031878675.1. Classification (NCBI taxonomy): domain Eukaryota; kingdom Metazoa; phylum Chordata; class Mammalia; order Rodentia; family Geomyidae; genus Megascapheus; species Megascapheus bottae. Next base: position 29,297,590 of record NC_143524.1, on the reverse strand, counting down.
ACAGAGCATCATGAGTTTGGGGTTAATCTGGATCATAAAGTAAAACTGTCTAAAAAAAAGAACATAAAAACCACAACTAACAGAATTATCCACTTTAATAAACACAAATCACTTAGTATTTACTGATAGTTCATGGAGATGTAATGATTTTATGAAAATAGAATTCAATCTATGAAGCTCATTTTAAGTGATGAATTATGATAATCACCACCCAGAGAGATTATCTGACAAAGACTGATACAATATGGCAAATTAAAATTAATCACTTTTGTGTTATTTTCTTAAATGGAATCCTGTAATGTAGGATTTGAAAATCACTCTTTGAAAGTATGTATGGCAATTCAATTAAAACAAATTTCTCAATTTTTGTTGTAAAAGCAAGGCATCCATGAAAAATATTTGTGATTGCATATGTCTGGAATTGTCCAAGAACAGAAACATGTCAAGTCCAGCTTCTGCTTGTCTGAATAGAACTCAGATGGGTAAACACATTCACTTATTTTCTAAAGCTGTGGGATAGATCGGCAAATGTGAACAGTGAGATTCCAAGTGAGACACACAAATTCAACAGTGTCGCTATCTTTCAAAAATAAAAGTTTGCCAATATCCTGTAAGATAAAAACTGCAAAATGATATATATTATCAAGTCATTAATGCTTTTTCTGAGGAATTATCAAACCTCAACAATTTTATTGAAATTTTATATATGTATACTTTATTGAGATTTTATTAACATTAATAGCAATCTTCAAATATCATACTACTCAATATTCACTTTGTCTGAGACCTGATGGGGAAATGATTAGTGGGATATGATTAGTATTTAGGAGTATACAACTTAAAATATTGCCAGCTCCCATCAATAAACTAGTTCCTATAAAAATAATGGATGACATTACTAATTAAAAATTATTTATGCAACCAAACACTAGCGGATCATACCTACAATCCTAGCTACTCTGGAAGCTGATATCTGAGGATATCAATTCTAAGCCAGCCTGGACAGGAAAGATACTGACAAAATGGGCAGGGCATGGTGGTATATACAGGCAATTTAATCTAATCAGGGGACATAGATAGAAGGATCACAGTAGACCTGACCAGGCAGGCTAAGACAAAGTGAAACAAAAAGGACTAGGTTATATAAGCTCAATAGCTACGTGCATATGATTGTATCAAATAATACCTTACAAGCTGGATGCTGGTGACTAATTTCTAAAATCCTAGCTATTGAGGAGGCTGAGATTTGAGGATCACTGTTCAAAGGTGAAAAAGGTCCATGATACTCTTACCTCCAAGAAACTACTCAGAAAATCCTCAAAGTAGTACTGTGACCCCAAGTGATAGAGATCTAGTATTGAGTAAAAGAAGCTCAGGGATAGCACTCAGGCCTTGAATTCAAGCTGCAGGACCAGCACAAAAAAAATTAACTAAAATAAATTACTTCCAGGCAAAGTGAAATGTGATTTTAGTCTTTCCTACTCAGGAACCTGAGGCAGAGATCATGAGTGAAAGAGCAGCTTGCACAACATAGAAGACTACATGTCTAAACAAAACAAACAACAAAAAAACACTATTGATATTGAGTATGATTCATATAAAATGTTTTGCTAAGTTCTACTGAAAATATAAAAAATATAGCGTAGATTTGTGTTAAAGGTCACTGAAAAGCACTAGTCTTGAATGTATAAGGCCTTACCAAACCCCAATAAAAGAAAAATGACAACCAAAAATAATAGAAACAAGAATGTAGTAAATCTTCCAATAATATCTGTTTAGCTGCTATGGTATAATTTACAATGTAAAATGAACCAAAGCAGTGTGTGATGAATCTTATTTCCTTAGAGACTGCACCTTTGTCTGTCTGCACCACCACTGTTACAAAGCTACTGACATACACATTGTATGAAGTAATAAAAATACATAAACCATGATAGCTCTCCTCCCATAATTACACCTATGATTTAGGGGATTACACTATGAAGACAGATGAAAATTCTACATATTAACTAAACACATATCAATTAAACACAAGGTTCTTTGCATTCTTTTCTTCTAGGTTGTGTATGATATATGTATACATATAATTTTGTATGAGATATATATGAATAGATGTAGTATTTATTGCAATCTACAATGTAACTACCAATCTATATCTATCTCTCTATCCAAACTTGCCACAGAAATGCATACTCACTCTTAGGTTTTGGAGCTTTCTCTTTGAGCTATTCAGATCTGCTCATATCATTGTTGGGCACAACATTCCTTTTCATAATCACCATAGTGTTGGTATTCATATTCAATAGGCATATGATTAAATATGGGTCTATGAGTCAGATTGTACACTAAGTTCGTTTACAGTCATAGCTCCCAGTATCAGCATAGTACCTTGCATATAATGAAATCTCAGCTATTTTTTAAATAATGAATTCACATTTTTGTCACAGAAAATTTTAGTCTATTTGCCAACATACAATAGTGGATTCCAAATACTCTTAAGGTATATGATCTCTTTAAGAAGCAAACTTTATTTACTAATTCACTAAACCAATATACAAATTGTATGAAAGTATATGTTTTCCAATTGGAGCAGGAATAGGTCATTTAGAACTATTTCCATACATACCTTACAATTCATATCTTTTATAAGTGAACAGATGACACTGGACCTGGAGCAGGCCTTCTGAACTCAGCTTGTTTGCTCATGACTGACACTAAGGTTTCCTTTTTGTTGATAAATTGGAGATGGAATCCCACCCACTTTTCTTTGTAGGCTCATATCAAACTGCGACACTTCAAGTCTCATCCTCTTGAGTAGCTAGGATTACAGATATGAGCTTACAGTTTCATTTCACCTTTACTTCTGTAAGCTGGCACTAACAAAGTGTATAAGATACTTGTCCAGTGCTCACATGTAATTAATTATAGAACTCAAATTGCCATCCAATCTAGGTTGGTTCAAATCTATTCAATCATGCCATGGATTCCCAGCTTGCTTCCAACATTTCCATTTCAACTAAGTTTTTTGCTATGACTCTACAATGGATGACCATCAGAAATGTTATGTGGTATCTTTTATTGTCTCTGTGTTCCACAGCTCTCTTGACTGTGACAACTGCTTTATGGAAATTCTGATAATAGTTCAGTGAAAAATTTAGATTGCAAGAGCATGTGGCACATATGAACTCGAAATACCAAAGAGCTATTTTTTTCAGTCTCCTGATCTAACACTTTATAGGAAGCAGCTGAAGGGAGACAAAATAGATTGCAAAAGCAACTCTTCATTAGATTTCAACAACACAAGCACACTCAGACACAGCACCTCAGAATACAATGAGATCTCACACCAAAGAGCAGTCTTTAATGTATAGCCTATTTTCTAAATTCATTGCTCAACTATCATACTACTTTCATTAATTCAATGTCAGTGTGGCAGATTTCACAAAAATGAATAGAAAGACTTGGTCTGCAGGTCTATGCCATTTGTAGTTTCATGTACCAAAGAAAGAAACTGGAAATAGTTAATGTATTAGTCAAAGGGAGAACAGAATCCAAAGTGGTAAACTGATGTGGAACTGGAGAGTCCATTTTAGAAGCCGTAAGGTGCTCAGAATTCTGTAGGGGGACTGGTATGACAGGCACCACGGTCTCAGAATGGGGAAAACCCACAGGTGCACAGCCTTCTGGAAATATCCTTTCAGGCAAAGCAAAGGAAAAATATCACAGAACTTCAGGGTGGAAAGAAGTTGGGTGGATTAAAGGTCCCGTATAGAGCTGAAAGCCAATAAGAAAAGGGGAAAACAACAAGGTAACAAATAATGAGCCATGTGTCAGAGAGCTGACTGGAGTCAGCAGTCAAGCTGTCATCAGTGTGAGTGCATAGCCAAGATTTTGTTCTGAGATCAGTAGAAATTATTAAGGAATTAGGCTGTTGTTTCCGCAGCCTCGTTCACTCATGTATATATGCATTTTAGTTGTCAATCCACATATAATTAAAATTAAATGAAAAGCAACATATCTAAAAATGTAAAACTCATATGTGTATATTTATAGTATAAATGTGTATAATATATATACTGTATGTACATATACACATGGTATATATATATCCTATACATATATAATATATAAGAATAAACAACATTATCTTTTTAATAAGTTCTTGAAACTAAATATTGGGAGATCTCCAAGTACTGAACTGGAAAAAGGAGAAAATTCCCAGGAATAATTTCAAGGAACATAGAGATAACAGAACTTGCCAACTACAGTGGCTCATGCCAATAATCCTAGCTAGCCAGGAGCCTGAGATCTGTGATATTCAATCAAAGTCATCAAAGGCATTAAAATCTGTGGCACACCTTATCTCCAATTAACCACCAAAAACTGTGAAAGTAGGGCTGTGGCTTGAATAAAACAAAGCTCAGTGACTAAATCCTGAGTTCAAGCCTTGAAAGTGGCACACACACACACACACACACACACACACACACACACATAGATGGACCTAATAGGTGACTCCACATTACTCTCACTTATCAGTTATACTGTAAGTTCTCTTGTTATGTCCTCTTATAGGGACAAAAGAATACCAACAAAGCTAAGAATATTGATTAATTTTAACAGAGTCATAACAATCACGATTCTTACAATATTAGAATATGTAGTAAAATACCCAAGTTAGATGGGAAATGCATAACATGCAAACCTTTATGTATATTATTAGATAGATATTTGCCTAACTTGAAGAAGCAAAATAAAAATATGTTAATTCATTTAAAATATCCCAATTAACTTGAAATCTATAGGAAAACGGAAGGTGTTTTGAAAAAAATCTGGGTTTGTGCATTCCTGACACCTATATGCAAACGGTAATATTTGACATTCCATAGGGCTGTGATAGAAGAGAGGATTCTAGGCCAACACAGCACGATTTCATGCATGAGATCTGAGAATGATATTGAACACACGGTTCACTAGACTAGAAAACCAGAATTACAAGAGTACTAAACAGGCTTTAAAAAGCAAATGTTACAAGGGACAGTGTGATTTAATGTCCAGCCCTAGAGTACATTGGAGGGGATGATGAAATCTGTATAGACAGCTCATACTTCAAAGGTCACAGCAGATTATCAGCAGTTGAGGATGGGGCACAGTAAACTACAATTTTTCTCTTTGTTTTAAGAAAGGCCATCAATTTGGATTTTAATGTATGATGGGTATTATGTGTTTTAAAGATTGAATTCAGACCACACAAAATATCTATATGGACTGATACAGCCCAGAGAGAATCAACTTTAATATTTGGAGCCACAGGAAACCCCTATAAACTATCTAATACTCTTTCAAATTTGTTGATGAGTAAACTAATTGCTTTTCTACTGACTCTGACTGGAGATAGTCTTCTATTTTTCAACCATTTAATCATACAGCATTTATTTGCATTTAAGCCCCCAAATGTGCTATGTGTTATGTTCACGTGGTTCTATAAGGTCTGAGCATTAGTATTCTTAGTAAACAGTTTATCCTACTGGAATGAAAGAGTTCATTTCCTGACTGGAAAGAGCATCCGCATCCTTCCTCTTAAGATGCACCTGCAGTTACGATAAAGATCTCCATTTCTGAAACAAACGGTGTGTTTGGAGGCAGTGCTCACTCAGAAGTTTTAAGATTGAACTGCTCATTGCCCAGGCAACAAATACAAATTAATTCACATCAGTATACTGATGATGATTAAATTTTATAGCACCTTAGTGGAAGAGAAAGATAGACTCATGATCATTCCTAATCTAATTTCATGCTGATTCATAACCAGACATATGAAAAGTAAAGCAAAGCAGTCCAGGAAAGCTCTTGTAGAATAAGGTAACAGAAAGTACAGTACCTGCTACCAGGATCTTGGAATGTCTGTCATCGCAGGGATGAAGAAATGGAAGCAGGACAGAGTTTCATCAATGACAAAAGTATTTTGGTAATTACTGTCCATCTGAGAAAGGACTGTATGTCATGTTGCTATTCAGCGAATAAGAAAATTCTGGCCATTAATGAGGCACATTTAAAAATGCTATAATTGAAGAGAGACATTTGGAAAATATCCAAGTTAAAATTATCCTTGATTATTTGTTTTTCTGTGGGTCTCACGACAGCCATGTGCCTGCTGTCTTAAAAACATTCATTCCCTCATAGTTGTGGAATCTGCAAGTCTGAAATCAAGGTGTCAGTGGGGCTGTGCACCTTCCAGGGACTCAAAGAGACCTTACTCTCTTCTTCTGAACAGCTTCAGATATCTCCAGGTGATTCTGGGCTTGTGGTCATGTCATTACCATCCCTGCCACCCACAGCACACAGTCTCCTAGTCTGTATGCCTCTTACTTTTCACTGGAGTGAGAGCCATTCAATATTCCAGGATAACCTACTCATTTTCAGATCTTGAACTTAGTTACATATGCAAAGACAATTTTGCTCCAAGTAAAGCAACATTCACAGAATCTGTGATCAGGAAAGCTTAAAGAAATCTTGATTTAATCACTTACTGCTGATTCATTGTGACTCTGTATGCCATAAGCATATGCACTGGGATAGACATTAGGGTGTAATTTTTACTCTCATGTGCAGGAATATAGTGAATTATATAATCTGGAATTCCAGCCAGACTTATAAAACTTTTAAGTTTGTCAATACAAATTTTCTTCATAAATATAACAGTGTTTTAGGTAAAGTTTGAGGAAGATATTCCTTTTTCTCCATGTGCAAATATGTTCCTGCCCACTAAGATAAAAATAATCTTCCTAATGTAACTGAAACTATATATGTGTATATATATATAACTGTCATGTGTTTTCCTGCCCACAAAGAGAAGATAATCTTCCTAATATAACTAATGACACTATATTATATCAATTGTCATGCTGTGATTGTGTGCTTAAGGTCATTAACTTACAAATTACAGTTTGGCTCATAGATTCACTTATTCTTCCTTTATTTCATTCAAAGAGAGTATCTAAGGACTCACTCTGAAGAAATTTAGTTGTCTTTGTGTGCAGAAAATAGACCAAAAGTTAACAACTTCACTATGATTAATTATTAAATCAATAGTCAATGAGCAAGCTCTATGTTTTTGGCACAAAAGCAAAGCAGTAAAGGATTAATACCTGCTGGTGTCTGTACTAAGCATTAGGCAAAGGTCTAATTTCATGCTAAATGTCGGAAGTAATCATCTATATTTTGCTGATGAGACAAAGGGGTTACATACTTCTTGCCTTGAAATATAGCTATAAGTGGAAAATGTATGTTTCTAAAGATAAAGCTGTATGGTATAGCCACCAAAGGCTTAGAAAGGTCTTAAATTTGCCTAGTAACAGTCAGGCTTCCGTGGAAATATGGGCAAACTAAGTCTCAAAAGAAAGCAGACATTGAAAATTGGGTGGAAAATGTATGATGAAAATTAGAATAGGCTTTTTATGTCATGCTTTTTCTGGCTTTCCCAGGACCATGAAATCATTGTGGTTCTTCAAGAGCATGCATTTTTCACGATAGCTCTCAGTGGGGCTTTGCTATGTTGCAACTGGTAAACTGGTACGTGCTGAACACATGCATGCTTGGCAGGACACTCTCTCCCCATGATTCAACAGCTGTTAATTTTCACTTCACATTCTGGGTGAGGTGGGTAATTACATTCAGCTGTCTGTAACCATTCCAGTGCTACTTTCTCACAGCCTGTGAGTCCTCATTTGTTCTTGTGAGTAGGGTTGCATTGAGAGCTGCGAAATGCATCCAGCTGTCCAGCGTCTGGCAACAGCTTGTTCATCATTTCCCTCTCTACTAGGATCTAGGTGGTTCAACCACACTGCTTTTCAGTGGAGAGATTTATCTTTTTACAAAGAAAATCCTAGAAAATAGAAGAAGTAATTCTCACTCCATAATTGAAAAAAAACTTAATAAAATTGTCCACTGCTTGGAACATGTAAAAATGATAGATTGTAAAAAGACAAAATTTAAGGGTGGAACTGAGGAACGAAGATCAAGACAAAAAAAGGGTTGACTGGCCTTGGTAAATAACTCACATAATACATGCTAGCAAAAATGATAAATAGCATGAGGAAGCTCCAAAGTTGTTAAGAAAAGTCTGAGGTTTTGGCTCAAATATTTATGGCACAAAGACAAAGATGATGGGATTTGTAATGTATGTTCTAAGAGCTTCCCCCACCTCCAAATATCCACAAACATCTTGTTCAAAAACGCGCGTGCGCGCGCACACCCACACACACACACACACACACACACACACACACACACATTATGTTAAAAAAAAAGCCAGCTGCCTATGTTTCACTCTTTTTCTTTCAGTCATACATAGATGTGTATATATGATAGGTGATGAACAGTTGTTTCACCGGACATCTATTTTATGCAGTGCTATTTGGAAGCCAAGGAATTTATACAGAAAAAAAAATCTGGCCATTCAGAGGAAAGAGATATCACTTCTAAATGGGGAGAGGCAATACAAAGCACTCCAGTGATAAGAAAGAAATTGCTGAGAAAAGCCTCATCTGAGCCTGAGGCATTCCTATGGAAATGTTTAGGATAAAGACTTAATGAGATTCTGAAAGGATCTTGAAGTAGTGTATATGATGCATTAATGGGGAAAAGAATGTGGAAAAAGAATGTAACTGGATGCTGTCATGTTCAGTTAAATAAGTCAGTCCAATGAGAAAAATATTGCCTGTTTCCCCTTATATGTGGAATTCATGAAATGAAGGAAAGACAGGAAAATAAGGGGGAAATTAATAAGGATGTGAAAAGAGAAAAGGAAAAAGGATCTAGAGACACAGTATGTGAGGAGTCATAGAGAGATTGAATGTGATGAATATATGTTACATATATTTATTTCAGATGTGATCATGAAACATTTTTATCCAAGGAAATGCTAAGGAAAGAAAAGTGACAAACATGATACAATTAGCCACTGGTCATAATGTCAGAGTTGAAAGAAATCTAGACTAGAGCTACAATGCTGAACTTCAGGCAGCAGAGTCAGAGTACTAGAGGCAGCAGGACTAGTCGAGGCTAGATGTTAGCAATGATAAAGATACACAAGGCACCAATTGAGATATGACTGTGGATGCAGGGTCAGGAAAGAGTTTGGAATATGGGGATGATGTCATTGATAAGTTTTGTGCCACAGTGAAAACATGTACAAATTCCCCTGACCCTTAGGTATTAGAAAGCAAGGTTCCAAGTGAAAATGGGGGGACAAATGTATCTGGAATACAGAAGATGAGATGGAAAAAGCACAGTCTGAAGAGTCAGACAGAAAGGGGCTTCCATCCCAGTTCTATCACCTCTTGAGTTAACTGTGAACAAGTTTCTAGATATGTCTAGATGTCAGTATCTTTTTTAATGTACATACATATATAATGTATGTATGTATGTATGTATGTATGTATCTATCTATCTATCTATCTATCTATCTGTCTATCTATCTATCTATCTATCTATCTATCTATCTATCTATCTATCTACCTATCTATATTTGGAGCTTCAGTGACTCACAGCTCTAATCATCACTACTCAGGAAGAAACTGGAAATAAAGCTGTGGCTCAAATTGTAGCTTTCTATCCTTGAGGATAAAAGTTCAGGGACAAGGTCCAGGTTATGAATTCAAGCCCCAGGAGTGGCACAAAATAGAATTAATAAATAAGATATCATAGCAAGAGGGGCTTTTTTCAGGACTAAAATATTTTAAGAATGACTAAGAATTTCTGATTCTCAGGAATGAAAATTATTAGAAGAAAATTCTTTGATTTGTTTCTCTTTTTCCTTTTTTGTTCTTCCCTCCCTTCCTCACCCCCTAGCTGGTCCTTGTGCTTGAACAGCCCAGGAGCTGTCCTTGATCTCCTTTGGCTCAAAGCTAGCCCTCTACCGCTTGAGCCACAGCTCCACATTCAGCTTTTTCTGTGATTAATTGGAGCTAAGAGTCTCACAGACTTTCCTGCCCCAGCTAACTTTGAACCATGATTCTTGGCTCTCAGCCTCCTAAGTAGCTAGAATTACAGGTGTGATCCATTGGCACCTGGTTTCATGCAGTTTTGTTTTCAATTTTTTACAAAGGTGGTGTACGGGGAAGGGGCTACAGTTATATAAATCAGGTAAAGAGTACATTCTTTTCAGACACTGTCCTGTCTTCCACTGTTTTCTCTCAATTTTTTTCCTTCCAACTTCTCTCACAAGTCATATAGTTCATTTTCAACAATGTCTAGTGAGGATCATTGCTGCATTTTCTCATCCTTTGTCCTGCCATTTCTGTGCCACCTGTGCTCTCCCAAAGATAATTTTGTCTGCTTTTCTTTTTGTTTTGTTTGCCCATTTATTTAGCTCTTTTTGGTTTTCCGATTGAACTCATCTGCTGTCCTAGCTCCCTTGACTCATTCCTTTAGGCAAATAAGCAAATGGCTGCCACAGCCTGCAATATATCTGTCCAAAGTTCAAAACTTCATAGTAATACTGAGGAGCCATCCTACAAATACATGACTTAACCTTTTTTCACTGTCTTCCAAAACATTGAATGAGTAACCTCAAACTATAAAGATTTATTTTTTTTTCCTGGAGAGATAGTCCAAAAGTAACTAGATAAATCTGATGTTTAGCATTTAAATTGTCCTGTCAGGTTATGTGGACTGGTAGAATGATGAAAAAGATTATATTATAGATTCATGTAAGCAAGTAGGCAATGATTGGAAAAAGATTGCCTACTGGCTGACCCAAGGACCAAAATAAGATAGTCAAGATCAGTCAGATAATTTGGAATCATTTGGTCTGGCAAATACTAGGTTGCTCAAAAGGCTACATCCTTCAGAAGCCTTGCAAAAGTGGAAGCATTTTACCTTGCAAAGCATATGCAGAAAACATTGTTTCTCTGAGAAGTAAATGGAGAGCATTTCTGAATAAGCAGTGCTCTTGGTGGTACTTTTAAGATGTTAAGAGGCAGAAAGGATGTTTTGAATCTTAGCAAAGTCTCTGGGTAAATGGGCTCAAATTTTCCCTAGTGAAGTGACATACCCAAATCTACACTTAAGTGGCATCACGTGCTAATGTTCATGAAGATTGTCAAGTGATCTCTTGGAATTCTTCAATCAAGCTAAATCAGCTAGCAGTTACTGAATGCCCAAGATGGATCTACAACCCATGAAGGAGTTGAAATTTCAAAATCGAAGTACTGTGAATGAAGCCATTTTCAAAAAAATCTCAATTTGTCACTGAAACAAGTAAGTCATAAAGATGTAGATCCTTACATTTCATTGTCTTAAGGCAAAAATTAACCATGACTACAATAACCATTTCAAGAAAGAGCAGAAACAAGGATACAATTGCATAAAGGACAGGTATTATCATATTGGTTTCAGAGTGCAAACAACTCACATGGTATTGAAATAGCAGCCACAGAAGCTGCAATTATCTTTTCGAGAAACAATTTAGAACAAAAACAAACAGAATTATTTAAATTATTCAGATTATAGGGGACAGTGGCGATGGAAACTCAGACACTAAAATACTTTATAATTGTTACCTGGGTTATTATGTCTCCTGTACGTCAATCAAACAGGCAAAAAATTAACTAGTACTGGATTTTTTTCTTGAGCATATTAAAATTCAGAAGAGGTTAGAGCTTAGTATCAGTGGCTCACACCTGTAATTCTAGCTACTCAAGAGGCTAAAATCTGGAAATCATTATTCTGAGCCAGCCTGATGGAATAGGACATAAGACTCTTTTCTATAATTAGGTACCAAAAAAGCTAGAAGGGGAGCTGTGATTCAAGTGGTAGAGCACTAGCTTTGAGCAAAAAAGCTTGGAGACAGCTCCAGGTTCTGAGTTCAAGCCTCTGGATCTACACACACACACACACACACACACACACACACACACACACACACACACAGGTGAACACACACAGAGAGAAAAGAAATTATCAGCTATGTTTTTTTTTCAGTTCTAGGAATTTTGATAAAAGTCAGTACTCAATGCTGAAGGAGTGAAGAATAAAACAAATGAATCCATCACTTTGGGAGAAATGTCGTCAGAAATGGCCACATGATGCCTGAATTGAGTTATAAATATGTGTAGAAAGACTAATATCTCTGCCCCAGCAGAAGGAGAAAGTCACAATATTGATGGAGGATGGATACAGTGGGCCATTTTCAGGTAGTCTCCTATAATGGTAATATAGAAGGCAAGGAAAATGACAACAGTTTAATGAGGGAGGCAGAGGCCAAGTTTGAAAGATCTAACGTGTCAAAATACTACATAATGATCAGGTACAAGCTGATAATGTGATTTTTGAAGTGGAACAGGAAAATTTAACTCAATGTTGATTTTTCAGATAAAGTACTGGTGAAATCATGATTTTTTGCCACATCAGTCCCAGACCTAGAATGTTTAGAGGTTTCATGGAGTAAGATAACTCAGAGAGAGAGTGTTTGCCTAGCATGCATGAGAAAATTGAATTTGAATACCCAGCACTGTAAAGAATTATATAAGGGGACCAAGACATGTGAAGGGGTATCAATGTATGGGAATTAATGCACCATCTGTCTGGCAAATATCATGTAACCCTTCTATTAATTACAATAAAAATATATGAAAAAAGAAGAATTGTGAAAATCTTTTTAAGCCTATTGGAATAATAAAGCCAAGGAACTGACAGAGTAGTGAGTTGGACACACTGAAAAGAAAGCAACAATACTAGCTGGAAGAGGTAGAGAATAGGTGATTTCAGAGCAAACACCTTGTGGTTAAGACTTTTCACAATACATTTTTATTGCTGTTTTTGCTTCTATGTTAGGTCTTTGCGACTTTCGTTCATAAAACTGTAAAGGCAGCCAGGTGCCTGGGCCTCATGCCTGTAATCCTAGATACTCAGGAGGCTGAGATCTGAGAGTCACAGTTCAAAGCAATACTGGACAGAAAAGTCAGTGAGACTCTCATCTCCAATAAACTACTCAGAAAAATCTAAGAGTAGTGTTATAGTAGAGAGTAGCAGAGTTCTAGCCTTCAGCAAAAAGAGCTCAGGGACAGTGACTAGGCCCTGAGTTCAAGCTCAGGACTAAGAAAAACAAAACAACAAAACACTGCAAAGGCCTTAATGGATGGGTTCAATAAAATGTGAGTTTCTGAGAGAAAAAATAAATAGAAAAAGTGTAACAAATACATAAATACCTAAGGAAACTGCAATGGCAGTAGAAGCATATCACCTCTCCAGTCCCTCTTTGAAATAAAGAAAAAAAAAGTAAATTACAGCATTGAAATTTCCTTCCTAATATTGCTTCTGTAATTAGGGAATGAAATCATTAATTTTTCATTTAGTGTGTCAGTTTTAGATATTTGTTTATTTGGTGTATGTGTGTGTGTGTGTGTGTGTGTGTGTGTGTGTGTGTGTGTGTGTGTGTGCTGTTTATCTTCACTTATGTCAGTGTTTCATTTACTCTATCCATTTAAGTCAGGGCTTGGGCACTGTCTCTTAGCTTTCCCATCTGGGTCACAGCACTACTTCTAGTTTTCTGGTGATTTATTGGAGATGAGAATCTCATTGACTCCTGCTCAAGACAGCTCAAACCATGAGCCTCAGTTCTCAGTTTTCTGAGTAGATAGGATTACAGGTGTGAACCACCAGTGCCCTGCTCCAGGAAAAATCGTAAGTATCGCTAAGACATAAAAGAAGCAGAGCATTATAATAACTGTCATTACTTAGTCATTTGCTCAGACTAGGCATTGCTGATTTCTCCTTTAATGTTCATGAAAAGCCTGTGACCATGGTACTTTTTTTTTTGACCAATGCTTTCCTAATGAAGAACCAGAAGCAGAAAGAGGTGAAGTAAATTGCTCTAAATTACTGAGAAACAGAAAAGGGATTTGAAACTACTTGGAGGAGTTAATCTCAAACTAGCTGACTGGCTTGCCATCTTCTCAAACTTGAAAATAATGTAAAAATTATGTTTCTTCTGTTCATCTGTTTTATGTTTCCACTAGGTTACCCAAGATTTATGTTTTGCTCTTTACCATAATCACTGAATGCTCCAGCATGATTCAACTGAGAATAAAAAAAAATTAAGAACTCCTTTAACTATTTCACACAGAGGCAATTTAATAGAGGGGATTAGCTGCACAGGTGTTGAGAGACCTCCGAAGCTAAACAGAGGAAGCTGAGACCGATCAACAGGAGCTAAGAGATATGAAAGGGAGTGCCAAGAAGGAATGTTACTATTGTCCAAAAAGCAGAAGCAAAGCCAATTGGAATAAGATATTAACTTGGCGGAAAATCAACTGATCTGTAGCGTGAAGAGATGTGAAGTCTCTAGGGAAGCAGCCACTATTAAGAACATTGCTTAAGATAAAGTTTCTATCTTAAGAGTTTTCTATCTTCCTCCTTTCCAATATTCTAGTGGCTTCTCTCTTTTACTTAACAGGTCCAGTTGCCATCAGGAAAGGTAGGCTGGAAAATATAGCTAGGAGAGGAAGAGTGGTAGAGAGCAAGAGAGGGAGAGGGAGAGGGAGACAGAGGGAGAGAGTGAGCAAACCAGGAAAAAAGGCTAATTCGCATCAATTTTTATGCTCTCATTGATCTAAATCAAAATGCAGATATTGAACATGGACCATAGAATTCAAGCAATTAAATTGGAGATATGGTTGAGGAAAAGATTAGATTTTTGTATTCTTGAGACAGAAGGAATTTGATAAGGAGGGGCGGGGAGCTTTGGACAACTCTGAAACTAAGAGGAGAAAGCCAAATCAGAGATTTCTTTTGGATGATACTGGTTCATGTAGCATCTATGTAAGTTAGAAACACATATGGGAAACTGTACCTGCTGTGGTGTGAATGTTTCTACCAATCTCTCCCTCCCTCCCCCCCCCTCTCTCTCTCTCTCTATATATATATGTATATATATATGAGTGTGTGTGTGTATGTGTGTGTGTGTGTGTGTGTGTGTTTAAATCCTAAACCCAATGTGATGGCATTGGAGTTTTGCAAGCTTATGAGGTCAAGGTGGAGGGGCCCTCAAAATGTGAATTAGTAAGCCAAGTGCTACTGGCTATAATCTTAGCTATGCAGGAAGCTGAGGATTCTGGCGATTTGAGAATTGTGGTTCAAACCCAACCTAGTCTGGAAAGTTGATGAGACTCTTATCTCCAATTCATCACCCCCAAAATTTGGAAGTGGAAGTATGGTTCAAGTAGCAGAACAGTAGAATTGAGCAAAAGCAAATCAAAACAAAACACACCTCAGGGACATTGCCCAGGCTTAAGGTTTTGTGCCAAATATGGGCACAAAAATATTGAGTCGTTAAGGACATCACTCATTATATGGCTTAATGACTCAATATTTTTCTCATCTCATTTGTTGTCCCTTGGTTATCTCATATTGTTACAGTATTTTACCTTGTTATCTGATATATTGTATATATGCTTATTCGGTTATTTGAAATAGGATAGGGAAGGAGGAAAACAAGATGAGGGGCGGGGGGGTGGAGGGAGAGAAATGGGGACCAAGACATGAGAAAGGGTATCAATTTTTGCAAAGTAATGCACCTTCTATCTGGTGAATATAATGTAACCCTTCTATTAATTACAATAAAAATATATGGAAAAATATACTTTTTAAAATCACCCCAAAGCTTATTTTCCCTTTCTACTGAGTGAGTCACATTCTGTGAATCAGGAATGGGTATTCAATTATTTGACTTTGAACTTTCCAGATTGGTGAACTCTGAAAAACAAGTTTGTGTTGTTTACAGTCATACTTCACATATGGTGTTTTATTTTAGGGACCCCAATGATCTAAGACATAACATAGTATTATTTTTTGGAACTTAATGACTAAGAACAGTGAAGTTTCATCATTTATGTCACAATTAGGTATTCTGCATCCATAACTTCTCTATTTCCACCCTTTCTGCCCCAATAACTCCTCAAATGTACTCCCAAAGAGCATTATTATTCATTACAGAATTGATTTATGTTTTATCATAATGAAAAGGTTCACAACCCATGCATCATTTCAGATAAGCATATTTTTGACAAGAACAAAAGACATGAGTGAGAGAAGTAACTACTGTTGGAAGATTGACAGTTTGCTGAATGTCCAGACACAGAGTTTGCTATAGTTTCAACAGTTTGTGCAGTGTTTAACAATTCCCAAGAGGCCTTAGACTCAATAAAGAAAAACACTTCTCACCTGCAAGAAAAAGTAAGTTTGATATTTGGCTGCATTAGTTCTTTTCATTCTTCCTGGTGCTATTTCTGTCTGGAGTCTCAATTAAGCATATCTACATGGGCTAGTCTTCCCACCATACTTTCTCATTAGCATCTCATTACCCTGGACCATGACCTCATGCTGTCCTTTCTCATTTTTATTTTAGGACCTTTCCATTCTTGTTGTGCTCAGTGAAACTCTTGTAGATCAGCATATCTTTAATGACTGTGAGTTCACCAAGGTCTTCTTCAAACCATTTGGAAAGAAGTTTCTGTGAAGAACATCACATTTACTTAAGACTACAGGTGATTTCCAAGGACAACTTACAGCTCTAACTTAAACAGAAATTAGAGAACAGATATTTTGAGGTATTGAGACTATCATTAAATAGTTTTACTGATATATATAATATTTGTGATAGTATATCTTAATAATTCTTTAAACAAGATTTTTACAGTGACAGTAAAATTAAATAAATAAATAAAAGCAAACTGAAAAAATACATGGAAGAGAAGAAAAATAGGTTTTTATTTCAGATTCTCATCCAATTTACTATGTAAGCTTTTCCTCCTTCCATTACTCAATTATGTCAAATGTCCTTAAGCTGCTAAATAGTTGAATTAAAAATGTAGAGATGCAAAATTTCTCAGGATATTTTGACTGAAAAAGATGCTGTGCTAAGGATGAAACAGAGATTTACTGGGACAAATTTCTGCTCAAGTTAAAACTCTAAGTTGTTCTTTTTCCACAAACATAAGGCTTCTGTGGAATTTAGTGTATTAAAGAGCCAGCTGGGATATACATTTTCTGCAGAGAACAATGCCAAAATCCAAAGAGGAAGTAAGGGATTGAGCTTCAAATGCACCCAGCTTTTTGTCTCAATTTATTTTAAGTTTTTTTTTCTTTTTTTGGAAACATATGAATGTGAAATAAAAAGCCAGGTCGTTCCACAAACAAAATCACAAAGCTCTAATAGCAATAGGAAAGAAAAGATTTAGCAATACACATTGCAGAAGGCACTTACATTTATATTGCAAAAAATGAAATGGATTAAATTCCTTGTGTCATACAGAAAACTAGATTCCACTTAAAGACAAAATATGAAGATATGATAATATTTTCATAATGTTAGGGAAAGGAATAAAAACATTGATGACAGAAAAGAATATTACTTCATGTGACCATTTATATTAAAGTTTTATAGAGGACCCTATAGCAAAATAAACATGGTTTGATTTTAAAATTTATGGACATTATATAATCCATTTGAGAAGAAACAAAAGCAAAGAAAAAAAGTTGAAAGGAGGAAAGTAGATAGGACAAGGAAGGAAGGAAGGAGAGAAGGAAGGAAGGAAGGAAATAAACACACACACACACACACACACACATACGTACGTACAAACAAACAAAATCTATTGTCAGAGATGTGGCTCAAGTGATAGAACAGTAGCCAGCACCCAGGACCTGAGATCAAGCCTCAGGCTTGGCACAAAATTAATGCTGCAATAACCAACTTTATATGTTTCACTTTATTTGTATAAAATCTATGGAGTAAAGTCTTAGTAAGGAAATTACTGTTTGTATATAATATTTAATAAGTCTATATATTGTGTAGATATAGGACATTTATTAGATATATGCATGCATTTTTAGTCTATGTTTAATAATTTCTACTTCTAAGTACTTGTTTTCTGTCAAATTATCTCTCCTGGGCATATATTCCATCACATATGAGGCATTTCTATCTGAAACTGGTAAGACTATATGACTCATTTGAATGAGCAGCAAGTTTTATTGTGTTTCATAATTTAATGAGGAGAACATGGCAGGAGTTAGGGAAGAAAGAAGGAAAGACCAAATAAATAGAAATAGCAACAAACTGGAATCAAGATTTTATTAAGGAAAAATAAATAGAAATAGCAACAAACTGGAATTAAGATTTTATTAAGGATGAATCAAGGGGATGATAACTGAACTGTACCCTACCAGGCTGACAAAAATGTGATAATTGGGCTAAAACTAGGGAATGTTGGGAGTTATAGAAGCAATCTTCTCTGTATGTTACGAGCCTAAATTTTTACCACTTCCTAAATGCTCACTTGAGATTATCTGTAGTGTTGAATATTTCTATATTTTATGATTTTCACAATTCAGTACTATTTGCCCCAGACGAACCGTGTTTATATGTACCAGGGTACCCGAATGGGTTATAGCAGCATTGTTCAAAATACTCTCAAACTGGAAATACAACACACATCCAACAAGAATAGTGTGGATTAAAAAGATATGTCCATATGAAATGAAATTTCCCATGTCGCCACTAATGACTGTGCTGCTGCACACCGTGCAGCTAACCTGAAAAACAAATATTAGAACAAAGGAATACAGACACAACATAAAACATAAAGAAAGGAATTCCTCTAAGTAAAGTCCTAAAAGTGCAATAATAAAATTATAGTTTATGAGTTTAGTTAAAATTAACCTAGTAATCAAGAATAAGCATGAGATGACAGCGCCTGTGGTATGCTTACATAATTCTAATCTGATGAGTATATATATAAATAGATATTCATTCTGTAATCATGCAAGTAGACCTGCTATTATGACTAAGGTACATTTCATTTTAAAAACAAGTTATGTCTTATCTTCCATAAGAGAGAAGGAATGGATGCAGTATATTGCTTTTGAAATAATATCCAGACAGTGACAAAGTGCAAAAACAAAACAAAATTAAAAAGAAAAAAATTACTTGCTTGTAATCAAGTATTGCAAACACTGTGCAATACAGACAACAATTGTTCTATGGTGCCCTATTGAGTGGCCAATTAAATATTTTTGGTCATTGTTAATTTTTATTTATTTATTATATATGCATGTATTTATTTATTTTAGGCCAATTGAATCTTCACTGAGACTGAGACAGGACTCAGCAGGTAGCTCTTTTTCTTCCTTTTCTGTTTCCCTGATGCAACACTTACCCTTTAATGCACCCATAGATATTTATTTCTTTTGTAATATTAAGTTAGTAATAGAATGAATATTCAAATTATTTGACTTCCAAGATGAAAACTGTGAGTCAGTTATGAATTAGAAAATGCTAGAAAGGATTCATGGTCACCAAACCTAGTGTTTGTCCTCTTTCCTGATCTTTACTTAAGCAGGGATTGATTCCAAGACTGAAGAGTAGACTGGCAGTTGGATAAGAAATGCTGGTTGTGGGCGTGTCTTTGTACAGAAAGGTGGTTCTTACTACAAAGAATACCTGCATCTCCCCAGTCCTATCTGGAACTGTGAAGGTCAGAGACTTCGCCAATGTTCTTTGTGCCATCTTACTATGAGAGCAAAATGACAGAGAAGGCTGCAGGGGATGGTAGAGACTGTACCTATATTTACTCAGCTTTGTATCTTCTTGCAGTCTCAAAATGGTACAAAAGAGCAACTTCCCTTACCTATGTAAGTGATATGAAAGAGAGACTTCGGAGACCAGAGAACTCAGAGGGGACACCAGAAAGAGAATAATGAACTTTGGAAGACAGAGCAAAAGCTTAGACTTGTTTCTGTATCTTGGTACCTTCATCTTTGCCTGTAATTGGCCTGAAGTTGACTTACTTGAGAAAAGCTAGGGCTAGAGAAATCTCAAAAGATAAAGATATTCCTAGATAACACAGAAACAGTAAAAAGATTAGAACAGATATCCTCCTTCATCATTTTTGTTAGACTATTTAGTATTCTGGATATAATCCTGAAAATAAAACAGAGGTAAAAGTTAGGCTTGAAGAAGAGTGAAAGAATTAATGGATTGAGAAAATAAAATCTTAATGAATCTGCTTGGAAGTTAACTATTTGCCATTTTCTATACCAGGCACAAGGGAATTTGGGGAAGCAATTACATTGAATAAGTCATATTGCTTATACTTGAGCTTCAGGCCATTTGATTTTTAAATTATAATACATCCATTTGTTTCCATCTCTGTTTTCAGGATTTCATACTTGATTTCAGTGATTGTTCTGGAAATACAGTCCCATAGGCTATGATCGAATGTCTTACTGAGGCTTCTTAAAGCAAGTCACTGTTTACTTGAGCCATCTTAATTTAGAAAAGAGCAGACACACTCTGCAATTTGAGGATTTAGACAGCCTTTCTCTTTGTTGATGCATTTACAGTAGCTTCTCATTTTGATTTCTTCCACTGCAAGTAAATTCCCTAGCATTTAACCATTGAGATGTTGGAGAAAGGTAATTAAGGAATCATTTTCCTGTGGTGATGTTTGCGGTCTTGTCAAATGAATCAGCTGCTAGCATGGCAGTAAAGGTTGCCTCCAAAACTGAGCATAGTTTACAATAATGGAAACAGATGGTTTACCAAGTTGGGAATGAGAACTGATTATTGATTTGCTATCCTTGTAACGACATCAGCAGCGAGCCATAATGGACTGTACCACTTGTAGCAGAGTAAATAGCCATTTTTATATTACTTGCTTTCTTGCAAATTGGCTACTAGCAGAGAGTGGAAAATATATGGCTGTCTCATATCTCAAAGCACTAAACAAATTGCACTAGAGGAAAGCAGCAAAGCACAGGGAGAATATTTGCAGATATTTATAACTTGAGCTTGGGCTGAAAACTCCACATTAAAAAGTTCACAATTCTTCCCGTTTATTTCTCACAGTCATTTGGGTATTATGTCCTCAATTTTTAGCTGCTGTGGTTATTTTGGAATAATGTGTAATTGTTTCTTCCCCTTACAACACTAGAGAAATACCCTAGGTCTCATATCAATTTGTTATTTCCATGACACAACAGAAACTTGTATTCTCGGCTTGTATTGCTTCAAAAAGAAAAGGTGTCTATGGTAAAATAATAGAAAGGAGGATCAAGATGGAAAGAGGAGACTTTTAAAAATGATTATTTTTATTAATATCTTCCAGTAGTTGTACAAACATTTCAGGTGTGAGCACAATACATCTTGAATAAAGGCTTGAGTGTTGTTAGAATTAAATTTGGGTTTTCAAATCCTATCTTCTTAGCCATGGCAGTTCCTCAACCCTTGGTCACATGCATCTCGCACCGTGCCTGCCCACCAAAGCTCTCTGCATCCACTCAGCTGTTTCCCCTCACAGTGCTTTTGCCCTGTTGTCTGTGCTCTGAGTTGATATCTATTTTTTAAACTATTGATTCTGTTTGGAAGTTGGACAATTGTGTATGACACTGAACTACACAGTCCATTTGAGACATTGCTAAAGGGATTTCCATGGTTGACAAATACACAGAAAATAGCTAAGAAGGTTATTTGGGATCATGGAAATATTTCAGCCCCTAAGTAGGATAGTGAATTTCTATCTAGTTCTGAAGATACATCAAACTTGAGCAGGATGTCACATTAAATAATGATATCTAGGCACCGGGCACAGAAAATAGAAGAACATATATCACATGGTTCTTGTCTATAGCACTTCCAAACTTTGCACTTTTGTTTGAAGTCTTCATTTCAAACGTGGGCATCATCAAACCAGAATTCTTGAATAGAAATCACACACCTTTCTGTCAAACCTCAAGAAGGAAACTTAGAAAATATTACTAGCATGATAACATTTCCTAGTTTAGCAGTCACTTATATTCCTTATAATGAAATATATGATAATAGGTCATGTATTTTAATTTGGTTCCTAAGGATTTTTTTTTTTGGTTGTGGGGTTTGAACTCTGGGCCTAGGCGCTGTCCCTGAGCTCTTCAGCACAAGGCAACTTCCCCTACCCCTTGAACCATGGCACCATTTCTGCTTTTCTAGTGGTTAATTGGATATGAGTCTCATGGTCTTTAGTTCCCAGACTGGCTTTGAACCACAATCCTCAGATCTTAGCCTCCTGAGTAGCTAGGAATACAGGCGTGAGCCACCATGCCAGTACATAAGCTTGTGTAGGTTAGAGAAGATGATATCCCTCAGGCAAACTTTAGGTAGAGAAAAGTACTGTCTTATTTTCACAAAATATTTTCCTTTCTCCACTCCCAACCTCTCTGTCTGACTCTCATCTCTCTGTCTCTGCCTCTGTTTCTGTCTGTCTGTCTGTCTGTCTGTCTCTTTCTCTCTTTATCTATCTCATTTACAAAGTTTATTTCCATGTGAAGACTATTCCTCTGAAATATTTTACTTTATAATTCTTGGGGCCGGGAGTTTTGCCTAGTGGTAAGAGTACTTGCCTAGCATGCATGAAGACTCAGGTTCAATTCCTCAGTACCACACACATAGCAAAAGCCGAAAGTGGGGCAGTGGCTCAAGAGGTAGAGTTCTAGCCTTGAGAATGCCCAAGAGCAGTGCTCAGGCCCTGAGTTCCATTCACACAATTGGCAAAAAAAAATGTTTTTAACAAAATTCTGGAGTTTTTGAATATAAGACAAATATTTTTGTTTATACTTTAGTTATAATTGGTATTATTGACTATTTAGTTATGATTTTGCAGATTAACTCAGATCACCAGCTATGCTATAAATTTATCATTATAGGTCCACTGTTTTTATAGGAGTATGGTTACTTTATAGCACATTGGTTCTCAAAGAGAGGTGATTTTGATTCCTCAGTGGGTATTTGGCAACATCTGCATGTTGCACTAGCATTTTGGAGAGCTGCTATTGATATCTATTGGCTGGAAGATCTAGATGCTGCTACCTTCACAGGTCAGTCACCCACAGCAGAGGATTACAGACAGTTGAGGGACATACTCTGACATAGTATTATCACTCACCTCCTAGGTCATAACTTTTACAAATTTTACTAGTTTTCTACTTGGCATTCTAATTGAAAAAACAATACAATATTCTTAAAACATCCTCAAATGACTATTACCATTTTATCAATATAAACTTAAATGTCAATACTGTTTATCATTAACATAAATAGACTATTTTAATAAATGAATGCTTAAAAACTGTAAAGGATGTAATTATAGAAGACAGTATTTGGCCACAGTGGAATTCAACTACAAATCAGTAGCAGAGAGATAAAACAATAACACAAATTTAAAATCCAAGTGAAATCTTTTCAATGCTACAGATAGAAGAGAGAATGATGGAGATTATAAACAATTTTGATAACAATAATAAAAATAATACAAGTTAATATTAAGAGTATCTAGTAAAATAAGTTGGATAGTTGGGTACCTGTTGCTCATATCTATAATCCCAGCTATTCAGGAGGTGAAGCCAGAGAGGGCAGTCAAGTTTGTGAGACTCATATCTAATTAACTACTCCAAAGTCAATGGCGGAGATATGTATGACTCAAGTGGCAGAACACCATACTTGAGCAAAAAAGCTGAAACAGAACCCGGGTCTCCAATTCCCAATACCAACAAGTACACGCACACACACACACACACACACACACACACACACACACACACACAAAATGAAAATATACACAACAGGGAATAAGTTCGGAAACAAAACAAATGTAAAGAAAAATCCTTCATAATTTATCTAAAGAATCTAAAATGTGGATATAAAACACCTAAATAATAAATTAAATATGAATTCCCTGGATAAATAAAAATGCTCATAGTTAATATCTGAGGCTATCCTAAGAATGCAAGATTAAATTACTAATCAAAACTACTGGAAATTATTAGTTCTACCAAAAACATCATGTTCACTCAAAGTATAAAGAAGAAATTTTGAAGCCTACAGAGTGGGAGAAGATCTTCACCAACCATACAACAGACAAAGGCCTCATATCTAAAATATATCAACAGCTCAAAAACTTGAATCACTCCAAAACTAATCTCTGAAGAAACAACCATCCCATTAAAAGATGGGCCAAAGACTTAAAGAGAGTCTTCTCTGAAGAAGAAACAAAAATGGCCTATAGACACATGAAGAAATGCTCAACATCTCTGGTCATAATAGAAAGGCAAATCAAAACAACTCTAGGATTCCACCTCACTCCAGTTAGAATGGCCAGGACCAGGAAAACTAATAATAACAGATGCTGGAGGGGATGTGGCCAGGAGGGATCACTACTACACTGTTAGTGGGAGTGCAAACTCATTCAACCACTATGGAAAGCAGTATGGCAGTTCCTCAAAAGACTAAACATAGAGCTCCCCTATGACCCAGCAATTCCACTACTTGCCATTTACCCAATCTTCCAGAAACAAGGACATACTAAATCCACTAGCACAACGATGTTCATTGCAGCACTACTTACCATAGCAAAGATATGGAACCAACCCAGATGTCCCTCAGTTGATGAGTAGATCAATAAGATGTGGTATTTAAATACAATGGAATTCTATGCTGCTGTCAGAAAGAACGGCATCACCCCATGGATAAACTTAGAAAAAATCCTATTAAGTGAAGTAAGCCAGACTCAAAGGAACATAGGCTCAATGGTTTCCCTCATTTGTCATAATCAGTAGAAATCTTGGTCTCTTCTAGCAGAGATTTAAAATAGAGCAAAATCTAAATACATAAGGCCATATAGTATGACCCTAAATGAAAGGACCTCCAGGATATAGAAACAAAAGCCATATAATGAGTGATTGTTGTCCTTAATGCACTATGTTATCTCTCATCTCTTTTCTGTCCCTTGGTTATCTCATATTGTTACAGTATTTCACCTCATTATATGATATATTGTATATATATGCGTATTTGGTTATTTGAATTTGGATAGGGAAGGGGGAAAAACAAGATGGGGGAGGGAAATGGGGACCAAGACATGAGAAAAGGTATCAATGACTGTTAAGTAATGCACCTTCTATTTGGTGAATATAATGTAACCCTTCTATTAATTATAATAAAAATATATGAAAAAAGAAGAAATTTTGAACATAAACTACAATACTTGTTCATAATTAAAAAAATTATAACTCTATGTAAACTTAAACCATACCACGGGTTTTTAGTTTGGTGAGAAATATTTACACCTTCCCCCCCAAAAATAAACCATAGTTATTATCACAGTTAATGGAAAAAGAAAGATTACATATTTCTTTTTGATTTTGGGAAGAAATCATTCATTTCCTTTCTTGCAATTTAATAAGTTTTAGTATACTATGTTCATAGGCAATACATGTGTGTTTGTTTTTTCTCTCTCATTCCTAAAGATATATTTGAATTCTATTTTCTTTCTTTTCTTTTGTGGGTCATGGGCTTGAGCTTGGCCTGGACACTGTCCCTAAGCTTCTCAGCCGAAGGCTACCACCGTATGCTGGAGTCAAGCTGCACTTCTCATTTTCTAGAGGTCAATTGGATAGTCTCAGGTCCTTTTGCCCCAGCTGTCTTTGGACCTTGATCCTCAAATCTCAGCATTTGAACTCTCTGTTTAATACCTTATTTTTATTTCCATTTCAGTACCTTATTTTTCAATTTTAATTTGCTTATATTTTATGATGAGTAGTTACTAATCTACCAAAGAGAACAATTTGATTTTTTAAAACAGAAAGTGTATTAATTTGCTAGTGATCATTTTTAGTAAAGTCTCAAACAGAACATTTGTCCAATGCATATAAATAATATGTGCATATGTATGTATATGTAATATATGAAGATACTGGTATTTTGTTCATATATATGCATATATATTTATATAAAGGTAGATAAGAACCAGCTAGACCATATTATAAAATTTAAGATGTCTCAATAAATTTGACTGAAATAAACACATGATGAAGTCTTGGGGTACCGTTAGCATGCCTGAGACACTGAGGTCAAAAGCTGCCATGCAAATCTAGCAATTAGATTACAAATAAATGTCAGAAAAATATGGACGTTTTCAAATATGAGGAAATTAAGGGGTATCCTTATTTTAAAATAACTTCAGTTATTTGGAAATAGTTATTAGAAATAACTCATAATCCACAAAGCTACACAAGAATTTTAACATTTTTTACTTGAATTTTTATTGTGATGCTTACCCAATTGTACACGATGTAACCTGAGGAAACTCAACCACCTTGTGCTTCCACGTGCTTCCCTCTCATTTTTTTATAATCTCAATAGATTTTCTATTTTCAATACATACACATAAAGTGCTTTTACCAAAATTACTCTGTTTCACCCTGTCAGTTCTCCTCCACACTCCTGATGGTAGCCATCTCACAATAGAACTTGTTTTACTTCCCCATCTCTCTCTCTCCTCCACCCCCATGTTGCTTTTATCAATTGTACGGAGGAGTGGAATCATGAACCAAGCTATTTTACATACAAGTATATTTTGATTTTTATCAGAATAACCCCCTCTATTGCTCTTTTCCATCATCCCTACCCACTGTTCTAAAGCTTCCAATAACTTTAGGTAAGCTATTTTCAGAGATGGACACAACATATTATATTCTGATACAATTTATCTTCTATCATTCAATTTCCTCTTCCTTGTATTCTTCTTTCCCACATTTTCTAAACTATCTGTCATCTATCAACTATCTATCTATCTATCTATCTATCTATCTATCTATCTATCTATCTGGTATCCAACATCCATCAATATTCCACAAATGAAGGGAAACATTCAATATTTACTTATTGAATATTGATTTATCACATTCCATTTACTGGTAAATGGAAAAGTTTTCTTTTTCTTTATCTGTGAATATCATATTTTCTTTATCCATACATTGGTCCTTAGACACAATGAATTTTAGTAAAATTGTATCACAAGATACAAAAAGACAAGATAGGTGAAGCATAGAAAATTTTAGTGTGACACATCTCTGATGGATACTATAATGAAAAGGTCATGTCATAAATTTCCCCATACCCATAAGCCATACAGCACTAAGGGTCAATTCTAAACCATGAGTGGTGGCTTGCACTGGGAAACCCATGAGAGGGAGTTGCAAGTAGGAAGATCATGAGTTCTAGGCTATCCTGAACTATAGAGAAAGTTTGAGCTCAGCCTTCATTGTATAGTGAGACTCTATATCATACAGAATAAATCATACTGCCCAGGAGGCTGAGATCTGAGGATCACAGTTCAAAGCCAGTCTCAGCGAGAAAGTCCATGAGACTCTTATCTCCAACTGACTACTCAGAAAAAGCTGAACATGGTGCTGTGGCTCAAGTGGTAGAGCACTAGCCTTGAGCTCAAAGAGGCTCAGAGACACCACCCAGAAATTTAAGCCCCAGGAACAGTAAAACAAATAAAACTAAAACAAAAATAACCCAGAAAGTTCTAAACATTGGTTGGAGGAGCAAAACATATGTCAGTGTAGGCTATCTATTTTAACAAACACACCATGGCAGTGAGAGATATTACTGAGAAAATCTAAATAGGAGTGGAAAAAGAATTTATATCAGCAATCTCTGTGATCTCTATTCAGTTTTGTCTGTGAGACAAACAACTCCAAAAAGTGACTTATACTGTAGAAAAATTAGTTTACTAATTTTGTAAGATGAAGTTAAAATATCTTTCAAAGAGAAATTGTAGCTATAAAAATTGCTTATAATAGAAAGAAAGACAAATTTGATGAGTAAAACATCATTCTAATTTTCTATATAAACATACTGATAAACTATATAAACTCCAAACACTATTACAGTAAAGAAATACATAGGAAAGCTTAAAATATAAATTATTAAGGAGAAAATGGAGGAGAAAACTATATCTACCTAGTATAAACCAATTTTAAACTACCAGTGTTTGAGAATGAACTTGTGAATAGTTTATATAGTTAATGATTAGTCCTTACAAGCTAGTTTCAATAAGCCACTGATTACTGGTCAGTCCACTTTTCAGATAACATCAACCCTAAGGATTGATATTTCCTTAGGTGAAAACTATCCTTTAATTTCAAAAATGGAAAAGTAAGAATTGATTTGTTCTGCAATGTAGTGTAGGTGAATGCAACCTTATCTGGAAACCCTTCTCATTTAAAACTTAGATTTGTTTTTCTTTGTTTTGTGTAGAACCTCCTAAAGAAATGAGGGCACCTTTTGTCTGAGGAAATTGAATCTTTTCTTTCTTTCTTTTCTTTTTCTTTCTTTTTTTTCTTTTTTCTTTTTTCTTTTTCTTTCTTTTTTTTTTTTATTTGTGTGTCATGGGACTTGAACTTGGCCTGGGCACTGTCCTGAGCTCTTCAGCCAAGGCTACCACTCTACCCTTGAGCCACAGCTCCACTTCCCATTTTCTAGTACTTAATTGGAGATAAGAGTCTCAGGTCCTTTTGTGCCCGGGCTGGCTTTGAATCTTGATCCTCAGATCTCTGCCTCCTGAGTATCTAGGATTACAGGCATGAGCTACCATGCCCCGCTATGGGAATTGAATCTTTTCTAAGGTAGATTTGATCACATCCACTAAAGACTGTATACAGGCTGAAGTCATGAAAAATGTAGTGAAACATAATGGTTCTTTCTGAAGGTGGATACAAGTGGAAGCAGGAAAAGTGAACAGAGAGGGCAAATATGGCCTATATACTTATATACATAACTGAACATAGAATAATGGACTTGTTGAATTTCTTTTAAGAAAAGGGTGAAGGGGATGAGGAAGAATGATAAGAGGGTGTGAATTTGATCAGAGGATATTGTGAATAAAATGTGAGAACATATCACAATGAAACTTCCGTGTCTGAGCAATATATGCTCAAAAAAATGAAGAAGACAATTGACAGATTGAACACAACAGGGGTGAAGCACAAAGAAAAGAAGAAATGGCATGAGCTGAAATTCACACATTTATTTGATGATAATCACCAGTTTCATCTATTCCCCATCATCATGGCAGGTTTATCAAGTATAATCATATTCAACCATTACAAGATAACAAACAGAAAAGGTTTATTTGTCAAGCTTTTGCCTGGAAAAGATAGTTATTACATGTATTAAAAATCAATACATTGAAAGAATGCAGTCATAACATGCAGCACATATCCTCTGATGCCTGGTGCACCGATGTGACTGAAGGGAAAAGGAAAGCTCAAACTAAACCATTGGCCAGATTGTTATGCACTTATTATCTGTGCTGTGGCCTGAGGCCATCAGATGCTAACTATTCATTACCACCATTCTGTGACAAAGAACAAGATTATCCACAAGCTCTTTCGATTTCCACATTGACCAACATGTCTGTACAACATTTTGTCACTCAGATAAAGTACCTGAAAAAGAGAGAGAGACAGAGACAGACACAGAAACAGACAGACAGACACAGACAGAGAGATAGAGAAGAGAGAGAGAGAGACAGAGACAGAGACAGAGACAGAGAGAGAGAGAGAGAGAGAGAGAGACAGAGAGAGACAGAGAGAGACAGAGAGAGAGAGAGACAGAGAGAGAGACAGAGAGAGAGAGAGAGACACAGAGAGAGACAGAGAAAGTACAAGAGAGAGGGGGAGGAAAGAGAGGAAGAGAGAGACTGGCAGGGGAGGTGGTCAGAGAGCAACATGCCCTGTAACTTACTTTTTTCAGTTATTTAAGAACTCCTAAGTTGCGAGCAGTTTCCAAGACAGTGCTATTAACTGGGGACAAAGCCTTCAAAATGTCAGAATATGGAAGATATTTAATATTCAACAACGCTTCCATATTTAGCCTGTTTCTTTGAGGAATACCCAAGCTGCCCTACATATAATTTTAAAGATCAAATGATACTCTATAGGAAGTGGTCTTAATAATTCTTTGGCTGTGGGTTTCCTAAAGAAATATAAGCATGGGTCAGGAGTTCTGGACCCAAGTTTACCTTTGCCACTTAATACATCTGCTCTAGTTATAACCTGTGAATTTCATTTTTATCATCTCCAGAGGAGATAATACTGTTTCCCAAGATATCTGTGAAGATCTGAAGAAATTATATATTTAAAGTTTGTGTGTGTGTGTGTGTGTGTGTGTGTGTGTGTGTGTGTGTGTGTTTAAGACAGTGAAGCTATTTCACCACGCATATGGTTTTATATCCTGATCTTTGGTTTGGATTTTCCAGTATCCCACATTGAATCTGAGAACAGTTTGGGATCTTCTCTTTTCAATAGATAAGCCTCTCACTGTAATCATCTCTATTACCGAGGGAGGACAGTGCTCAAGTCCTGAGCCCAAGCCCAGGACTGGCAAAAAAAATATACAATCTACAGACAAACATGAGCTTTGTAACTGCTTTATTATCATCTCATGCTTAATGGTTTCCTTCTACAAATGTTGAAGACTTAAGCTAGTTGCCCTATACCTGCCCCCACCCCATCTACCTCAGCCCCCATCTGTATGAAAGCCCCAGAGCTTCACTCCCTTTGCAAATCCCATGAAAGCATGCAGCTCTCTCAGAGCTATGCCTCAGCACCTTGTGTAGAGGGAGATTTCAGGGTGGTTATCTCTTGAGTTACCCAATCCTTTATGGAAGCTGTATTTCTAATCTGTGGCATGAAGACCTTTTGCTTACCCTGTTAGATTAAATCACAGGCCTCCTTATCAGTGCAGAGCTGAGAGAAGGCTTGCAAATTGAATATAGACTTTACCTGTGAGCAGCATGAAAAATCAGCTGAATCCAGTGCATCATTGCAAGTCACAGTCATCATTGTTGCAGGTATTTCTTTAACCACGGTGCACACTAGCAATCAGGGTGCAATTATGCCTCATCCAAGTCCAGAATTTAGCAATATTTCAGCTCAAAATGACTTTCCACTGGAGAGAGTCATTTATATTGAAATCTCTTAGTTTTTAAAAAGTATAAAGGGAAAAATGGATGAGATATTTAATTATCACATAGACAAAGATTTTTTTAATCAGCTCAAGCTGTTTTTCTCCTAAAAACTTGATGAGCTCTGAGGAGAAATAACATGTAAGACAAGGTCCACACTGTGTGTGGTATTTCCCAGCATCACCAGGTAGAGTAGCTAGCATGAGGCAACAAGAAGGGCAAGGACTTCTTTCTGGCCAGCTAGACTTGAATTTCTGCCACCTACTTCCTTTCCTGAGTAACTCAAAAGACAAAGTAACATGCTTTTCTTTGGGATAGCATTGCCTGCCTGTAAAAATCAATTTCTTTTTTTAGCATAAAATAGCTAGTAAACAGACTATATATAGACACTAGATATTTACATGAAATGTTCTACATAGATAATTGGTAGGTAGGTGGGTGGATAGATATAGATAGATAGAATGATTTCTTTGAGACAAAGTCTTGTTTTATAACCCTGGCTTACCTGAAACCCATGATCGTAATACTGCAAATTCCACAGCTTTACATACATCTGCCATCGTGCTCAGTCTTAGTTTATATTTAGATAGAGAATCTTACACATGTGTACATATGCTCATGGCTGAGACTTGAACTCAGGGTTTGAGTATTGTCCCTGAGCTTTTTTATTCCAGTTTAAGCCTCTACCACTTACACCACACTTTTATTTTTGGCTTTGGAGTGATTGATTGGAAATGAGAGACTCACAGATTTCGGTGACTGGTCTAACTTTTGAATGGTATTCCTCAGATATCAGCCTCCTTAGTAGCTAGGATTCGAGGTAGGAGCTACTGGCAACAGCTTGGCTTTTGACTTTTAAAGCTATTTATAGGGAGACCAGTTCTGAGAACTGGCTTGTGCTTTATAATATCACAGAAGCCTCTAAGAAGTTTCTTAAGGACTTTTTTTTATTTACCTGAGTCCCTCAAGTCAAAGTCAATATAGGACTCCTACAGTGATGTCTTGAATTTAGAACCAAAAAAGCCAATTGTGCTGAGCATAATATATGTGCCCACAAGCATGCAAATTGCTGTTTGCCAGAGCTGAAATTCCCTATACCTCTTAGGCCTCTGGAAAGGAGAAGTAGATGACCAAATCTTCTGAAAAGATGAAGAATCAGGTGTTAGATACCTAAGCTAATTGCACAAAAATACCACCAAAGGTTAAACTGAGTATTTTTGGATTAGTGGTCAATCCAAAAGACCTAATCTAATAAATTAGAGGTAATGAAGGAGGAGGAATGGCTCTTTGGTCCTCAGGCCACTGAACACATCTTTGTCTAAATAATCTTGTTTCCATGGCACCAGAAAAGAGCATAGGATAAGCAGAAATACCTTGGAGAATCACTGGAATGATACGAGCTCATCAATTAAAAGTGCTGAGGTCTCTTGGGCTTGAGAAAGCTTAAAATGACAGTGAAAACACTCAGTGAAGGGTCACAATAGTCATCTGTCTTCTTCTGCACTCTTTTATCCTTCATTGTACTCTTGGAGCAATTATTAGATTTTTTTCAGCTCTTTTATTTCTCTGGGTTATGATGTTGGGACTCAGAATAATCAAATGGCATGCGTCCAGGAAGGGTATGACAAGGATGGAGAAAGAAGTATGGAGTAGCTACTTTCTATTTGCTTCCTATACTTTCCTCCCAAGTCCTGTCACTCTTTACAGTACCTCTTTTAGTACTTCAGAGCTGCAGTGGTGTCTCCTAAGAGTCTTGGAATAAGGTTTCTAGTTCTTTCAATGTTCACTGAAAGTCTCATTAAGGCTGTCAACTATATAGCCTTAATCATTGGAGATCTGGGTTCAAATAGCCCTTCTTAGTGTCCAGAATTACCATGTATTCATATCACAGAATTACCATGTATTCATATCACAATGTCTCTACCTCCATCGGAAGTAGGCCCTCCTTCATCCTTTTGCTACTCACCCCTCTTGTCTTCATTTTCCAGTCCAATCAGGGCACTGCTTCCTGGTAGTTTTTGCCTTTGTAGTCACCTAGTTAACTGTATATGTAGTTGCTATTCTTTTTGTAAGTCATTTCCATTAAGATTGCTGACGTGATTTCACTCCGTCTTTATAACTATTGACGGTGGTCTTCAAAACCGGCTTGTAGATTAGTTGTCAATGTCCTTCACACTGAATGAAGAGGTGGGCTCCTTGTGAATGGGAAAATGCATGCTACTGATGTATGGCTGGCAAATGATATCACAATGCATCTGTTTGTCCCCTGAGCTGAACAGTGATAGCTCCCCTCTTTATGGGACCCTAAAGGATAAGATTTTCCATTCTGTGGGATCTTTTGGATGGAAAATTAAAGCTACTTATAATGACTTTGCCTGTAAGAATAAAACACAAATTTATTCTGCAGGCATTTGCTTTTCAATACTAACTGGTTTCTCTCCACATCTACCTCCGCAGCTTCTTTTTCTATTCTTTTCTTTTTGCCAGTCCTGAGTCTTGAAACTCGGGCCTGGGAACTATCTCTGAGCTCCTTTTGTTCAAGGCTAACACTTTACCACTTGAGCCACAGTATCATTTCCTGCTTTTTCTGTTTAGGTGGTACTGAGGAATCAAATGCAGGGCTTCATGCATGCTAGGAAAGCACTTTACCAACCCACTTCCCTTCTTTCTTTTTTTAGAAAATGAGCCTCCTGTGATCTTCTTTCTGTCCTTCTTCTCAGATGGAAACTATGCTCCATTCATGAACCTTTGAAATAGTGCTTCTTCCACCATAGTCCTCAACTAATCTTCGAATGGCTCACTTCTCACAATTTCAGATGTGGTTCAAAAAGTACCATATAATTGAGAGTTCTTCCCCAATCAGAAAAATAATAAATACTGTCAACACCTGTTTATCACATTAACAGAAAAGCAATCAAAATGAAAAATATAGCATTAATCATGTTTGTTTGGTTTTTTCTGGTAACAGAATTTGAACTCAGTACTTCATGTTTGCTTTGTTTTCTTGTTTGTCTGGGGCCTTACAACTTGAGCTATATCTCAGGATTCGTTTCTCTTTTACATTTTTTCTACCATCCTACTGACATCCTTTGACTGTCACTCTCCTGAGTACCTAGGATTATAGAAAAGAGCCACTGGTGAATGGCTATATTTCAAATGGATTACCCTACTCAAGGGAATATAAGATTAAGAAATAAAACTCCAGGCTGGGAGTTTGGCCAAGTGGTAGAGTGCTTGCCTAGCATGCACGAAGACCTGGGTTCAATTCCTAGGTACTGCATACATAGAAAAAGCCAGAAATGGTGCTGTGGCTCAAGTGGTTGGGTTCTAGCCTTGAGAAAAACCCAAGGAAAGTGCTCAGGCCCTGAGCTCAAGCCAGTGCTGGAAAAGAAAGAAAGAAAGAAAAAAGAAAGAAAGAGCTGTTTAGTTTCAGATGCATTCTTTCATTTAATTCTTTGTTCATTCTCTTATCACAAATATAAACCTATTGAGCAGGCAACACAAACATAACCATTATGAAATACACACACACACACACACACACACACACACACACACACACACACATATATATATATATATATATATATATATATATATATATATATGTTGATTAAGATCTTTGGACTCTAGGCCTAGGTGCTGGAGCCAAAGCACCACTTCTGGTGTTTTTGATGGTTAATTGGAGATAAGAGTCTCCAGGACTTTCATGCTTTGGCTGGCTTTGAACTGAGATCCTCAGATCTTAGCTTCCTGAGTAGCTAGGATTACAGACATGAGCCACCAGCGCCCAGCTTGCAACCAATCATTTTTTCAAAATATATTTTTATTGTAATTAATAGAAGGGTTACATTACATTTGCCAGAAAGAAGTTGCATTAATTCACATACATTGATACCCTTTCTCATGTTTTGGTCCCCATTTCCCTCCCCCACACCCCCACCCCTCATCTTGTTTTCCCCCTTCCCTATCCAATTTCAAATAACCAAATATAAATATATCCAATATATCAGATAACAAAGTGAGATACTGTAACAATAAGATAACCAAGGGACAACAAAAGAGATGAGAGATAACATAGTACATCAAGGACATCAATCACTCATTATATGGTTTTTGCTTCTATATCCTAGAGGTCCTTTCATTTAGGGTCTAGGAGTTTGGCCTAGTGGTAGAGTGTTTGCCTAGCATGCACGAAGACCTGGGTTCAACTCCTTGGTACTACATACATAGCAAAAAGCTGGAAGTGGTGCTGAGGCTCAAGTGGTAGAGCTCTAGCCTTGAGAAAGTCCAAGGACAGCACTCAGGCCCTGAGCTCAGGCCCAGGACTGGCAAAAAAAAAAAAGAAACCAATCATAACCAATCATTTTTAACCAAGTTTTTCTGCTGATTTTTGCCCTGGTTATTCTTTTCAAATCCAATTTATGCCCATTAGTAATGTTCATTGAATATGTAATTTTTTATTAAATCTGATTGCAATTCTATCACAATTGTGCAATTTTACAAGCCAATTGAAAAATAAATAATTACACAAAACAAGAAAACACAGATAAAACTTAATGACTGATATGAATTTGACAAAAGCCTCCACAGTGACTGCTAAACAAACAAACAAGAAACCTCATGGATTTCAAACACATCTTCTTCATAATTGGGAACTATTAAAAATGATTGATAGTGTGAATAGCCTTTTAATATTAATTTGAAAAGAAATTTGCTTGATCAGTAGTAGAGGTGGATATTTCCTTATCCTCTGGTTTTAGCAGCTGCTGACACTTTCTGAAGGCTCCCTGAGCTCCAGGGAAACCCCTGGCAGTCCTTATCCATGTTTCTCATCCACTAGACATCACAATGGTTGAGAGCACTTGAATCCAGCAATTGAAACAGCTGGAGGAAGCTAGGAGCCACAAAATCAGGGAGAGACAAGGAAGAGTTTGGCAATTAGCAAACACAATACAGCTTTCTTGGCAGGTACTAGGGAGATGATACATGGGAAGAAAATTCCCTGTTCATTCATGAAAGCCAGCATTTCTGCCAGAAAGCCTTGTTTTGTGCCAAACACCAGAATAGAATTTAGAGTGACAAAATTTTCTCCTGAGTTCAGGAAGAATTTTAGGGTATAAGATTGGTTTGCTCTTCTTGAAACTCCTACTGTTCAAAACCAAGCATAACTCAGAGAAAGGTTATATAAACAGAGGTGTTAAAACTTCATGGAATGCAATAATATTTTTTTTGCTAGTCCTGGAGCTTGAACTCGGGGCCTGGGCACTGTCCTTGAGCTTTCTTAAGGCTAGTGCTTTACCAATTGAGCCACAGCATCACTTCTGGCTTTTTCTGTACATATAGTACCAAGGAATTGAACCCAGGGTTTTGTGCATGTTAGGCAAGCACCCTACTACTAGGCTATACTCCTGGGCCACTAGAATCTTTTTTTATATTGGGAGTGCAGACTATTTCAATAACGTGCAATAGGCCTGCCATAAAGCTAAGAAAATGCTACTTAGACTTCCTTAGCCACTCCATAGCCTCACACAGACACATACTTGCTATTCTTCATAAGATTACCTAAGTCATCCCAGTATTCTGTATAGTAGCTATGTTATTGGGGGAGGAAAAGACTGGATATTTTGGGAATAAGATTGTTTACTTTTTCACAGTAATGTGAGACATATTGAAACCAAAATTTCATTCCAGATAGTATGATTAAACTAGATTAAGAGCAGATTAAAAATTGTCCTTCTAAGAGAAAATTCC
The DNA here is from genome assembly GCF_031878675.1 of Megascapheus bottae. Lineage (NCBI taxonomy): Eukaryota > Metazoa > Chordata > Mammalia > Rodentia > Geomyidae > Megascapheus > Megascapheus bottae. The sequence continues at coordinate 29,260,985 of NC_143524.1, read as the reverse complement.
CCTGAGTAAGAAAGAGAAAGCAGATGTACTAAGTGTGCATAAAGCAGGACAGATTCATATCTCTGTTAGGCTTAATTTTTTTGGTTGTTTACAATAGTCTTTCCTATTAGACGTGTAAATCAAATGTTCAAAAAGAGGAATGTTTGACAAAAGGAAATGTCCATTGTGAGACACAAAAGTGTAGTGAAGATTTTTTTATGGCTACCAGTAAACAATCTCTGCCTTGTTTCTTCATTCTCTACAAAGGTGGTATAATTGAATTTCTAAGGGATTACAAAAAATTTATCAACACATATCATCCAAATTTATATTTGGATAGATGGATTTTCATATACAAATAAAGTGTCAAATCATGTATTTTGCTCATAACCAAAATAATAGACTAACACCCATATTTATTAGTTAACTATGTTACCTTGATTTAATAATTACAAAAGGATTCTACATTTACAAACCAACACAGTTCTTCTACAAGAAGTAGCAAGGCACAAATTTCTTCCAAAGCTAAATTGTGGAAAAAATCTCATGCATGGATAGCTGTTGAATTCATGTACAGTAGAAGAGCTTTTTCCTGCTCACAGTACTATTTCACAAATTGTTTCACAAATACTACTTCAACTATAAGAGACATTTGAAATAGGTATATTATGACTATTTTTTAGTATAAAATAAACTTTCTTCTATTGGGCCTTATTTTTCCCTAATATTTGCCTTCTTTCCACCATCTATCTCCACCTCTTGTTTATGAATACTTGGCAATCTTCCTTCTTGCCCTTTAAGGAGGGAACACTACTTCATTCTAAGGCCTTCACCACATTGGTTCATGTAGTTGGGAAACTCTTCATCCAAATTTGTATGGCTGACTTTTTCCTCATCATTTATGATGCAGCTCAGATGCTGCTTTCTTAAAATCCTTTCCTGAAAGGAAGTAATTTGCCTCCTGTCATGTAGCTAGTGACAAACCAAAAACTAGAACCTGCTTCTGTTGACAACTAATCCAGTTCTTCTTCAGACATCTATTCACCTCCTAAACTTTATCTACTGGAAAATATCACTGCAGATGTGAAAAAAATAGCCACCTCTCCATCACCTCTCCAAAAGTTCCTCCCTCCACAAATCTCCTTTTTGACCTTATTCTACTCCTTTTTCTGCAGAATATTATAAGAAATATATGCATACTATTATCCTATATCTTCTCATTTTTCATCAAAATCTTGTGGTGCTAAGGGTCCATAGTTGTCCCCTTACCAGGACATCCTGCTGTGAAGTCTGCTTTGTATCAAAGTTGGTCTGTGTGACTAACAGCATGAGAGTGATGTCATGTCACTCTTGAGGCTGGTTTACAGAGACTGATTTTCCATGTTGGGCATGTATGTTTGATCTTTCTTTCTGATTGCTAACTCTGAAACCCCCAGCTGTTAGAGCACTCAGACAGCCTGTGGGAAGCTACTCACATAACAAGGAACTGAAGATCCAGGTCAGTAGATGGCAAGTAACAAAAGACTGCCAATGGCAGACATTAAACTGTAGATGGCTGCAGCCCAGCCAATACCTAAATTACAACCACATGGATGATCCTGACCCTCAAAAATCTGTACATATTTAATCTGTATTATATTTAATAAATACTTTAAAGCTATTGCCTTTAGGTATTTTGCTAGGAAGAAAATAGATATGTAACATACTTACTAAAATCTTCTATTTTGACAAATGCAGTGATTACCTGTCTTCAGAATATGAGACAGTTCATCACTCTACTTCGATTACTCTCATTCTTTTGGGATTCAAAACACCATCATCTGCTGGTTTTCTTTCCATCTCATTTATCCACCTTTATTCTTCATTGTTCTAACCTTCTCTCTCCTTCCCATAAATGCTGAATGACTAAGCTGTTAGTTTTCAGACATTGTTCTGATTTACCCTTTCATTCACAGACCACATTATTCATCCCTATATTTTAACATCATTTGTGCCATTTATTCATGAATCTATACTTTCAGTTGGTTCACTGAATCATATAGTGGACAACAACTACAATTTCTCCTGTAGGCATCTAATATGCAAACACAGTGTTCTTACACTGAAACTACTTCTAGTCTCACACTGATTTCTAAATCAGGAATTCCATCTCAGGTAACAATACAAGCACTGGACCAATGGATTGGTTAAACAAACAAACAAACAAACAAAACAACATGATAGGCATTGTGGTGGTACATACCTATAATCCCAACACTTAGGTAAAAGCAGGATTGAGAGTTTAAGGCTAGCCTAGACTGTATAGAGAGATTTTTAAAAATCCAAACAAATAAATAAAACTTTGAGAAATCTTTGATTTCTTTCCCCACAGAATTACTCAAGGACAAATTGACTTGTTGTACTTAATAGCAATGGTATCACTAGGAACTTGGATTTTCCTGAATGGACTTAATCTGAATCTGCATTTAAATAAGACTATCAGTTGATTCCTGTGCACAGTTATGCACGGGGAACAGTAACTTCCACACACAAACAGGTGTGTTTGGAAGAACCCTTTATGCTTCTCTTTAAGGGATTTTCTTGTCTGCTTGCTTAATAAGTTTAGAAAAGACTGTAGTAATATAGTTTGGGTTATCAAAATTTCCCATGATTAAAAATACATCATCCATAATAATGTTTCCCCTCTCCACAAAACCACACAAAAATTACAGCCTATGTTTGCATTGGACCACGGAATTTCTTTCTTATCCCTCTTTGTTGTGATTTGTTCTCCTAACCAGAGGGCATAAACATCCACAGGAATAACTATTCTATCCCATTGAAAAGCATCATGCCTGACAATTTCTCTATCATTAATGCTTGGTCTCAGCCTTTAGCATCATTCATTCACTTATATATTTTACATAAACATTTATATGCACAAATATTTAACAAATGTTTATAATTCTATATAAAACCAATTGTATACAAGCCATCATTCCTTAAGTTAGGACTAATGTGATTTGAGTCCAAATGCCTTCTGTGGAACAATATCCACAATGATCAGAGAATAATGGAGCCGTCTTCAGTCATGTCAGGTGGGGATTATAGTCACAAAAACCACTGCTGGTGACTATATAGGCTCCAGAAAAGAGTGGATGGACAGGCATAATTTGAGCAATATTGCTAAGGAGCCTTCTCCTTTTCTATTTGGGGAAGTCTAGCTCTGAAATGAAGACAATATGTCATCTTTCCCAAGGCATGGAACACCTTGTTACATTCTGTATTCTCTCCCTCCTGAGTTTCTACAGCTTTTGCTTATACTGGACACTACAATGAATAAACTGCTAATGGGTCAAAAGCCTTATGAAAGTTATTCTCTCTACCTTCCCTCCAAACCATATCCATATGCTTTTCTCAGGAAGATAATCTAGAACACACATACACACATATTACACACACACACACATGCAAACATATTTGTTGCAAAAAGTATTTTTGCTTGGTTATTGATTATGACACAAGATTTTATTCTAGAATCTTTTTTTCTCTAAGAAGACATCTTTCCAGCAATGCTCTGAACCCTACCATTTTCTTTGGATCAAAGAAAAAGATCAAAGACTTCATGTAGTTATGATTAAGTAAACAGTTAATGGTGATTGGGTCAGTCTGTTCCTTGCTTGGAGAGGTAGGAAGCAAAACAATTCCAATCCCAGATTGATTGTTTTGGTAACCAGTCCCAGTTTTAGCTTTGCAAAAATCACAACATTGGCCAGGCATAGTGGCTCACACCTGTAATCCTAACTATTCAGGAGGCTGAGATCTGAGGATCAAGGTTCAAAGCCAGCCTGGGAACAGAAGGACCTGAGCCTCTTATCTCCAATTAACCTCTAGAAAACAAAATGTGGGGCTTGGCTACAGGGTAGGGTGGTAGCCTTGAGCTGAAGAGCTCAGGGACAGTGAGCAGGCCATGTTCTACCTCTATGAACCCCCCCCCCACACACACAAATGACAATATCGATACCATATCTGCTGGTGTAGAAGCAGATTTACTATGAATTACAGGTGACACTTGTAACATTATCATTCTTATTATTTTGGAATTTCTAAGATTTTAGGAGAACAGTGACCAAATACATGTATTTCTTACTGCTATCATGATTTACATCATTTCTCAATAAGTTTTGAGCCAAAAAGATGTATAGCTAATTAGAATTAACTTCTAAGAATGAGGATCAAGAAGTCAAGGGTCAAGAAATCCCAAATCAGACCAACAGGACCAATGGAAAATTAGATAATCACTAGATAAGTCTACCACAGCTGTCCTGTATTCATTTTTTAGGTTAGTCCAAACTCTGAATTGTAAATATTTTGGCTAATGATTCCTAGCAAGCCATGTTCTAAATGATGTTTATCCAGGTAGAAGTGTAAAATCTATCCATTTCTCCTCTTCTTGTCACATGATGTCCAGATTTTATACCAGTCAAAACTTTCTCATTAAGGACCAAGAAACACAACAAATCAGACAAAGGCTGGATAAGTGGGACTGCATTAAACTGCAGAGCTTCTGTATGGCAAAGGACATAGCTAGTAAATTAACTAGAAAGCCTACATAGAGGGAGAAGATTTTCACTAACCATACAATGGACAAAGCCTTCATATCTAAAATATATCCACAGCTCAAAAAATTGAATCACTCCAATACTAATCTCCAAAGAAACAACCATCTCATTAAAAGATGGGCCAAAGACTTAAAGAGAGTCTTCTCTGAAGAAGAAATAAAAATGCCTATAGACACATGAAGAAATGCTCAACATCTCTGGTCATAAAAGAAATGCAAATCAAGGGACCGGGAGTTTGGCCTAGTGGTAGAGTGCTTGCCTAGCATGCATGAAGATCTGGGTTCGATTCCTCAGTACCACATACATAGCAAAAAGCCAGAAGTGATGCTGAGGCTCAAGTGGTAGAGTGCTAGCCTTGAGAAAATCCAAGGACAGTGCTCAAGCCCTGAGCCCAAGCCCAAGACTGGCAAAAAAAAAAAAGAAATGCAAATCAAAACAACTCTAAGATTCCACCTCACTCCAGTTAGAATTGCCAGGATCAAAACATCTAATAACAGATGCTGGAGGGGATGTGGCCAGGAGGGTCACTACTACACTGTTGGTGGGAATGCAAACTCGTTCAACCACTATGGAAAGCAGTATGACAGTTCCTCAAAAGACTAAACATAGAGCTCCCCTATGACCCAGCAATCCCACTACTTGGCATTTACCCAATTGTCCAGAAACAAGGGCATACTAAATCCACTACCACAATGATGTTCATTGCAGCACTATTTACCATAGCAAAGATATGGAACCAACGCAGATGTCCCTCAGTTGATGAGTGGATCAATAAGATGTGGTATTTATATACAATGGAATTCTCTGCTGCTGTCAGAAAGAACGACATCACCCCATTTGTAAGGGGATTAAAAAACTTAGAAAAAATCATATTAAGTGAAGTAAGCCAGACTCAAATGAACATAGGCTCAATTGTTTTCCTCATTTGTCATAATCAGTAGAAACCTTGGTCTCTCCTAGCAGAGATTTACAATAGAATAAAAGCTAGAGAAATAAGGCCAAATAGTATGACACTGAATGTAAGAACCTCCAGGATAAGGAAACAAAAGCCATATAATGAGTGACTATTGTCCTTAATGTACTATGTTATCTCTCATCTGTTTTGCTATACCTTGGTTATATCATATTGTTACAATATTTCACCTTGTTATCTGATATATTTTATATGTGCTTAATTGGTTATTTGAAGTTGGATAGGGAAGGGGGGAAATCAAGATAAGCAGGAGGAGGGTGGGAGGGAAATGGGGACCATGTCAGGAGAAAGGGTATGAATGTTTGTGAAGTTATGCACCTTCTATCTGGTGAATATATTGTAACCCTTCTACTAATCACAATAAAATAATATTTAAAAAAAAGAACCTGCATCCATTTCTACGTATTCTACAGAAGGGGGATGACCTTGGAAGAGAGGGAGATATATTTTTTCAATTTATTGAAATATAGGCTCCAGCACCTCCATTTTTAAATTTTTAAAACACCCTATAATGTGCAATATTGAACTGAATCATTTTTCCTTTCTTAGATTACTCCTAACTTGTTTGCTACTAGTCCCTGCACCCCAAGTGGATAGAATTAACTTTATTTCTGCTGCCTCGGGTTTCTCTTTTTTCTCCTATAAATAGTTGGAGAATAAAACAGGAAGAAATGTGTTTTATTTTCTTTATAAAGTTATCATAGGATTTATAGTCATCGAAGTAAAGAAGAATTTGACAAGAAGTTAGGGAATAAAAAGCATCTGCAGGAAAATGAAAGCTCTTGGGTTTTTGAGAGGGAGTGGGGGTCGTTTGAAGATAAGTGCAAGTGAAAAGATCAGACTTGACAAGAAGAATATCAGCTCCTGACTTGGTATTGCTCTGATCATTATTCTCATCAATTATTTACACAAGAAAGATCTACATTAAAATTAATCATGAAATTCTGAATTGCTCCTTTACATTAATAATGAAACAACAGCACCAAATGCAGACACCGATAATAGAATATGAAATAATGCTTCACATGCAAAAACAAATGGCCTATTTAAGAGAAACACCAAGAGGTTAATGATAGCATGGTGGGTGACCCAGAAATTGGAGGATTTGATGAGCAAAGATATGTTGGGTATTTTGAGGTCTTATGTTATCTGCAGGTGTTTTTTGTTTTTTTGTTTTATTTTGTGGGTCATGGCATTTGAACTCAGCCTGGGTGCTGTCTCTGAGGTATTCAGCTCAAAGCTACCGCCCTACCAATGAGCCCGGGCATTGTCCCTGAGACCTTCAGCTCCAGGCTACCACTCTAGCCTTGAGCCAAGCCCCACTTCCCGTTTTCTAGAGTTTAGTTGGAAATAAGATTCTCAGGTTCTTCTGTGCCCAGACTGGCTTTGAACCTTGATCCTCAGATCTCAGCCTCCTGAGTAGATAGGATCACAGGCATGAGCCACCGCACCTGGCTTTATCTACAGTTTTTTTTTAATTAAAGAATTGATTAATGTTGATTTTTACATCATATTTTAAATGACATGTTTAACAAACAAATGTTCAAGAAGGGAATCTCTATTTACAATCACTGGGACATACTATTTAGAACTTAATCAAAATTAGGCTAAAGGTTTGTATGTCATAGAAATACATTAATTTATCAAGTAAAATATTATGTCTATAGAGTCATAGGTTTTTATGTCTATATAGTTATGTTTATATTTCCATTACCATGTCCATAGCATTGGGTATGCAGATATTGAGTCCTCTCTCTTGCACTCTTTGGATTTAATAGCCGCATATTAAGGATACCATGCGCCTTTTGTTCCTTAGGTCTTGACTTGTCTCACTCAACATGATTTGCTCTAGATTCATCCACTTCCCTGTGAATGCCATTATTTTATCTTGTCTGTTGGCTATATAGAATTCCATTGTGTATATATACCACATTTGCTGTATCCATTCATCTGCAGTAGGGCACGTAGGTTGTTTTCATCACCTGGCTATTGTGAATAGTGCAGAGATGAACATAGCTGAGCAGGTGCCCTTATCATGTCTTGGGTAATGATGTTCAGGGTAGATGCCCAGAAGTGGTATGGCGGGATCATAGGGAAGGTCTTTTCTCAGTTCTTTAAGAAACCTCCACACTACTTTCCAGAGTGACTGAACTAGTTTACAATCCCACCACAGTGCAGTAGGGTTCCTTTTTCTCCACAACCCCAACAGCAACTGTCATTGTCTGAGTTCAAAATCTTGGCCATTCTTGTTGAGGTATATTAGGGTTGTTTTTATTTTCATTTCCTTAATGACCATGGATGAGGAACATTTTCTCATATGCTTTTCTGCCATTTTAATCTCTTCTTCTGATAAGTTTCTCTTTAGTTCCCTTGCCCATTTAGTGAATGGTTTATTGGGTTTTCAGGGGATTAGTTTCATGAGTTCCCTGTAGATACTGGATATTAAGCATTTGTCAGATGTATTATTGGTGAATATCTTTTCCCAGTTGGTTGGCTGTCTCTCTACTTTTGCGACTATGTTTTTATCTGTACAGAAACTTTTTTATTTTTAAGTAGTCCCATTTATCGAGTCTCTCTCCTATCTGTTGTGACCCTGGGATTCTGTTCAGGAAACTTTGGCTTGTGCCTATGAGTTCCAGTGTCTCTCCTACTATATCATGTAGCAGGTTCACAGTTTCCGGTTTGACTTTGAGGTCTTGGATCCACTTTGAGTTAATGCTTGTGCATGGCGAAAGGCTAGGGTCAATTTTTAGTTTTCTGCATGTGGCTGCCCAATTTTGCCAGCACCAATGATTGAATAGACTGTGTTTGTTCCACTGTATAGCTTTAGCCCCTTTGTCAAATACAAGTTGCCTATAGGTATGTGGTTCTATTTCTGGGTCTTCTATTCTGTTCCACTGATCTTCTGGTCTGTTTTTGTGCCAATACCAAGCGGTTTTTTGTTATTAGGGCTCTATAGTAGAGTTTGAAGTCTGGTATTTTAATACCACCAGCATTGCTCTTTTTGCCTAGAATTGTTTTGGCTATTCTAGGTCTTTTCTTGTTCCATATGAATCTTTGGATTATATCTTCTTCTATTTCAGTAAAGAATGTCTTTGGGATTTTGATGGGGATTGCATTGAATTTGTATATCAATTTTGGCAGTATAGCAATTTTCTCTATGTTGGTTCTCCCTAGACATGAGCATGCAATGTCTTTCCATTTCTTAGTGTCCTCTTTAATTTCGTTCATTAGGCTTTTGTACTTTTCATTGAATAATTCCTTTACATCTTTGGTTAAGTGTATTCCTAAGAACTTTATTCTTTTGGGGGCTATTGCAAATGGGATCATTTTCTTGATTTGGCCTTCTGTATGTGTATTATTGGTGTACAAGAAGGCTACTGACTTCTGAAGGTTAGTTTTGTATCCTGCCACTTTGCTAAAATAGTTTATTAATTGTAGAAGTTTGGGAGTGGAGTTTGTTGGGTCACTCAAGTAGAGGATCATGTCATCTGCGAATAGGGATAGTTTAATTTCTTCTTTCCCTATGTGGATCCCTTTGATGTCCTTTTCTTGCCTCATTGCTCTGGCTAAGGATTCCAGCTCTATATTGAAGAGAAGTGGAGAGAGTGGGCATCCCTGTCTAGTTCCTGATTTTAAAGTGAATGGTTCCAGTCTTTCACCATTTAGTATAATACTGGCTGGAGGTTTTTCATGTATGCCTTTAACTATTTTGAGGAATGTACCTCTTATTCCTATTTTTTCTAGTGCTTTCAACATGAATGGATGTTGTACTTTGTCAGATGCCTTCTCCGCATCCAGAGAAATTATCATATGATTCTTTTCCTTACCTCTATTAATGTGATGTATTACATCAATTGATTTGTGAATGTTAAACCAGCCTTGCATCTGTGGGATGAAGCCTACTTGACCATAGTGTATGATTTTTTAAAATTTGCTTCTGGATTCTGTTGGCTAATATTTTATTGAGGAATTTTGCGTCTGTGTTCATTAGAGAGATAGGTCTGTAGTTTTCTTTTTTTGTTGGGTCTTTCCCTGGTTTGGGGATGAGAGTTTGGTTTCTTTTTCTCTGAAGAGTTTCAAGAGTATTGATGTGACTGCATCTTTAAATGTCTTGTAGAATTCCGCAGTGAAACCATCTGGACCTGAGCTCTTTTTGCTTGGCATTTCCCTGATTGCTTCCACAATTTCATTGTAAGAGATTGGTTTGTTCAATTTGTTGACCTCATCATTGTTCAGTGTGGGTAGCATATATTTATTGAAGAATTCATCCATTTCTACTAGATTTTCTTGTTTCTTTGAATATAGTACCTGGTAGTACTTATTCATTATGGACTGAATTTCTTGGGACTCAGTTGTGATTATTCCCGTGGGGTCTCTAATCGTATTTATTTGAGTCTCCCCTCTCCTTTTTTGATTAATCGTGCCAGGGGTCTGTCTATTTTGTTGACTCTTTCAGAGAAGCAACTTTTTGATTTATCAATTTCTTGTATAGTAGATCTTATTTCAATCTCTGATATTTCTGATTTTATTTTTGTTATTTCTGTTCTTCTAGTTGTTTTAGAATTAACTTTTTCCTGCTCCTCTAGGTGTTTCAGGTTCTTTTTTAGGTTATTTACATGCTCTTCTTCTGTCTTTTTGATATGCGTGCTTGTTGCGATAATTTTGCCTCTTAGAACTTCCTTTGCTGTGTCCCATAAGTTCCTTTGTGAAGTTTCTTGATTGTCATTATATTCAAAGAAGTTTTTAATTTCTTTTCTGATGTGATCTGTTAGGAGTTATTCAGAAGTGTGTTGTTCAGCTTCCAAGTGATTGAATGTTTTTTGACTTTGACTGCATTGTTCAGAATTAGTCTGACTCCACTGTGGTCTGATAGGATGCATGGGATTATATCAGTCCTCTTGTATCTGCTTAAGTTTTCTGTATGAACTATTATATGATCTATTTTGGAGTGTGTTCCATGTGCTGCTGAGAAAAATGTAAAAAGGTTTGCTGATGGGTGGAAGACTCTGTGTATATCTGTTAAGCCTAGCTGGGCTATGGTGTCATTTAAGTCGATAGTGTCTTTGTTTGACTTTTGTTGAGGTGACCTGTCATTTGTTGAGAGTGTTGTATTGAGGTCTCCCACTATGATTGTGTTTGGGTCTATCTTGTTCTGTAATTCTAAGAGAGTTTGTTTGAAGAATTTGGGTGCTCCCGTGTTGGGGAATAAATGTTAATAACTGTAATATTATGGGCATGGATTGTACCCTTTACTAATATATAATGGCTGTCTCTATCTTTATGTACTGATTTTACTGAGAAGTTAATTTTGTCGATGATTAAGATTGCTACTCCTGCTTTTTTTCATGGTGCATTGGAATGGAAAATTTGTTTCCATCCTTTCACTTGGAATTTGTTTCTGTCTTTGGCAGTGAGGTGGGACTCTTGTAGGCAACATATGGATGGGTGGTGTTTCTTAATCCAGTCTGCTACTCTGTGTCTTTTGATTGGATTGTTCATCCCATTCACATTTAGGGAAATTATGGAGAAGTGGTGAGTGTTCATTGTCATTATTTTTACTTCTAAGTTTCTTTCCCCTTTTGTGTTTAGTGAATTATAGATATTTGCTTCTTGATGGGGGTTCTTGATGTTCTACAATTTGTTCTCAATTAATTAATATTTTTTGTAACGCTGGTTTAGTGTGCACATATTCATAAAGCTTCTCTTTGGTGTGAAATATTCTTGTTTCTCCCTCAAATGTAAATGCTAGTTTTGCTGGATATATCAGTCTGCGTTGGCAGTTGATGGTCTTCAAGACATCAGTGATGTTTTACCAAGCTTTTCTGGCATTTAGGGTTTGTGTGGAGAGATCTGCTGTATTTCAAATTTTTTGTAGTATAGCTCTTTCTTTGTTTTTGCAGCATTTAAGATCAATTCCTTGGTATTCAGGTCTAGTGTCTTTACTATGATATGTCTAGATGAGTTCCTTCTAGGATCTTGCCTGGTTGGTGTCCTGAAACCTTCAATAATGTGAGTATTTCCCCTTTTGAGGTTGGGGAAGTTCTCTGCTATGATTTTGTTAAATATGGGTTGCATTCCTTTGTCCTGAAATCCGGCCCCTCTTCAATCCCTATTGTATGAAAGTCAGACTTCTTTGCTGCATCTGCCAGGTCCTAGAGTTCTCTCTGGTGGATTCTGACTAATCTTTCCATGGTGGTATTCTTTGTTCCAGCTCTTGATTTTATCTTCCGTTTATGATGTTCTATTCTCTATTTCAGTCAATCTGCTCCTTAATGCCTCTATTTTTCCTTAAGGTGTGGACACTGAGCTGATCATTTCTGCTGAGAAGGTATTGAACTTTTTTTCCACTTCTCTTTTGAATTCGAAGAGTTCCTTGGAAATTTCTTGCTTGTGTTTTTGGAATTCAGCCTTCATTTCCAAAATCAGCTCCTTGATTTGAGTCATATTTCATGTCTCTTCAGGTGTCATTTCTTGGGATGGTGACATCTCTCTCATCCCTTCACTCTTGTTTCCCTTTGGGCTTTGTGTGTCACTTTGATTATTTACGTGTGTCTTAATTCGTCTTTGTGCTCTTCTAGGCATCAGGAACTGTTGTTGTAGGTTTGCTCTGTGGTTGGTAGGTGGCGGTCTGTACTTGGATTGGGACCGGTGGTTCTGGGCATCTGTGTATACCTGTGGTTCTCAGCCAAATTGATTCCACTGCTGATAGGTCAGTTTTCAGTTTTTGCAGTTGTTCGGCTTGTTCCCAGATGCTGTGTGGTGCTGCACGACTAGTTCTCAGCCCAATCAGTGGCCTCACAGTGGGCCATGGGATGGGTCTGCCTGCTTCAGTCTCAGCACGCTGGGCAGATGGTTGATTTTCCTGTGCGGGTTTCCAGGAGCAGGCCCCCTGCCAAGTGTCTGGGGTTTAAGAGCTTCCAGGGGCTCTAAGATAGGCCAGCTGGTGTCCGCTCTGTTCCCAAGGGTGGGGCCCAGCCGAGGATGTGGGCTCCAAGGGCAGAGCCGTGCCTTTCTGATTCTCAGAAGGCAAGCTTGTCTACTGGTCTGCCCTTCTGTTCCTTGCTGTGTTTCCGCTGCTTTGGCCAAGAGTCTATGACTGCGTGGGGCCACTTGGTGCTGTCTTGCTAGGGATTCCCAGCTGGAGGGTGCCCGGCTCAAGATTTGAGTGGGACAGATGCTGGATCCCAGACTCCTGCACACCCCACACGCTGTTGTAAGGTGGGGTCTCAGGGCCCCCCACTCTCCAGACCCAGTGTCCTGGGAGAGAAACCTGTTGGGCGGGTGAGCTGGGACACCTCTGCCCCCTTTGGTGGGGTGCTGGGTCTTAGTGCCTGCCTGCCTGTCAGTCTCCAGTCAGTGGCCTGGGGGAGGGGGCTGTTGAGGGAAGGTGCAGGATTCTGAATTCCTTGCCCCATGCACTTTCTCAGGTGGGGTGGAAGGGTCTGAGTTATGTTCTATAGCTCGCCACCAGCTCTGCCTTCCCGATGGGTTTGGGGACCCTCTGGGCCTCCTGCTTGGCTACCTGCTGTGCTACTCACTCCTTTGTGTTTGGTGTTCCTGGGTGTTGGAGAATCATTCACTCCCCTGGGATCTCAGCTGCCAGCTGTGCTCTGCATCTGGGTTCCACCTCTTGCTGGCCTTGTATATGCTGGTTCCTGAGTCTGGCTTCTGCTGCTTGCTGGCCAGGTCTATTCTGGTTTCTATGGTGGTCCTGGTCAGCCAAGTGCCCTCTGCCATGGCTTTCCCAGCTTGGAACGAGGGGTTGGGGAGGGGTCCTTGTGTTCCAAATTCTTTGAGAAAGTTGGAGGTAAGCTTTATCTGGATTTCTTTTCCGGTTTGAGTCCTTCTCCGTTGCTTTTTGAGTTTGTGGTTGTGGATTTCTTTAGGTAGTTGGCTTGTGGGATTCCCTGGTTCTCTCTTTTTGTGGGAGAGAGCTAGGCAGTGTCCCTATTGTCTCAGCGCCATCTTCTGACCTTATCTGCAGTTTTACATTGAGAGCTACATACAGAGTTGCCCCAACTCATGAGAACTAGGAAGCTTAAGAATAATTTATACCACAAGAAAAGATCCAATTGTAAATTGGGGGCAGGAGGTTGCATGAACAAGCTACCTCCACTCAGAAACTGAACACAATAATATAAACTCTCAGAGTGGGAATGTTTTGCTTTCCATCTAAAGTGAACTTCAAATATCCATGATTCCCATTTATAGTCATACCTAAGTCATCTTTGCTCTTGATGTCCTCTTTTAAAATATTTCTGTAAGATAATTTCTTGTCACATGACAACACTTAATAATACTGCATATTGATGTCCCTTATGGTACTGAAACTAGGTTTTCCAGTCCCATCCTAGTATTTGGCTGATTGCGTATCCATCCTCAAGCTTGTTCTCGAAGCCAAAGCATTAAAGAACTCCTATAACCCTGATAAAGAGCTTTATGTCATGTGATTGTTGTCCTTAATGTACTATGTTATTTCTCTTCTTTTTTGTTGCCCTTTGTTAAATCTCACATTGATACAGTATCTGACTTTGTTGCCTGGCTTATTGTATATATGTTTATTTGAAATAGGAAAGGGAATAGGGGGGGAAACAAGATGATTGGGTGGGGATGGGGGAAGGAAGTGGGGACAAAAACATGAGAAAGGTTATCAAATCAATGTGTGAGAAGTAATGCGCCCACTACCTGGTGAATATAACTGTAACCTCTCTATACATTACAAAAAAGGGCTCAAGGGTATTAGGGTCCATTGAGATATAGGTGCCTTTTTAATAACAATTCTAGAATTTGAGAGATTATTTTTTAAAGAGGCAGAATGACATGCCAAGGAATTAATAGAATTTTATACTGGAGACTAAAGTCGAGCTTTAATCTTGTACTGCTCAGGCAGTTGGGGGCTATTAATTTAATTACACTTATCCTTGATTTCTCTTATGTAAAGAGAAGGGCAGGGATTCTAGTTCAGTCTCCTGTGAATTATCTGAATTACAGAGCCACAAATGTTTATACACTATAAAAAGCTTCTCCTAGCTAACTGCAAAACTGCTTGGTATAGTCAGTTAAGTATACCGATTGTCAATTGTACCAGTTAGGTTTGAATCCCAACTTCGCAATTCTCTAGTCTCCATTAACTTCTCTTAAGCTGTAAGATATGGATAATACAAGCCTGCCATGAAACTATCATGGGAATTAAATATATTTGCACATAGCACTTAGGACAATTACAGAAAATAAGCAGCAAACAAATGTAAGTATAAGTTAATTATTAGTACTTTAGGAAATAAAAGAATATTTATATAGTTTTTCTCCCACTGGTATTCAAATCTGAATTTAGGACTTCAGTGGCTACGCATGTTCTTCACCATTGGAACTAAACAAAGAACCAATCCTTTTTGCTTGTCTTTAGATAGTTGTTTGTTTGTTTTTCTTTTTTTGTTTTGCTGATAGTGGAGTTTGAACTTTAAGCTTTGTGTAAGTGATCTACTACTTGAGCCAGATCTTAGCCCTTTAGTTTGTTGTCCAGATATTGTATCAGAATATTTTCCCGCTCTGGGCTGGACGCCAAGCCCAGTCCTCTTGGTCTTCCTTGTACCTATGGAAGGGTAGGTTTTAGGAGATTTTGGTCCTACTGTTGCCAGTGTTGTCTAAAATAAATTTACAGTGCATAGACTCATCTAAAACCCACTATACTGTAATGAGAAAAATACCCTGAAACACCACTCATGGCTTAGTCCTCTATCTGCTGGAGTCATGAGAAGGAAGGTCTAGAAATGCAAAATGTTACACAATTGCTTCCAGTCAACAGCCGCATATTTAGTGACAGAATTCTACAAAAGAAGATGAAGTGGTTAGGATGATGTCTTTCAGTAATGCTTTAAACCAACAGAGAATGGTCCTTTTACAATGTGTGGAAAATATTTCTGGCAATCTGGCTTACCCATGACCTGGTGGGAGGTCTTCTGTAGTCTTGATCACCAAAACATCTCTGTTTTCGTGCATCTGTGTGGTAGATTGGAGCTACAATGGTCAGACCAGTTCGATGGGAATCTAAAAAATGATTGATGCTTTTATGTTATATAAATGACACAAACATATCACAAGCTATTCTTTTGGAAGTTTCCACGTGAATCACAGTATAAGCCATCCATTTCTAGCAGCTGGAATTGAATCCCAGAACTCTTTTAGTTAGAAGGCAGAATTCCTTTTTTCACAGGCACTTTTAGATGTAGGCGTGCATGAGGCTGACATTCAATTACAAATGTATAATTGACATTTAAATGACAAATGTATAAATGTTCGAAGAATTTTTGAGATGAACATAAAAATAATCTGTTTTCTCAAACAATGATATCTCACAGTATTTTGCTTGGAGAATTGCAAGACTAATGACCAGCACCAAACTATCGGGTCCATCATCACTGTCCTGTTGGGCAGTACTCTACAAAATCAGTTGGTCCTTTATATGTCCACAACCTGAAGTGTACATCTGTAATCTAGGCATGTTTTGGAATGTTATATTAAGATATTCTGCATATTAAAAAATACTTTTTGAAAAAGAAAAATATACTTTTTAACTGGATGCTGGTGGCTCACACCTATAATCCTAGCTACTCAGGAGGCTGAGATCTGGGGATCACGGGGTTCAAAACCAGCCTACACATGAAAGTCTTATCTGGAGACTCTTGTCTCCAATTAATCGCTGGAAATTGAACGTGGTGCTGTGGCTCAAATGGTAAAGCACTAGCCTTGAGTTGAAGAGTTCAGGTACAGTACCCAGGCCCAGAGTTCAAGCTCCACGACTGACCAAAAAGAAAAAGATTAAAAGAAAAAAAATGGAAAGAAAATGTACTTCTTGCCTGACTTATATAACTATAACCCCTCTGTTTTTGACATTTTCTTAATAATAATAATAATAATAATAGAACACAGACAAAACTCAAAGATGTTAGAACTTTCTACAATAAAGCTTATACAAAACCAAAGAAAGAAGTTGTACAAGACGGCGAATATAGAAATTCCTTCCATGTATATGGATTGGCAAAATAAATATAGTAAAATGATCCTGTTACTGTAAGTGTTGTAAAAATTCAGCATAATCCTCAAATTCCCAATGGGATTCTTCAGAGAAATATTTCATATGGTAACACAAATGATTTTGAGTAGCCAAAGTATTCTGGAGCAGAAAGAGCAATTCTGGCTCCAAATTATATTACAAGTCATAGTAAGAAAAAAAATGTACTCTATAGGAGCAAAATCAGGCACAAGGTCAATAGTAAAATAAAAGATCAAGAAATAAGTACAGGAAGTTACATATATCTGAATTTTTTGACCAAAGTGCTAAAATACACACTGGAAAAATGACAACCTTTTTGTGTGTGTGTGTGTGTGTGTGTGTGTGTGTGTGTGTGTGTGTGTGTGCACAGGCATAGGGGGAGGAGGTGGTTGTGGAACTTGAAATCAGGGTGTGGGTGCTGTCCCTGAGCTTTTTTGCTCAAAGCCAGTACTCTACTACTTTGAGTCACAGCTCCACTTTGAGCTATTGAATGGTTACTTAGAAAGAGTAGTATCAAGTAATTACCCTCTCCCTTTTTTTTCTCCCATTCCCCACCCCAGTGCCCCTTCTCTCAAGCTGTGAAATTCATTCTTAATATAATGTCGGTCTTGAGAGTATCATTGTTGCATTGATTCACCCTTTGTCCTTAGTCTTTTGTTCAAGAATTAAACTCTCTACCTCATACATGTAACTGCAATCCCTCTGTATAACACCTTGACAATAAAATTAAATTGAAAAATACATTTTATAAAAAGAAAAGAAAATCTCATAGACTTCCCTGTCTAAAAGCCTCCTGAGTTGTTAGTATTACAGATATGAGCCACTGGTGCTAGGCCATTCTTTTTCTTCCAACTTTCCTTTCCTTCCTTCCTTTCTTCCTTCCTTCCTTTCTTCCTTCTTTTCTCCCTCCCTCCCTTCCCCCCCTCTTCAAGTGGGGCTGGGGCAATTAGATATCCATATGCAGAAGACTGAAACTAAATCTCCATCTCTTATATTATACAACGATCAATTCAAAATTGATGAAAACTTTCAGTGAACCACCTTTACACACTGAATGCCAGCCAGTCTTCCCAGAAGGAATTATAAAGCTAACAAGTGTCTTCTCCTATCGTTCTCTCATTTTACCCATTTAATGGATTCAGACACTCGGATTCTACTCTTTGGGTACCTCAGGCACATTTTTGTTCAGTTATTGCTAAAGTGGGTCTTTTTGACTGGAATGCTTTTCCTCAGGTATCTCTGATTCCCTTTCCTAAGTCTTTGCTTAGATATCATCAAGTGTTTAAAATTAATCTATACCCTCCCAACATGCTTCTTTTTCTTCTTTATGTTGTCTCCCTCTGACATTTGTTACCTCCAGTACACAATACGGTTTACTCATATACTTTTCTTTTTATATATCTCTGTCAGAATGTCTACTCCACAGATGAAGGTCTTTGGGGGCCCTTTGTGCATTACTCTATCTTCAATGCTTAGAGAAGTGAGAGTTCCCTAGTGGCTATACTAAAAATGCTAATTGAATGGATGACAAATTATCTAAAAAACAGCTACTACTTTATCAATTATTACATGTGTTTCTAAGAACATTGAATATTCTGGTTTTATATTTTCAATCCTTATCATAAAGCATAGAGCATATATTACAGTAAACCATCAATAGCAATTGGATAAGAAGTGTGAAGAATGCTTAATTTAAGAAGTTTAGTTACTACATAGAAACATCTCACTAAGGCATGACTGGTCCCAAATCAGGTGGGTGAGAAAAAGGGAAGAAACAAACATTTGATAAAGACTTGCTCTCTGACTTGTATACATTTTTTAAATAACTACAGTATAGGAATTATTCATGTCTAGAGCACAAGTGAGAGAACTCAGAATGCAAGAATCAAGTGCCTTGTCTATAGTCACACATCTAGATGGTAAACCCTTCATGCTTATTAGCATGTTACAGTTCTCGTGAGCTGTTGCTTGCTGTACATTAACAGTTTCTATACACAGTTTATTTACAGATAAAATATCTGTAAATTTACTGTAATGGTTGGTTGGTCATTTCTTGCTCATATCATTGTGCGTTTTCTTTTTCTAGTGATAGAAGTCTATTGTGTATTCAGCCAAGTTTAAAACTCAGTGTTTTCTGCATCCCTACAGATTTCACCTTTGTCACCATCAATGATCCTTTCTCAACTTATTTGCATATTTGGTTATTTTCTGTTAAACTAAATCATCATCTTTATTTAATTTCCAAACCATTATGAGATCAGCTAGCACACCAGAAGTGTGCAATTAAGTTGATACACAGCTATCCCCAGAAGCAGCGTGTTCACTTTGGGCTTGCTTGTTAATGTTTCTCTTTGCTTTCTGGAAGTTTTGGCCTGGAAGTCAACTCATGGGAAACCTGGCCTGACAAAATGAGGGTCATAATTTTTCCCATTCAAAACTGATGTTTGAAGTTTCTACATCAGTTCATCTATGTCAGAAACTGAATAATTATTAGAGATTGCTTTATTTGGGATTCTTTCAGCATAATACATAAAAATTAAGGTCCCACTTAAAACAAACCCTTCCCTACTCCCAAATCACAACCAAGACTGAGAACCCAAACAAGTTCAGTCTGTCTGTCTGAAATTTGTTCACATTGCTTTAATGGAATGTAGGGAGAGTAGCACAGAGCACAGTGACTCTTGCTCACAACCAAAGAGGCTATGCAGAAGGGAGACATCAAACAGAAAATTAGACTGGAAAATGCTAAGATCTAACTAGAATACCTCCTTGGGAAAAAAGTAATTGGAATTAAATAGACAATTTTTGCTCTCACTGATTTGAATAAAGGAGAAAAATTCAATTTAATTTTATGAGATAACTATAGAAGCAAAAGCATTAGAAGAAGCACTTCATTAATAACATGAATAGATCCTACCCAATTTGATCACTAACTCTGCTTACAGAGATTTAGTGGAGGAAAAATAAGCATTTGGTATTGTGACTGGTGACTTAACAATGTCCGTGACACAGATATTGTACTAGGAGCTGCCAGAGCAGCCTAGTTAAAATATTAGTCACTGGGTCATTGGAAACAATCCTACCCCCTCATGGCTGAACTATTCCATATTTACAGCAGTATTCCTCAGTCTCTACTTCTAAAAAGTAATTTCTATTCTTCCCACACACAGAATTCAGAAGCAAAGTGAAGAGGATGTCTTGTGTGCATAAGAGGATGTAGAAATATTTCCATGGAAATAAATCCTTTTTCCAAAAATAGGTTTTTTTTTCAGATAAACTTAAGCAGAGGATCATGGGGAGAGCAGAAATGGCGGGACACAGGGTGAAGAAATGCAGCAGTGACACTCGCTGGACACTATGTTGAAAATGAATGATACAACTTGTGGGAGGAGGGAGTCAGGAAGGAAAAACTGGGAGAAAATGGAGGAAGAGGTGACTCTGCTTAAAACAAAATGTACTCATTACCTGACTTATGCAACAGTAACCTCTCTGTATTTTACCTTTACAATAACAGAAAAAATGAAAAAAATTCAGAAAATGATATTATCCATCCCATTTGTTCTCTCCTTAGTCACTGTCAAATTTTAAACACATGTCCATATCATCAAATGATCATTTAGTGACTTGTTTGCTTCCTAATGTAATCCCTCCTGTTTCTGAATACTTAGAAGATAATTCGGCCTTCTATCAAGTAGAAAATTCCTCAATAACTTAAAGCTTAATACTCCTGTTTATATCTATTATAGCCAGAGGATAGTCAAATTTCTCTTTTTATCATGACTATCCTTCACTGATATACAATATCTATCAAGCCTAGAAGCATAGAAGTAAGATAAAATCAGCCCAAAGCTTTGATCCGCAGGGCCTTGGGCAAATTATTTTAGATCTCCAAATTCCATTTTCACCTCTGTACATTCTACAAATAAAACTTTACCTTGAAATGTTCTTGATGAAATTTGATGAATAACAATTTAAAATGTCTAGCAGAAAGTAGATATTCTAAAACATTAGCTCCTTTCTTGTCACTGTCACTTCAATTTGCTGTTACCTTCGCTGTTCCCATTATTCCAATAATCTGTAAAGTTCTTATAAGAAAAATGAATAAGCAATGTTTGACTTGCAAGCCTAGGTCCAAACAGGGAATGAGCAAAGGAAATTATATTGACTTCACAGAGACTTCCATGTAGGAGATTCATAAGTTTTTGTTGGCCACTTACCTTGAACATGCATTCATTTCCCCTATGTTTTCCATAGTTGTATTTCCATAGTTGTATTTTACAAACAAAGTATAGCTCACTCATTTGTTCAGAAAGAGAAGTTGCTTCCTTATATGTCTTCTCCAAATCTACAAAGAGTTTACCAAGTTCAGAGGTATTGCCTAGTTGGTGGTTCTTATCTTCATTCTCACATATGTGACAGTTCAAGAAGGTGATTTCACTGATGACTGTGAGAACAGAATTCACAGCATTCAGGAATAATAGGAGAGAGAATGGAAGAAAACAACCTTCTTAAGCATAGTTAGTTAGCCACTGTACACACTACTTTCCTTGCAATAATCCTAAGCATTTCGGGTAACTATCTATCTGCATCTTACATGAGAGCAAAGAAAGGCTCAAAGAAGTACTTAAACTTATTGAGGATCTCAAAGATGATACTGTTCTATTACCAAATTTTTTTGAATTTTTTTATATATTTTTATTGTAATTAATAGAAGGGTTACATTATATTTGCCAGATAGAAGGTACATTAATTCACATACATTGATACCCTTTCTCATGTCTTGGTCCCCATTCCCTCCCCCCTACCCCCACCCCTCATCTTGTTTTCCCCCCTTCCCTAACCAATTTCAAATAACCAAATACAAATATATCCAATATATCAGATAAAAAAGTAAAATACTATAACAATATGAGATAATCAAGGGATAGCAAAAGAGATAAGAGATAACATAGTACATTAAGGACAATAATCACTCATTATATGGCTTTTGTTTCTATATCCTAGAGGTTCTTTCATTTAGCGTCATACTATATGGACTTATGTATCTAGGTTTTGCTCTATTGCAAATCTCTGCTAGGAAAGACCAAGGTTTCTACTGATTATGACAAATGAGGGAAACCGTTGAGCCTATGTTCCTTTGAGTCTGGCTTACTTCACTTAATATATTACCAAAATTTTTTCCTTCATTACATGCTGTAAGAGTAGGATCCCAATTTTACCTAACAGAGCTCAACTTACCAAAAACACATGGTTCTGAAATTGTGTGGTTTGACTGCCTTCATAGAGAAGGAAAAATTAAAGCAATGAATGAGCAGAGCATTAAATTAATGTGAATCATTAAATTTAACTTCTCATTTTGGCTATCTTATAATAACTCAGATACTGGTCAGCTTACTATTATTAAAATAATATGAACAATTCTGTAAAGATTATTTGTTATGAATCATCATTTTTAAATCTCCAAATCTTCTGCATGTTTGTATTCCATTTCTACCCATCTATTTTTAGGAGTAAGTGTTACTGAAAGCCATACGCCTGTGTAGTAATTAGCCTATTACCTAGCCACGATCAACTTGTTGCAGACTGAACCTAGACAAGCATTCTTCCAGACTAGAAGCTAAACATTTGCAAAGTTCCTTGGTAATCTTTCCCAATCTCAGATCATGTTTGTAAACACTGAGTAATACCAGTCTTCTCACAGGTTTCTGCTGCATTTACCTAGTAATGTTCAGGTACTATTTACATCTTCTGGCTCTTCTCTCACAAGTTCCAAGTTGCTCAGGAAAAATAGCATGTGTCTATTGACACAAGAAAATTCCAGTGTCTTCAGTAAGTCAGCCACTGAAGACTATTCCAACAAATAAAATGATGCAATTAAATGTTTGGCACTGTGTTCTATAAAATATGTTTTATAAGAATGCTATTGACCTGAGCACCGGTGGCTCATGCCTGTAATTCCAGCTACTAAAGAGGCTGAGATATGAGGATTGAGGTTCAAAGCCAGCCCAGGCACAAAAAGTCTTTGAAACTCATCTCCAGTTAACCACCAGAAAACCAGAAGTGGTGCTGTGGCTCAAGTTGTAGAGCATCAGCCTTGAGCTGAAGAGCTCAGGGACAGTGTCCAGGCCCCGAGATCAAACCCATGATCAAAAAAAGAGAATTATATTCATCTTTCTTACATGTAAAGGGTTAATTATTTTAGATGTACTCATACATATATTTTAACATCATATCAGATTAAATTATTGTAATATAGTAGTCATCAACACATGTAAATCATATTAACTTATTTTTTTTCTAATTTTCAGGAATGTGGAAGAATTTCAAGTAGTCCAAAGAGAAAAACACTTGAGAAACACTTACCAAAGCAATCAGACCTGATAGAGTGCTGGGTGGGTCTGTCAATCCTGGGACCCAGAGAGTTATTACCTTCTAAAGTCAACAGATTAGGGCAGCAACTCTTGTTTCTGGTAGAAAAGGAGAGGAGTTTATATTCTTTACTGACTATATCCATATGCACTGAACTAAAAAGTGCAGTAATAGTAGATAACTCCTATGACTTCACTGATTCTCTTTCAATAATTTAATCCAGACAGTTTAATGCATGGGTATTAAATAAACATGCATTCATACATAAAAGTCCAACAAGAATGAACTGAATCTAAAAGCTAGTAAACTGGAAGTTGTGAAGATCATATCACCTCTATTAGTATTATAGAACTTTAAAATTTTCTAGTGTTATGTATGAAGTCAAGGAGAACAATAACTGCACATAAGGAAGTATAAGATCTCTACCTTCACTGAGAATACTCATTGCTCATAACCTAATGATTGGTTCTGTGTTTGATTGATCAGACAAAAGTATGAAGGCTGTTTACATACATTTTTTGCCACGACAACCATCCAGTTTATACATGCAAACATTGTGCTATTAAAACTTCTACAAATCTATTCTGTTTTGGTCATTTGACTCTTCTAGGCTAATGGTACACAAGAAAACAGAATACAAGCAGAGTCTTGACATTTTCACACTTACCTCTGCCCTCTTTTATTATTTTTGGAGTTTTACTATGTAAAGAAGTGAAGGCTAGACATCTAGAAGATGAGAAGCCATGTTTTTAGTCTAGCCAAACACAGCATCCCAGCTGAGAGGCAGTCCGTGGTTAAGTGTGCAAGGGAGGACATTTGAGATTAACCACTTTCTAGTTGATAGGACATGTACATGAGCCAACACATAATCCTTGGCTACACAAGACCTATCTAGCAGGAAATGGAAATCAAATAATTCACTGCTGCTTTAATCTTCCAAATTTTGGGTTATCTAGGTATGTAGCTGTAGATATTTCTTACTGAAATTATCTATAATTTCACTTATGAAAGTTTTTGAGAAAACTTGAACATAAATGTAGACTGCCATATTACCTGAGTCCTATTAAAGAAGTAAAGAAAGATTGGGAATCCTGCCAAGGGCAGGATTCAATGCCACACTCATCAATATCCCAGTGTCATTCTTTAATGAATAAAAGGAAACAATCCAAAAATTCATATGGAATAATAAAAGACCTTGAATAGCAAAAACAATTCTTAGCAGAAAGACCAGCACTGGAGGAATATAAATACCAAAGTTTAGACTCTATTACAGAGATATAGGAACCAAAACAGCTTGGTACTGACACAAGAACAGGCGTAAGGACAAATAGAATAGAACTGAAGGCCCAGATATCAACCCACAAACCTATGGCCACCTAATCTTCCATAAGGGAGCCAAAAAATAACATGGAAGAAAGACAGCCTCTATAACAAATGCTGCTGGCAGAATTGATTAAGCACCTGAAAAAAACTAAACATGGATCCTTATTTGTTTATTTGAAATAGTGAAGGGAAAGAGGAAGCAAGATGACTGGGAGAGAAAGGGGGACAAAAACATGAGAAGGGGTATCACGTTTGGAGTAGCATTGTAACAACTACCTGATTGATGTAACTGTAACCGCTTTACACATTATCCCAACCATTAAATACAATAAAAAAGAAGTAAAGAAAGCTACAACACCCATTGATATTTCTCGCTTTATTTTGTGTTACACTTTGGAACTTTAAATATGGTTATGGGCCAGGAGTGTGGCCTAGTGGTAGAGTGCTTGCCTAGCATGTACGATGCCCTGTGTATGATTCCTTGATACCTCATACACAGAAAAAGCTGGAAATGGTGCTGTAACTCAAGTGATAGTGTACTGGCTTTGAGAAAGCTCCAGGACTGGAAAAATAAAAAGCTGGTGGTATGTATTAGTAGGAAAGGTTGTGGGAAGGCTGGTAGAGGGTGGAGTTTAACTGCAATCCATCCCCTTGTCCTCCTCCTCCAACTCTCCTTTCCCTTCCCTTTAGAAACCTAAGCTTGTTTTATAGGTCTCAGATAGTATTCTGGGACCTAGAAGTCTCAAGCCTAAAGGATGAGTGAAACTTGACATTTTTTTAAAAAAAAATATCTAATCTAATCCTAGCTTTAAATCTACCTGGAACACCCCAACCTCAGGCCACACACACAAATACACTCATACACACATTGCTGAGTAGCCCTAAAAATACTTTAATATTAATCATACCAATTGCCTTTTCCCTTTACAAGTTAGTTACTTTTTCTTGAATAGTCTGTCAATGAAAGCAATTAATCTTCCCATTCTTTTAAAAAAAATCCAGCATCTGACACAAATCTTTAGAAATCCAATTGTTTTCCTGAAACCAGAGGATAATAAAAGCCCTGCTCAAAAGAAGAAACATTCTACCTGTCAGCAATATAAAACCTGTGAAAATCTTACACTAATTGATTTCCTGTTAATTTATTAATAAATTGACCAAATAGGATCTAGTTAAAAATTGCTGTACTGTATCAGTCTATTTTCTTGAAATATAAAAGGGGTGTAAAGCCAGTCAATTCATTTTATGAAGTAAATATAAATGGTTTTGAAGTCTTATAAAGATGGCAAATAAAAGAAATCTATGGATCAAAGCAAGATATGAGTATTTCAAACAAGATACAAGTACATTAAACCCAAATATATATCAAGAGAATAATGTGCCAAAACAGGGTCATCCATTGAATTGCAAATATGATTTATTTTTTAGATTCTAACCCATGTAAATAGGCTGAAACCATAAATATCCCAGTTGATTATTATAATTTGAGATAAGTCATATCATATTTTAAAACTTAGAAATAGGGAAATATTCAAAAATATTTAAATTCTAAAAAATATGAGAAACAATTCATATCTGAATTACACAAGATTTATCCAAGTCATAGCCATTAAAGAGCAGATTATAACTTGCATCATTATTCATGATTTAATCTCCAGTGTCATAAAAATATTACTCTGATTGAAATATAAACATAAATCACAAAAATGGCAAATATTCAGATATACAATTTAGCCTTAGAAAAAGGAAAACAGTTACTTTTTTTTTGCAAGAAACAAAGAGCCGTTTATTAGGAAGCTCCAGCTTGGTTCTCCACACCTTAGAAACCAGTGACCCTTGGAGGCTCTGAGTACAGAATGAGCACAGCTTTATAGTACAGAATAAACAAGTTTTAGTTTTCATTCTCAGCCTCATGTTTTACTTAACTTTTTCATAGAGACATTTCTCAGTTTCTCATCAGTTCTGATGTTATGGTTTCCCACAGAACTTTAGTTTTAGGTGTCCTTGCTACCTGTGAAACACAGCTGCTGCCCTAGAGATGACCTTTGAATGTCCTTGCGAGCTCTCTGAGGAAACATGTGATGGAGCATCTTGCAGTTCTCCTGAGAAGAGGCAGGTAGGGGATTTCTCAGAACTTAACTCTTACAGAACGGAGGCTGCTTTAACAGGATTGATTCAGTCTACCTACACTCAGTTTAGCTTCTGCTCTTCACTACTTCTGGTTTTTTATTTCATATATTTTTATTGTAATTAATAGAAGGGTTACATTACATTCACCAGATAGAAGGTGCATTACTTCACATACATTGATGCCCTTTCTCATGTCTTGGTCCCCATTTCCCTCCCCCCACCCCCACCCCTCATCTTATTTTCCCCCCTTCCCTATCCAATTTCAAATAACCAAATACAAATATATCCAATATATCAGATAACAAAGTGAAATACTGTAACAATATGAGATAACCAAGGGACAGCAAAAGAGATGAGAGATAACATAGTACATTAAGAACAACAATCACTCATTATATGACTTTTGTTTTTATATCCTAGAGGTTCTTTCATTTAGAGTCATACTGTATGGCCTTATGTATCTAGGTTTTGCTCTATTGCAAATCTCTGCTAGGAGAGCCCAAGGTTTCTACTGATTATGACAAATGAGGGAAACCATTGAGCCTATGTTCCTTTGAATCTGGCTTACTTCACTTAATATGATTTTTTCTAAGTCTTTCCATTTCCTAACAAATGGGGTGATGTCGTTCTTTCTGACAGCAGCATAGAATTGTATTGTGTATAAATGCCACATCTTGTTGATCCACTCATCAACTAGGGACATCTGGGTTGGTTCTATATCTTTGCTATGGTAAATAGTGCTGCAATGAACATCGTTGTGCTAGTGGATTTAGTATGTCCTTGTTTCTGGACAATTGGGTAAATGCCAAGTAGTGGGATTGCTGGGTCATAGGGGAGCTCTATGTTTAGTCTTTTGAGGAACTGTCATACTGCTTTCCATAGTGGTTGAACGAGTTTGCACTCCCACCAGCAGTGTAGTAGTGATCCCTCCTGGCCACATCTCCTCCAGCATCTGTTATTAGATGTTTTGATCCTGGCAATTCTAACTGGAGTGAGGTGGAATCTTAGAGTTGTTTTGATTTGCATTTCTTTTATGACCAGAGATGTCGAGCATTTCTTCATGTGTCTATAGGCCATTTTTGTTTCTTCTTTAGAGAAGACTCTCTTTGGCCCATCTTTTAATGGGATGGTTGTTTCTTTGGAGATTAGTTTTGGAGTGATTCAATTTTTTGAGCTGTGGATATATTTTAGATATGAAGCCTTTGTCCATTGTATGGTTAGTGAAAATTTTCTCCCACTATGTAGGCTTTCTAGTTAATTTGCTAGCTATGTCCATTGCCATACAGAAGCTCTGCAGTTTAATGCAGTCCCACTTATCCAGCCTTTGTCTGATTTGTTGTGTTTCTTGGTCCTTATTGAGAAAGTTTCAACCAGTGCCAAGGAGGCCTAGTGTATCTCCTATTACTTCTTGTAAAGTTTTCAGTGTGTCAACCTTTACCTGGGGATCTTTGATCCATTTGGAGTTAATTCTAGTGCAGGGTGACAAGGAAGGATCCAACTTTAGTTTTCTGAAGGTGCCTAACCAGTTCTGCCAGCACCACTTGTGGAAGAGGCTGTCTTTCTTCCATTCTATTTTTTTGGCTCTCTTGTCAAAGATTCGGTGGCCATAGGTCTGTGGTTTAATATCTGGGTCCTTAGTTCTATTCCACTGGTCTTCAGGCCTGTTCTTGTGCCAGTACCCAGCTGTTTTGAATATTATAGCTCTGTAATAGAGTCTAAAGTTAGGTATTGAAATTCCTCCTGCACTGTTCTTTCTGCTAAGAAGTGTTTTTGCTATACGGGGTCTTTTATTATTCCATATGAAATTTTGGATTACCTCTTCTGTTTCTTTAAAGAATGCCATTGGGATATTGATGGGTATTGCATTGAATTTGTAGATAGCCCTTGGCAAGATTGTCATTTTCATGATGTTGATTCTTCCAATCCAGGAGCATGGGAGGTTTTTCCATTTCCTCAGTTCTGCTTTAATTTCCTTTTTCAGGGTTTTAAAGTTTTCATCAAAAAGGTCCTTTACGGGGCCGGGAATTTGGCCTAGTAGTAGAGTGCTTGCCTAGCATGTACGAAGACCCAAGATTCCTTGGTACCTCATACTTAGAAAAGACCATAAGTAGTGCTGAGGCTCAAGTGTTAGAGTTCTAGCCTTGAGAAAAATCCAGGGACAGTCCTCAGGCCCTGAGTTTAAGCCCAGGACTGGCAAAAAATAAAAAGTCCTTTACATTGTTAGTTAAGATAATTTATCTATCTATCTATCTATCTATCTATCTATCTATCTATCTATCTATCTATCTATTATCTATCTGCTTGTCTATCCATCTATATGTTTATATGCATATATGTATTTAGATGCATATCTTTGTGTTTATGAGAATGTGGGAGGGGTTGTGTGTGCTTATCCTAGGTCCCAAACTCAGGACTTGAGCTTTTTTTGCTGTTTGCAAAGTACTTTCTTTTTTTTCTAGTCTTGGGGCTTGAACTTAAAGCCGGTGCACTATTCTTGAGCTTTCTCAAGGCTAGTACTCTACCACTTGAGCCACAGCACCACTTCTGGCTTTTTCTATGTATGTGGTACCAAGGAATTGAAATCAAGTCTCTGTGCATGCTAGGCAAGCACTATACCACTAGGCCACACTTCAAGCCCTGCAAAGTACTTTTAAGCTCAGTATTATATTCAGTTTCTCATGTTGATAGTTGTAGCTACTTATCTTTCATTTTCACTGTAGTTTGTTTTCATATTATTTGAATCATCCACAGTATTTGCTCTCTTCTGCAGATGGTTCTTTGAGCTTATTTGATTCTGGAGTCTGTTACATCATTTTGCTATGAAGATTCTTGTGTAAGCCTTGTTTAAGCAACATTAAGCAACTATGTCTAACAGTATCTAGGGATGCCCATGAGGGACTCTCTAACATGACAAATTAGCGTATAAATCTGAGCTTTCTGTTCCATGCTGGTGGCTCATGTCTAAAATCCTAGTTACTCAGGATCGTGCAATCTGTGGATTATAGTTTGAAGCATGCCTGGCCAGAAAAGTCTCTGAGACTCTTATTTCCAATTAATCCGCAAAATATCCCAAGTGGCACTGTGGCTCAAATTTTAGATTTCTAGCTCTGAGAAAAGAAAAGGGACAGAACCTAGGCTCTAAATTCAAGCCTTAAGACCAGCATACACACAATAAAATCTGATTTTTAAAAGAAAAATTAATGCTTGTTAGAACATTCTTTATAATTTTAAAATAATATCTTTATTATCATACATATAGTTTGTTTCTCTCTGTCTCTGTCTCTGTCTCTGTCTCTGTCTCTGTCTCTCTCTCTCTCTCTCTCTCTCTCTCTCTCTCTCTCTCTCTCTCTCTTTTCTCTTTTCTTTTGGAACTATAATTGGGTTTACAATATTCTTCTAATTCAGCCCCCATGGGGTCTAATCTGTAACTTACAGTGGTAATAGTTTTCATTTTGATGATATTTTTTAATTTTTTTCCTGTGGTTAGTTGGCTATTATTTTATTCTCATTTTTGATGTTTTGATTTTGTTTTGGTTTGTTTTTTGGTTATTGTATCTCTGTACTGTTTCTCATTGTCAAGAATTTACCCTTGAATTTTTACCTGTTTTCAATTTTAAAAGTCTAAAATGAATATCTTTCCTATATTTATAACAAATAAAAAATTTTAAGAATACTTCAACTGTTATATTCTCATTTCATCATCTTCTTACTTCAATATTTTAGTTCTTTAGTACAATTTATTGTTTTAGTTTAATTGTATTATTTTTATAGAATTGAATTCATCTAGGGAAATAAATAT
Source organism: Megascapheus bottae (assembly GCF_031878675.1). Lineage (NCBI taxonomy): Eukaryota > Metazoa > Chordata > Mammalia > Rodentia > Geomyidae > Megascapheus > Megascapheus bottae. The sequence goes on along the minus strand of NC_143524.1, from coordinate 29,230,755 downwards.
AATTACACAATTATGTTATCATATTGGAACAATGACTTATTTCTTGTTTCATGTCAGGGAATACCTTTTATCTTTCATTTTGTCTTATTTGTAATTATCAATATAGATGTTTATAGTTGTACAAAGCTAAAAAAAATTAGAGAACTTCAGAATAATGATTATCTGTAAAACTATTTCTGCTTTTACCAGACCTCTCTTTTTGTAATTATACAATTATTTGGAAAAGTTCTATGAGAAAATCTTTCTTCATTTCTACAAAAATCTAATTGGATAAAACAAAGTTAAACTATTATCACCCCAGAACATCATGTATGACTGAAAAATATCTCATCTACATAGACACAAAAAGCCTGCTGTTGAGGAATAAAAACTTGCTTTTTGGGTGGATGTTTACAAGATCCAGGACACTGCTTCAGAGCTGTTCTGGGCTCCACAGATACATCTGGTAAGGACACATCAGTTTGGGCTGGATTCTAAATTCTATTTAAGCCTGGAAATCTCAGAAGCAGTACATTCATCCATTCTATGGTTATGTCTTGTAGAAGGAAATAGGATGGTCCTTATTTTTCCGTCCCCAAGTAGATTAAAGGACTCACCTTGACTCCAATAAGATAAAAGAAATGAATAGAGGTCCCTAAGGGTTTAACCTTCTGATCAGTTCAGTTCTGCACTATATGTGGGCAATAAATCAGAGATGAGAGAGGAGGGAGGTAAATGAGAGCAGAGAGTATGAAGAGAAAGAGACAGATAAATACTTTCCCTCAATTCAGGCCATACTGGTCTGAGTGAGCCATATGGCATTTCCTGGGCATTTCAGGAAACATCATAATCATAATTGAGAAAAGAAAGCACCTTCACTACCACTAGTACTTGAAATGGGAATGTCCTTGAATATTTTCTTATTCTTGTCAGCAACTATCCCCTATCAGGCCTCCATCTTCTACTGGGGTTACACAAGCATTTTACCACTTCATGGCAATGTACAGGTGGGCAAGAACAAACAGGGCTGAAGTATTTCTTCTTTCCTACTCAAGGGATTTTATGTGAAGCAGACAGTGTAGATATATGTTTGTGTTGACACTGAGGTAGAAATAATAAAAAGCATCAACGGTGATCAGTGTGCTTGGCATTGCATACAACGGTTCACATAAATCTTGTCATTTGTGACAACCTGGATGGGCCTGAGGGCATTATACTAAGTGAAAATAAGTCAGGCACAGAAAGAAATGTTGAATGATCTCCTTTGCAGTAGAATATAAAAAGGATAATTTATACCAGCAAAGAGAAGAATAGTAAAGGCATAGAAAAATTTTAATGTACAACATGAAAACTAGCCAGCTCTGATAGAAAAGGCTTGTAATCTCAGCATTTGAAAGGTGGAAGCAGACTAATCATCAATTCCAGTCTAGGCTGAGCTAGAGACCAACTTCCAGACAGCCTGAGCTACATACTGTGATCTATCTCAAACAAATACCAAAGTTGCCCCGGTATGTTTACTATAGTTAGCAACAGCACATTGTTATATATGGAATTTGCTAAAGTAAGAGACCTTAAATGCTCTTAGCACATACACAGGAAAAATTACTGTGAAAAGATGTATATGCCAATTAGTTGAATTGTTCTTATCATTCCACACTGTATATATATAGATATATATATAGATATAGATATATATAAATGTATATATATACACATGGTGTATCTGTAAGTAAATACTGCTTTTATTAATCACATCTCAGTAAAACTAGGATACACATATAAATAGCGATAGCATCTCTTTTTTAAGTTAAAAAATTATATGTACTTTCTACCCACTGGAAATTTAACCGAGTATTTGTAAAATTTAATTTTACTTATTTAGAAGTTAGTTGTCAACTAGAGGAGATTAATAACTTGTCTGTTGTTTCTGCCTTGCTCAGAGACACAGCCAGGAGGTTCAAGGAGCTCTAACCAGAAGCCCAACTTTCTATCCTGTCTGTCGTGGTGAGCCGGCATCAGTGACACTTGATAAAACAGCCAGAGAGAAGACTGATTTCTCCCTGAAAATGTGTATGGTGTGACAGAGCCACACAGGGTCTCCTGCCCTTGAAAAAACTTCATTCTCTTAATGTTGACACCAAAGACTCTTTACAATTTCTAAAAACAACAACAAAAAACTGTACCCCTAACATATAAAATTTAATTCAAGGATTTAAAGACCTATTTCTAAATGGAGACTTCACAAACACCAGAAAGCAGGTTCTCAAAAGAGGTGGGGTGAGTAGAAGGGAAAAGGGCAGATGAATGAAGAAAATAGGGGAGAATGCAGTCAAGATATCCTACAAAATTAGGAGTAAGGGAAGAGGCAGAGACAGAAGGGAAGAGACAGAGAAGGAAGGGAAGGGGCAGAGAGGGAAGGAAGAGGCAGAGAGGGAAGGGAAGGGGCAGAAAGGACGGGATGGGTGAGAATGTTGAAAGGGGTGACATTAAGATCAATTATATTAACAAGCTGCCTTGTTAAATGGCAATTCCTTTATACAACTACTTAAAGATGATTTAAATAAATAAAATAAAAGCATACTTAAGAAATATTTGGAGTACTCCCAGTCTTGCTGCAGTGGACACTAGCATGCAAACAGGAAGTCCAGATGCATGTCTTAGTAAAAGCCTTACAGTCTGAATTTTCCTTGTGAATATTTGCATTTCCCTGGGTCTAGTCTATTGAGTAAGATATGTCACTGGAAAGAAGAGAAGAGATTTTTTTTTCTTTTTCCTTTGTCCTTAAATGTGGCTTGAATTGATTTTTTCTAAATGGCTCCAAAGTATATGCTTTCATTTTATAATCCATCGTAAGTGTTTTAAAATAAAAGAACTATCAAATCACTTGGCATAAAAAGGCCTACTGATGCCCAGAAAGGCCAATTTATATTCAGTTAGTGCCCTGGCAAACAGCATGATTGATATCATTCAGATTTGAGACCCAAAGTGATAAATAGTTGCACATGGCCAACTACCACACTTCAGGGCTCAGAGCCCCTCGTGAGTTATTGTTTTGTTTTGCCCCTGATTCTTGTAGGCTGAAAACTTCCTTTCCATAAATTAATCAGTGATGGCATTTTGCATTTCTGATTTAGTACCTTTCTTAAAAGGCCTTTACTTGCAGCTCATAAGGCTCCATAGTGTAGTTTCAAATTGCCCAAGGAGATAGGAAACAATTGGAAAAGCAAAAAGGCTTTCTGCTGATTGTCATAGTAAATAAATATGAGGCTTCTAAAGTTTAATTTCAATGTTACTTTAAAATATTTTATTAAATATTGAGTAGATATGAAAGGATATATTCAAACTATGCAAATCAGAAGAAATAACAAGAAAAGAAACACCTTTCTCAAATGCATGTTTTAAAGGCAAAAATAAGAAAAATAGAATTAGGAATAATCATTTTCTTTATAATTTCCTCTTGCTTCTTAAGATATATCATCCCACTACCTCTGATTTAAATATATATATACACATATATATTATTTAATGTATTTGAATCATATGTAAATGGAATCAGCACATAGCTGTTTTGTGATTAGCAGATTTTTTTCTAGTGCATAAGCCACAGATTGAATGAGGGACATGCCTTAACTCCACATAGACACTATAGCCACTGGGTAAGGATCACATGGAGAAACGTGTGGTCTGGCTCACCTCATTTTTCCCTAAAAAGAATCACAGGTTGAGATAAGTTATCTGATTCTCCAGAAGCCCAAAGATTTATACTTAAGTCATTATTTATATAATGAAATATTAACTCATATTTTTAACTCACTGACACTATATAATCTAATCAAATGTTGATTTTTTAAAAGAAAAAAAAACCACCATAATGACATGATTGAAACAATTGTGAAACTGAAGCCAAAGAAGTTAAATTTAACAAAACAAGGTATAAGTGGCTTTCCAGGGATGTAAGGTAGAACAAATAGAGAAATGTTGGGCAACCTGTATAAATAGACCTTCTACCAATAATCCCTTTTATGATGTGATATCCAAGCAGAATTGCACATTGTGGTTAATTTTCATCCATTCCATGTCTCTTCCAATGTGTGATGATCTGTCAGTCTCTCTGGATCTTCCATGACCTGACAAGAAGAAAATGTAATGATCAGTTATTTTGGTAAATGTCCTTAATTTGTGTTTCTCTGATTTCTTGTGATTAGGTTGAGGCTCCGCCGTTGTCAAGAATACTAAGAAGTAACATGGTCTTCTCTATGAACATGATACTGACATGACACCTTATTTGGATACTTAGGTCAGTACAGAATCTATTTTCATGCCCTTTGGTATTTCATTTCTTTTTGTTAAAATTTTTTTTTGCCAGTCCTTGGCTTGGGCTCAGGGCCTGAGCACTGTCCCTGGATTTTTTCTCAAGGCTAGGGCTCTACCACTTGAGCCACAGCACCACTTCTGGCTTTTTGCTATGTATGTGGTACCAAGGAATCGAACCCGGGTCTTCATGCATGCTAGGCAAGCACTCTACCACTAGGCCAAACTTCCGGCCTTTCATTTCTTTTTTAACTATGTGAAATATTTCATAATCTGTAATGCTAACTATAAGGATCTGTAATATTTATAAGTAGCAATCTGCAAAAGATATCACTATTAGATTTGAGATTCCAAGGAAAGCTGTATCTTTTCTTCTTCAGAAGAGTGGGGAGGCAGGAAAATCTACAGCCAGGCTGAACAAAACTCAAGCCAACCAGCTATCATCTACATCATTATATGTGACTTACTCCATCAGAACTTTTTTCTCTATCTATAAAACAGCATTATCTGTTTGTTTATAGAAGAAATTATAATGCTATTAATTTTTCTTACAGATTGGGGAGTTATGTGGATACCTTTAGATAATTTTATTTGTGATAAGAGAATTATCACAAAACCTTTAAAGCCATTTCTAAGGAAAATAAATTTAGAAGATCTCACAACCCATAATCAAGGCTTTAAATACACTCTTTTATCACAAAAAACTTGTTAAAACAGTGAATGATTGAAGAAATTTGTGTTCAAAGTAATACTCAATAATGTGCACAACATAGTCACATTTTGGATTTCACTTGATTTGCACAATAAGATGTGGCATGTAGATTAGATATGGCTAGTTCTCTTATAAAGGTAATAATCTTGTCTAAAAGTGTCAAATAGAATGTGAAAACTTATTATATTAGTAGATAAACAAAAGAGGGGGTGTTTGAAATCAGGCTTTTTAAGCCTTAGATCAATTTCTTTGTACCAAAACTGCTACTTCTACCAATTATGGCCCACTTATTTGTACACCATCATTCTCACTATAAAACATCTACTTGCCTAGAAGCATGCAGGGTGCTTTTGAATTTTCTGATTTCTTTCCTCTGCTGGGGTTAATCTCTACAGAAATTTCTTTAATTTCCAGTTAGTCTTATTTTCCAATGTTGTTTTCTGTAGCATTCATGAATAGGTTATCTCATGATTACATGTTAAAACATTTGCAGTGAAAGGGTTATTGTTGTTGTTGTTTTGGTATTTTTTGTTTTTTGTTTTTTGTTTTTTGCCAGTCCCGGTCCTTGAACTTAGGGCCTAGACACTGTCCTTGAGCTTTCTCAAGGATAGAGCTCTACTACTTTAGCCATAGCACCATTTCTGGCTTTTTGCTATTTATGTAGTACCAAGGAATCAAACCCAGGTCTTCATGCATGCTAGGCAAGCACTCTACCACTAGGCTAAACTCCTGGCCCAGTGAAAGCTTTTCTAAGTATAGATGCATGACTATATGATTTGGCTGTATTTATATGTGCATATTACTCAGATTGATGAGCTCATTGACAATAAAGGCAATCATGAATTTTTATATGTCTACTTTAATAAGCTAGTGAAAGCATGAAATTAAGGGAAATTCTTCAGAAACATAAAAGTTATTAGTGTCACCAAGAACCTTCTACTATTAAATATGCTTAGTCTACTAGTGCTAGCTCCAGAGTATCAGGATCTCTTTCTAGGGTCAACAATATACTGTTTTGGTACAATTAGAAAATTTCAATATTCAGGACAATACAATGGTTCTTTCCAGTATACAAATACATTCATATAACTCAGTGGAACACACCTGATAAATATATCTAACTTTGTTGAACACATAATATACATTTATATATATGCATGTATTCTTATTCTTTTCAATGTTTACTTATTTATACTATATAAAGTTCTATATGAGTGACTATATTTACAACCCATTTTATGCATGAATAAAATGAGGCACCACAAAGCAAGGTAAATTTCATGAAGTCATATAGTTTTAAACAATGATGTCTAGATTTGAACCTATCCAGTTTTCTTTATATAGTTCTAGACTATCATGATGAAGGAGAAAATCTTGAGGGTAAGCTTCCAGCAGAAAGTTTCTCCTTCCCATTTGCATTATTGCCTTATTCTTAATGATAAGAATACATCACAAATAACCATCTTGTAGTTAACTTTACAGAAACTTGCACTTCAGACATACCATGATTAAAGACCAATCCAGTTTATTTACTTTTATTTTGAGAACACTAATTAATCATCTATTATTTAGAACTATAAAATTTCCTCAGTTTTTGATTCATGGGAATTTGGAAATATAGAATGTATTCTTCACCCAGCTTCTTACATAACAATAGAGCAAGATCGGACTAGAATTTATCATAAATATGGTACAGTGGCCTTCATCAGTGTATTAGTGTTGAAAAATGACAGTGAAGATTATAATGAAACATTGCATATTTTAAAGTACAACATTTTGTACAATTTTGAGTACATCTTTGGGTGACGTTCTTCATGTAGAAGAGACGAAGAGGAGAAATACCTTTCTCTTCATCATAGGAATGGATTGGAATCAATTAGCTATGAAAATGCTTAGTAAATATCCAGTGTCTTCTTTTCTGAACAACAATTAGATGGATGAGATTATCTTTTATGGAACAAATTGATGCTGCTATAATGGATCATTCTAGGAGTCATCCGTTCATCATTTATATATTCCATTTAGCAGCACCTATCCCTCACCTTTTAGGCACCATCTACATTACTGTTTATTTGGAAACAAAATACCCTGCTGTTGGATTGTTGAGGAATGACAGGATTTAGTTTTCCAAGGCACAAGCCTGTGACGTGCCTGACAGTAAAGAATAGTTAATGTCAGATATGCTTGATTTGACAGGAAAAAAAAAACTGAAGGACACTTTCTCCTGGCTCAGATATTTATCAGTAAATGGAGGTCACAGAGACAGCAAAATGACTTTGGCTTATTCGAGCTGGTCACATGTACACAGGGAATATAGAAGACAATATGGAGCATTGTAGACCTCAGTGTAGAGATATATCATTAATTCTCTTGTAGTATTATTAATATTGCGGCATCTATAGTGGTATGGGAAAGTCGCTGGACTATGCAAGCAAAAAACAAAATCCATCGTAGACAAAGCCCTGTCACTTTTTACAAGGCCTTAGACAAAACGTATGATGTTTCAAGATAAAACCTTAACCTTGTTTTTTACTTTTACTGCAAGTAAAAAAGTATGATGCTCATCCACCTACCTCTTTGAAAAGTTGCTGAAATTAGTACAATAAAAATCATATAAAAATTCCATGCAGATTGTCAGAGTGGTATATCATATAAATATGTATGTATATGTATGTGATGTACACATAAGATAAACATACATTTGTACACTCATATGTACATATTTTGCCAATAAGTATACATATGGTAAGTATATGGTTTGTTTGGTGTATATTTATATCTATATAGAGAGAGTCTGTGTGTATATATCTACCTTTATGCACATGAATATATGTAAATTACAATTAGTAATTATAACACAAACATTAATATTGATGAACATTTTGTATTATGACAAGTACTATTAATATTTTTAGGGAAAGGTAGCAATATATGTGGAATTATTCTACTCATGTAGGCTCAGAAACTAAACAGCAAGTATCAGCTGAAGTTGGTATGTTATGACAAACACAGCCACATTTACTTGATGATGACAAAAGCTGTTTTCCAAGAACTATGTACAGGATACAAAGAACTTATTGCAATTTGGAATCAAGACTAGCTGAGTGTCTTGCAGCTCTCAGTGAAAACCTCCTCATTTAACAGATGATTCAATCATAGCTCATACACAGTGACCTATTTAAATTAGTGCTGGGTACCAAAAGGTTAAATAAGGGACAAGAGAAAGAAAGACTAATGGGAATATAATATCAATTCTGGTAAGGAAAGAAGATGTCCCAATATAACTAAAATTATCACAGGTTTCAAAAGCTGAGGTGGGGGTGGGTCAATTGGTGGACACCAATTGGAGAAACTAATGAGACTTGAGGCCCCAAATCAGGAGCTTATAGAAGTGCCTAAAAGTCTTACTGAAGTTCTAGCCCTAGATTGTATATTATTCAGGGTCCCTATTTGGAAATTGTGAATGAATATACTGGAGAAGTGACCTTTCTTGGAGAAACCAGAGACACGGGTTATTGGCTTCTCTCTGGCTATGGAAACCTGCACTCATTTAGGTTAAGTCAAGTGTTTTTCAGCTGTACTGAACCTTAAATGGGGAAACTTTCACACTCTAGGCAACATACAAAAAGGAATGCTTTGTGGGTAGCTATAAAAATGTATATCTTATTTAACTCTGGTTCATGTTTTTTTCTTAAGACATTATTCGTAGTATAAAATAGATAAAATGCAAAGTGCCATCAAGTTAAAAATGCTTGCTCTACCATCTTTTTTGCATGTAACTTTTCTTCAATGACTCAGAGTATAGAGTAATTTCTTACTAAACTGTGGAAAAGTCAGAGTTACTTTTAGAAGAACCTTGAGGTTCTTGAATATGAATATTTCATGTATCCCCATTACTCATATGAAGAGCCCCTGAATGAAAATTTTGTGTAATTTTCCACTTTTCGGTGTAATAATAGAAATATTCTTTGGTTAATAGATTATGCTAGAGAGACTATAGATTAAAGGAAAACAGTAATGTGAATAATTTAATCCTTGTTAAAGATCTGCATAGATGCTTATTTGCATCTATGTAAATCTTAAGACATCTCCATTTATGCATATAGAAAATTAACATGCAAAATAACAGCTCTGAAGGAATATCAATGACAAACTTCAGACTCTATTAAAGAACTATAATAATAAAAAATAGCTTGATATGGGCACAAGAACAGGCCTGAGGACCAGTGAAATAGAACTGAAGACCCAGAACTTAATCCACAGAACTATGGGCACCCAGTAGTCAATAAGAGAGCCAAAAATATAGGCTGTAATAAAGAGCATTTTCAACAAATAGTACTGGCAGAATTGGATAAGCATCTTTAGAAAAGTAAAGTTGGAATCCTAGATGTCTACTAATTATTACAAATGAGGGTAAACATGGAGCCTATGTTTCTTTGAGTCTGGTTTACTTCACTTACAATGATTTTTTTTCCATGTTTTTCCATTTCCTTAAAGATGGGGAAATGTGACTTTTCTGAGGTGGCATAGAATTCCATTGTGTATAAATACTATATCGTCTTGATCCATTCATCTGCTGCAGGACACTTGGGTTGGTTTCATATCTTAGCTATGGTAAATAATGCTGCAATGAATACCCTTGTGCTAGTAGATTCAGTATAGCCTTGTTCCTGAACATTTGGGAAAATGCCCAGAAATGGGATTCCTGGGTCACAGGGGAGCACCATGTTTCGTCTTTGTGTGTGTGTGGGGGGGGGTGTCAGTGATGGGGCTTGAACACTGGGCCTGGGTGCTGTCCCTGAGCTCTTCGGCTCAAAGCTACCACTCTACCCCTGGGCGTGGGCATGGTTCTTCAGCTCTTCAGCTCAAGACTACAGCCCTACCCTTGAAACAAAAGCCACTTCCAGGTTTTTTCCAATATATTTTTTATGGTAATTAATAGAAGGAGTTCTATATTTAGTCTTTTGAGGAACTGCCATACTGCTTTCCATAGTGGTTGAACGAGTTTGCACTCCCACCAACAGTGTAGTAGTGATCCCTCCTGGCCACATCCCCACCAGCATCTGTTGTTATTAGATTTCTTGATCCTGGCCATTCTAACTGGAGTGAGGTGGAATCTTAGAGTTGTTTTGATTTGCATTTCTTTTATGGCTAGAGATGTTGAGCATTTCTTCATGTGTTTATAGGCCATTCTTTCTTCTTCAGAGAAGACTCTCTTTAAGTCTTTGGCCTATCTTTTAATGAGATGGTTGTTTCTTTGGAGATAGTTTCAGAGTGATTCAATTTTTTGAGCTGTTGATATATTTTAGATATGAAGCCTTTGTCGATTGTATGGTTAGTGAAGATCTTCTTCCACTCTGTAGGCTTTCTAGTTAATTTGCTAGCTATGTCCTTTGCCATACAAAAACTCTGCAGTCTAATGCAGTGCCACTTATCCAGACTTTCTCTGATTTGTTGTGTTTCTAGGTCTTTATTAAGAAATTTTTGTTAATACAATTATTACATTGATTAATTTCCATGTGTTGAAATATCTTTGCATCCTGTGGATAAATTCCACTTGCCTATGGTGAATTGTTATTTTAATGTGTTATTAATTTGTTTTGCTACTATTTTGTTGATTATTTTCTATATAATTTCATTAAGAATAATGGCTTGTACATTAATTTTATTGTGATTTCTTTAGCTTTGTTACCAGGATAATTCTAACATATAAAATGGGTATTGAAATATTCCTTTCTTACATGAATTTTCAAAAGCTATTTTTGGTGGAGCATTTTTATTTAAATGTTTTACTTTGATTTATAATTTTACCATGCTGGACTTTACTAGATGAGACTATACCTTTTCTATTTTTTACCATGCCCAGGAAGTTTTACTTAAATTTTTGGTATTAATATATACTATGTAAAATAATAGATATTTCTGGACATTTTTCCACATTTATGTAGGATAGCTTGGTGCCACTGGAGTTAAGGTTTCTCTATATGTGCTCTAATGCAAATCAGCGTTTCAAGGTAAGAATAATGGGAGAAGTTGATGGGATGGTCATAAAAATAATCATATATTAGGAAACAGTATAATCTCCTTAAGGATATTTCCATGTTTCAGATATTATTACAAATTTAACAACTAAAACTAATAATTTTATAAGTACTCTGTAATGATATATTCATCATTGAAACCACTATACATTGCTGACATATATTATTCTTCCTCATACAATCTTACCAACAAAATATATTCACACAAAAGTTATGGAGGAGATAGTTGAACAGCTTTAATAACTTTCTCACTATTACAGAGCTGCCATGTGGAGGAAGACATATTCAATCTTTGTCTCTTTGAATTTCAGAATAAACTTGTGCTCTACACCATACTGTCTCCTTCAGTCAAACAACTCTTTCTAAGTCTGAGTTGATACACCTCATCAGTAATCATTTTTAACACTGGCCACTTCTCTAAGAAAACATCTACATATCATTAATCAATGCCATGGTATTCTTCTTATACCATAGTATTGTACTTCATTTCACCTTTCAGATAGTAACCCCCTTTTTGTGAGTCATGGGGCTTGGACTCAGCCTGGGCACTGTCCCTGAGATCTTCAGCTCAAAGCTACCACCCTACCCTTGAGCCAAGCCCCACTCCTCAGTTTTCTAGAGGTTAATTGGAGATAAGAGTCTCAGGTCCTTTTGTGCCAGGGCTGGCTTTGAACCTTGATCCTCAGATCTCAGCCTCCTGAGTAGCTAGGATTACAGGTGTGAGCCACTGCACCCGGCTCCCCCCTCCTCTTTTTTATATCCATTTGATCACCTTCAGTTTCCTGAAAATTCTCTAATTTATCAGGTGACTAGATATCAGAGGAGGATTCAGAAGCAACTTGCTTATTCATTGATAAATCACTGATAACTCTCTTCATAATCCAGCAGCCAACTAGATTAGTTGTAACATAGACTATCTATCCTAGAGGCTAAAGTATTGGATATCTTCCACTTGAGCCACAGCACCACTTCTGACTTTTTTGTATGTATGTGGTACTGGGGAATCAAACCTGGGTCTTTGTGCATCCTAGGCTAGCACTCTACCACTAGGCCATACTCCTGGTGTTTATGAGTTATATCTATGATTATACCCAGTTATTCTTTTTTAAAGAAATTTTAAAAGTGATGAACAGGGGGTACAGTTACATAAGGAAGACAATGAATACATTTATTTTTAAACAATTAACCCCTCCCTCATTTTCTCCCTCTTGCACTCCCTGACACTCTCCCCACCTCTCCAAGTTGTAAAGTTCATTTTCAACATAGTGTGCAGTGAGTATCATTGTTGGTCATCCTTTGTCCTGTTCTTTCTGAGACCAGAAAATACCACAAGGCACCAAGTGAAGAACCAGTGTTTCTCACATAATTCCCTGTTTACATTGCATAATTCTTAAATTTCCTGGTGATCAGAACCAATAATTCCTGTCTAAATAAGAACTATTATTCCTTCTTGCTTGTCTCAGGACCAGGGTTCCAAAGGAGCCAAATATAGCCATTCAAGTTTATAAATCAACATGACTCTTGTGTCCCATGATTAATCTGAATATCACAACTTCTAAACCTGGAAAAGCTACAGTTGTGGAAGGAATTTGTGCAAACGAGCAAAGCAAACAAGAAAAAAAAAACCCAAAGGAATCAAATCAGAGCAATAGTCATACAGCTCATTTTTGAGAAGTCACTAAAATACCTACTCTTATGATGTCTTTTCACCAACTAGGCTTTCTACATGTGCTTAATTTGTTATGAAATTTAAAATAGAAAATTGGAGTAGTTATGGCTACTTGCCTAGAAAAGAACTTGACATATATATATATATATGACATATATATGGAGATTTCAATAACATAAAGAAAGTAATATCAGCACAAAAGGACAAATACAAAAACATTTTTCAATTGTTTCCTTCCCAAACATGTACTTAGCAAATTAAACCACAATATAGGTAATTGAAAAGAAAATGTTGCACGAAGACTGCTCTGATTGAGAGCTCAGTTCATTCAAAACAGAAGAAATTGATCAATTTTATTTTATTTTTATGCTTTAAAATATATTTTGCCAGGACTTGAGCACTGTCCTTGGGCTTTTTCCTCAAGGCTAGCGCCCTACCACTTAAGCCACAGTACCATTTCTGGGTTTTCTATGTTTGTGGTACTGAGGAATCCAACCAAGGTCTTCATGCATGCTAGGCAAGCACTCTACCACTAGCCAAACTCCTGGCTCAATTTTATTTTAAAACTTTAAAGTCCACTGGGGATAGATCTTCCCCTCCAAAAGCAGAATGTGTCCATAAAGTGCATATGGAAGTAGGCCACAACAGATCCAAAGACCTTCTCCATATAGAGTGCTGTTGCAGGTGTAGGTGGACTTAAATGCTATTCTACGTTGTCTCTTAAATTGTATCTTGGATGCTGCTAGCTGCAAAAGAGAACATTTGCCTCTGATACAAATAGCCACACTAAGCAAAAAGTAATGCAGAATCTTTGGGCTCTATTTGAGAATTGCTTCTGTTACTCTTGTACTGTAGCTAATGGCTTTCCCCATGAATGACTATGAAATAAAATTCTTTTACCCAGATCCAGTGGGTTAAAGATTTTGGATGACACCTATACAATAAACACACTATCTTCTACTTCACTAAAAGTCACTACAAGGCAAACAGACCTGTGAAGCTTGGTAAATGAAGGAAAACTCCAGAAAGCATGTAGTTCAAAGAAACACTTATGGAGTTTCAAAAACAATGAGTGTTGCACTGATTCATTTCATGTGATTAGTAACTTAAAAAATTCAAAAGAAGAAATTTGGACTACATATACTAGAGTACATGTACTTTGTGTATAATTCAATCAATGCTTATAAAGTCTATATAAGAAAAGTACAGTGTTCCCAAGGAATAAATCATAGAACTAAATAAATGCAGATGTTTTATATTATGCTTGTTTTCTGTCATTTATTGTTTATTGTCAGTTTTTGTCAACATAGTCCCTATTTTCAAAGAAGTTCCAATAAATTTGAAGGATTGATAGACCAATTCTAAAATGTGTGTATCTGTCTGTGTATGTATGTATGTATGTATGTATGTATGTATGTACCCCAAAATACCAGCACATACTGAAAGAAAATAAAGATGTTAGAGTACTATCACTACTCATGTGCAAGAACAGCTCTAAAGCTACAGTAAGAAAAGCAGTGTGATATGAATTAAAAGATAAATACATCAATGGGACAGAATAGAGAACCCAGAAATAGGTTCACTAAAGAGAACAACATGAGGTTTCACCAAGAAGAAGAAGCAGTTTACAATTGAGCAATGACAGTCTTTTTCACAAATGGTGCCAGAATAAATTATCATTACCCGCAAGGAACAAAAAGAAAAGAATGTAGAAGCAGATTTTATACCCTTCTCAAAAAAATAGCTGAAGATGAATCACATCGCAATTATAAATACGTAGGCTACAAACCCATAAAACTTGCAGATGGTAACATAGGGGTTTACTTGTATGACTTTGCTATGGTAACAACTGTTTTGATATAATACCAAAGTCCAATCCATAATGGAATAATAGATCACCTGAGCTTCATTAACATTAAACACTTCCAAGTTAATACACACTGAAAAGAGGAGAACAGCATTCGCAGACTTAAAAAGAATGGATTTTCAGGACTGGCATAAAACAAAACAAAACGAATAAATAAGGAGTGTTGGGGAATTTCCTACCGGAGAGGCTTCGAATAGTGATCCTCAAATCCTCCTGACGCGCTAGTATGATAGGTGTCAGCCATGAGCACCCAGCTCATTTTGCATTTTTGTAGTAACTGAACGAGTGTAAGCATGTTGCCATATGTTAACTTACTGTTCACATAGAATCTAAAAAGCAGTATCTGTCCAAAGTTTGGGCCTTTTTAATTAGGTCATTTGGAAGGTTCTGATATATTCTGAATATTCATCCTCTATAAAAGGAATGATTTTTCAATTATACATCTAATCCTTAGTTATTTTGTTATTTTCTTATGAGAGTATGTTAATGAGACTTTTTAATTAGTGAATTGCATTATGAAACTAATGTCTTTAATAATAATTGAAATAGAAATGGGAGCTAAGTTAACTCAAAAGATATTATGAAATAAAGTATTGCTTAGGGACTGGGAGTGTGGCTTAGTGGTATTGCTCGCCTAGTATGCCTGCAGCCGTGGGTTCGATTCCTTGGTACCACATACACATAAAAAAAACAGAAGCCGCACTGTGCTCAAGTGGCAGAGCACTAGCCTTGATCAAAAAATGTCCAAGGACAGTGCCCTGAGTTCAAGCTCCAGGATTGGCATATATATATATATGTATATATATATTGGCATATATATATGTGTGTGTATATATTCTTGATCTGCATCCTCATCTTCTTCCTGCATGCATGTCCTCTTTAAAGTCCTTGTTTTGCTGTCATACCCCATATCAAAGGCATTGCTTCAGGAGGAGTAATTCTTTTTGCTTTTGACATGCTTTGGGAGCATTTTTCCTTAATCTTTTTGCATGATTATCCTCCAAAACCAGATCACTATATTGTGGGCTCTTTTTTATTTATCTTATGACCCTATTGTTCACCTTGTCTCAAAAATCTGTAACTTTCTGATAGAAACTCCGAATGTAGATGAATTGTAGATCCTCATAACCTTCTTTCTTCCCTCTCTATCCTTGCTTCTCTTTCTTCCTGCTTCCCTCTCTCCAGTGATTATCTCAGTATTGGGTATTTGTGATAAATGAAAAATTGCAAACAACATCTAGAGCCCAAGAGTAGAATGCATATCATTCCAATCTGCACTACAGATAGAGATAATTTCTTTTGCCAAGTGTTGGCCATCACACACAAGGCCTTGCTTGGGTGAAGCAAAAATCTTTACCACTGAGCTAAGTAAACAGATCATTTGAACAATGATGAAATTACAATCTGCTTGGTTGACATATAGCAAGAACACATTACTGAATTCAAGATAGATGGGAAAGTTGCTTCAGAGAGAATGACTCTAACTTGTCACCTGTTATAAGAATTTAGTCACACTTTTGTCAACATTATTTGGGTGACCTCAAGACCCTTCCTTTACCTTGGAGATGGATCCTCTTGTCATTTTCTAGAGCATGTTCTCCTCTAATACAACCTTCCCTCTAGATTTCTGAAGTCTGAACTGCATTCAAGTCCCCCTCCATGGCAAAAAAACAGTATTTCTTATTAGTACTGATTTTTTTTACAATGCATTGCTCACTAAGTAATAGCTCTAAATTAATTCCACACTTTTCACTCTCCTGCTGAAGTTTTAAATCAAGATGAAAGAAAATAGCTAGAGGTGAAAGAACACATTTAATTAAATATTTTAGGCCACTGATGAGTGTACACAAAAGCATCACCCAAGGGGTACAGATTTTTATAATGATCTTCTTTGTTTTACTTTCTGTGACTTCCATCCCTATTTGAACTTGTGCTCTGAAGAACCAGATTGCTCTTCTTCTGTACTTGCAAATTTACAATAGGCATTTTTGTAAATCCAAGTTGGTCCCAATGGCTGTTAGCACAGCAGGGTCCAGCCTCATGATGCTTCAAATCTCACTGCTATGCTGAACTGCCAGAACAATTCCTGACTAACTTAATGAGACTCAGCACCCCAGCCCTGATATCAAAATGAAGCAGTTGCTAAAGAGTTCAAGGCAGTGTCTATCGAAGAACTTGTTCTGTGCCATATTGTCAGTAGAAAGATGAATATTTCCGATAACTTCAGCAATGACCCTGAATGTACTCTAGCAATTAACTATGGTGCAGTAAAACAGGCTATGTTTTCATTGCTTACCAAGGACAAATTAGGGAACACATGAGAAGTTAGAGAGCTTTATCATACTGTCTATTGTTTTAGGGATATAGATTCTACCTTTCTTTCTCTCTCTCTCTCTCTCCCTCCCTCCCTCCCTCCCTCCCTCCCTCCCTCCCTCCCTCCCTCCCTCCCTCCCTCCCTCCCTCCCTCTCTCTCTCTCTCTCTCTCTCTCTCTCTCTCTCTCTCTCTCTCTCCCTCCCTCCCTCCCTCCCCCCCCCCTCTCTCTCTCTCTCTCTCTCTCTCAGCAAATTCTTAATACAAAGACAGTTGATAATAGAATATTTTTCAAGTATACTTTATGTTGCTTAACAGAAAGACAAGAGACCATTTTTTTCATTTTTTTATTGTAATGTATAGAGGGGCAAGAGACCATTTTTTTATCATAAATAACAACTTTTATTTACATACTTCCTTTATAATTCTAGGCAATCTCAGTTGGGAAGGAGTTTCTGAAGGTGTGGGGTAACAGAGAAAATGGGACTAGGCTAGAGTGGAGATTGAGAAATAGTGTAGGGTTGGAGGGCAGGGGTTTAGTCAGTGTCTGACCCGCAAGAGAACACGACCCGACTAAGACGAGACCAAGAAAGGTTAGGGCAGACTGGCGGCCCACACCCAGCCCTCCCTCACAGGAGGACAGACAGACACACCAGGGAGATTTGTCGCAGAAGAATCTCGTTTATTGGGAAAATACAAAGGGCTAAAATAGGATGCAGGAGCCTATCAGCATAGAGGTGGGCATGGCAGGGGGAGGTAGGTGCTGTTCGAGAGGGCGGCAGGGCCAATCCCAGAGTAAGAGGTAGCCTTATTTTACATGACAAATCACAGCCAAACCTCCCAAAGAGGGGACAGGCCGGTTGGATCTCAAGACCAGGAAATGAGCCCATTTTCCTGATGTGACATGCCCCACAAGTCAGGTCAGTGATGACCTGTGTAGTGGCCACAGAAGTTACGAAGCTCAGGATGCCTGACACTATCCTTATGTATTTTCCCCTTAGAAGCTTTAGGTGAGAGCCTTCAAGTCATCTCTCATGATTATGTCATGTGTCATCCAGACTCTGGAACCCAGTTGCACCAGAACGTCCATATACTATGCATTATGATATATATTGCATCTGAGTATATTATATTATAATGTATAAATGTGATTTTAAATGTATTAAATACAATACAATTATTAATATTAATATTTCAGCCTTATGAGTATTGAATGTAAAGTCTTGTTCACTATGCAAGTCCTCTTCCAGTTGAGTCTTAAGATCAGTACTTCATCTTTGGTTTGTTTTTCAGATAGAATCTTATTAACTTTTGTCCTGGCTCGCCTCCGAGTTATATACTTCACATCCCAGGGATTACAGGCATGTATCGCCATACCAACTGAAACAAATGTATATTATATTACTTACTCAGCTTTATAAGGTACAGTGCAAAACCTAGATACACATACAGGACCAACAATGTATACAATCACATTAAAATAGTCAACATTTTCATTTTAATCACACTCTGTAATATGTCACATTGACTTCCAGTTGACTAACTGGATCACTGAGGGAAGCTACTGAGTTACATAACTGGGATTTCAGTGTCTTTTACTCACCATACTCTTCTTATCCCCACAGGAACATGGCAGATGAATAAGCATCAGGATTTCCAGGAAAGCTCATTAAATAGCAAAGTAAGAGGCCCTGTCTTCATTCAGTGTTTCAGCTTCCACCAATCTGCATTTCTAACACATTTTCTGGTGACGTTAGTGCTGAGAATCTAGGAACCATGCACTTACATTACCACTGTGTAGCTATGTTTGAGAAGTATTTGAGAACACCAATCAAGTGTATACATGTCGAAAAATATTTCCAAAGCAATTTGGGCTACATTTTTTAAGCTGATGCTGCAAGATATGATTCCCATTAACTGGAAAGTTTGATCTTGATGTCAATATTATCAATTCAGAGATTTCAGAATTCTTTTTTACCCCCAAAGAACAGAACATCTGCTGGGGTAAAAATGAGTTGTATCTGATTTATGAACTTTATTTTTTTAGGTAGTCTATGTCCCCTCTGACATTTAAAATACTCATTCTCCTAGCTTTGTTCTTCAGTTCTTGATAATGTATTATATGACATTTATTGAGATATTAACCCTGTTCTGCTACTTGTCAGTGTTCTCATTTTTGTATCTGTAATAGCTATTTAACCGTCACAGTTATTGTTTTGATTGTACAAACTGATAAGTTATTACATAATAACTGCATAATGAAGTGTACATTAATCAGAGTACATTAGGCTAATGGAGCAAAGAGAATAAATAAACCATCATGGTTCACACACAATACAATAGATATTTGTTTTCAATCTCATGTACATCACCAATGTATGAATTTATGAGCTATTATGTCTTGCAAATGATAAAAATGACATTGGCTGAACACTTCACACATATTTACTTTTTTGGAAATTTATTTTTTTGGTCCAGGTGATAAACAGAAATGTTACCTGTATATACATAAGTTAGTGGGTATGTTTCTTTTTTTTTGCCAGTCTTGGGACTTGAACTCAGGGCCTGGGCACTGTTCTTGGACACTTTTTGCTCAAGGCTAGTGCCCTGCCACTTAAGTCACAGCACCTTCCAGATTTTTCTGATGATGTGGTACCAAGGAATCAAATCCAGGGCTTTGTGCATGCTAGGCAATGCTAGGCTATGCTTCTGGCCCAAGAGTATATTTCTTGTTGAACATTGTTATATTTACTTTTCTGTTGTTTAAATTTTATTTTATTTTTTTATTTTTTTGCCAGTCCTGGGCTTGAGCTCAGGGCCTGAGCACTGTCCTTGGATTTTCTCAAGGCTAGAGCTCTACCACTTGAGTCTCAGCACCACTTCCGGCTTTTTTCTATGTATGTGGTACTGAGGAATCGAACCCGGGTCTTCATGCATGCTAGGCAAGCACTTTAACTACTAGGCCAAACTTCCGGCCCTTTAAATTTTATTTTATTGTGAAGGTGACTTGAGATAAATAAGTAACAAGCACAACTAATGTTGAACATTGTTACCTGTCCCTCCTTTTTTCCCACTGTCCTTCCCACTGACTCATATCCCCCAAGTTGTAAAGTTCATTTCCAGCACAGGATCCAGTCACTGTCAATGTTGCATTGGTTCACTCTTTGTTCCACCATTTCTGTAGTATAGTCCTAGCAGAGAATCACAATAGCCCAATTATGTACGTATGACTGCAAAATTTGAGGCTAACTAAAATGATCTCCATGATATTTACGTTTATTTTATTTTCTTTTTTTAGCCTTTGCACCAATGTTCTGTCATGCTGTAAACATCGCCAGTTTATGTGTAGGGAAACTAAGGCAGAAAGAGATGAAGCAATTTGAGCTCCTTGGAGTAATAATAAGTACCAGAACAGGAAACTACGTTGACGCCAACCACTGGATATGTAGTTTGTGTTGTTAACTTTAATGTTCCGCTAGTGTATTGCTGGTAGATGTTTTTATGGTTACAGTTTTCATCTACAGCAAAACTTCAGTTCACTAGCAAGGCCACTTCCCTCAAGTTGTAAAATGAATATAAAATAATAAACTCATATTAGTAAGGATGGATTCTGACTTTTATGATCCCCAGTGTACTTTTAGGTTTAGTATCAATGAAACACAGATGGAAAGTAGGTTAAATAAATACTAATAAAATTCCTCTTCCTGTTTTTAATCTGAAGATGACCTTAAATGGTTACCTTAACTATTTTGCCTAGTTGAACACTGGAGACCTTTTTTAAAAAATAAAAAGGTGATCAGGCTCTACCCGTAGAATCATTAACAAAATATTTAGAAAAATTAGGCTTTATGATTATTTAAGGCATCTCATGTGATTTTTTATGTGAGGCCAAAATTAAGAAATTCTGGGTCAAAGTGTCTGGAAGTATAGATTCAATAAAGTGGCTGGTAATTAGACATTGATGCTCTATTCTTATGCAAGTTGTACAAGATCCTGTAAGCACATCTGGTTCTATGCTCAATGCCAATTGCATCTTCCATAACCAGATGTAATAATTGCTTGATGTGTGTCCATGAATAATTGAAGAGCCTTGCTTAGCTCTCACTCCCAATTAACTGAACGGATTCCTACTATGAAATAGACAGGCTTAATCAGTTGAGTGCACAAGGTTGTTGGGTTTTTTTTTTGTAAATTTCCATGTTTATTGCTGCTGCCCCCTGTGCCCCATGTAATCTGGCATTCTCTCTGTTGCTTATGTGTGATTGACTGTGTGACAACACTATGGAAAAGGACACCTGAAAGGCTGTCCAGTCTCAGCTCAGTTTTTCTCCTTATGATAGCAATTTTAATTGGCCATTGTCAAATTCAACCAGGGATGTGAATAAGAAAATGTGCACAAATTTTAATGGAGTTGTGAATTCAAATATTTATTCAAGCCTTAGACTTATTAATGTACAATTATTAAAATTATCCAAGCAATGTGTAGATGATGATGCAGCATTTATTTGAACAAGAAGCTATAGAGCATGATTTTCCTCTTCTGTAATATTTATTATACATTGTCATAGTTATGCTTTCTAGGCCTTTTCTTAATGTAAGCCTGTAGGCTTAGAATAAGACAGATGTTGTCTGCTTTCTTCAGTTTCATGCTCCTAGCACCCAGCATATTACAGGCAGTCACTAAATATTTTTTCTGAGCCTATAAATAATTAAAAGTGTCTGAGCCATGAACTGAGGAATAGAAGGGAAAAAATGATATGATTTCTGTCACTGAAGAGTTTCCATGATGAGGAAAGAAATAGAAACATATTCACAAATTATAGTTCAGTGTTATGAGGGCAATAAAAAAGATACAGAAAAGCAAAGAATCTTCATAGGCTATCAATCTATACATAAAATTTGCTTCCCACCTAGGAAGAAAAAAAATTAAAATATTCTGAATGTACTTTGTTTTATACATTTGACAACTTATATAGTTCCAAGACAAAATAAAAACTTGAATTTTTAAAATTCAAAACAAAATGAAGTACACAAACCTACTTAATATCAAATTGGTACCACAGCAATACACAGGAGTCATTTAATCTTATTTTAAATCCCGGCAATTTGGATGTTCACATTTACTTAGGTATGCTATGGAGAGTCTCTTGTTGTGATACTTCTTTACTCTGTGAGTTGCTCCTCTCGGAGGTACAAAACCTTACTTCAATATGTAAAATTTTATTTAACCAATTACATAAAGGTATATATGATACATACATTGTGTATATTAATTGTGCATGCATTATATGTGCATTACATACATGCAATATATATACATCACTTATATTATATACAGCATATATATGTATATATCTAAATATATCATTTAGAAGGTGAAAAATATTTTTCCTAAGGGCTTGTGCTCTCTTGCTGCTTGCTCACTACAGTGTGAACAAGTTTGATTTAGCGTATTAGGCAATGAGACACTCGTGGTCCCTTGTTCTTATGAAAATTCAGTTGGTCCACCTTCATAAACAAACTTAGCTGACTGGAAGTTAATCTAGGTGAAAAAGTAATCATGACTGACTGGTTAAACTAAATCAAACTACATGGAGATCTAAACAATCTATTGTTTCCACCCATGAAGTTGGAGGCTTAGATAAAATATATGTTAAGCCATCCATAAAACTCAGCTTTACAGTTTATTTAATGCGGCGAGCTCCTCGACCAGCGAGGAAGAACGACCACCACTCGAGGATTCTTCTCAAATCATACTTTATTGGAGAGCCTTTTGATTGAAGGGGGAGCAGGAAGCGAAAGGGGGCGAGGCATCAAAAGCAGCTGCTTGTATAGGGAACAGGAACACGGGTCGCTCCACCATTGGCTGCCGCCCTACTGCCACAAAGAGGTGCCGCGGGATTGGCCAGGGATCATCATGTGATTCGCGCATGCACATAACTTAGGACACATAGTCGAGCACAGCATTGCCTTATATGGAGTTGTTTACCTCTAAGGAGTCAGGAAACAGGCGCCATCTTATAATGGCGTTTGTCCCGGCTCCCTACAGCTCCCCCTTCTTGTTTTGAGCATCAGGCAAGAGTAGAGGTCTGTTCTCTGAAGAGAATAAGGACAATGCAAGGCCTCCTCTCCAGGCTCTTTCCCAAAGGGTGACCCGCCAGTCCGATGCCCTTTTTTCAGAGGTGGGAAATTTTGGCATCTACCCACATGCAAACAGACGTGCTCTTCTCGAGAAAAGGCATCTCCCTTTTCCCAAGTGCAGTGCATACGCCTCGCATCCTGTTTGCTCCAGATCTTAAGCTGCATACCTGTCCCTGTGCAATGGGATCTTGTCCCCCGGGGTGCAAAGGCTATGCAGAAAAATAAGGCTCAATTGCCCTTTAAGGCTGAAAGCCATATCTGGGGTGAAGATCCAACTTCCAAGGCGGCTAATGCTTGTGAAAATCATTACCTTATCCCTCTGTGTTTGGGCTTGCAGGCGACAGACCAACCATAGGCCGACCACATATCCTTTTCTTTTCAAGCATACTTAACCAAACTTGGGGGGAGTCATGCATTTCTAATGCTGCAAAAGCTTGTTTTATAATAGCATTATCTCTTTTTCGTTTATAACTCATTTTACATAGCATCCAACACAAAATCCCCAACTCACATATCATTAATCCCAATAAGGCTGAATTAACAATCATAATTTCATATCTCAATTGGCTTGTAAGGTTTTCAAAATCATGTGACCATTGTCCAGTTAACATCTGACCCAACTGCCTTGGCAGATTAGCGGTATAAAGACATCGGCAACGTATAATTGCCCAACTGTCTGTCCATGGGAAGAAAAGATACGGGAAAACACGAGTGTCATGCTTCACAGGCATTGGTATTGGAAAGGTCTTCACCAGTGCCCACAAAATCCTCTCCTGGGCCATCACTGGATCTGCTAGTATTACCACCAACATGAGAATGATCTTCATCGTCAGTGCCTTTCTCGGGTTCTCCTTCCACCTTTCGCGTCAATCGCAATGGGATCCAAAGCGGTGTTTCCTGCTCCTGTGGAAAAACACAAACAGCTCCCCTGGATCTCCTTACTACAGGATCCGGTAACATATTGTGAATCAGAAAAAAGATTAAAGGGCTCTTCAAATCTTTTAAACACCTCTAGAACCACCAGGCACTCCGTGACCTGGGGAGCATCCGGTCGAAAATATAACACGACTGGATTTTGACCTTCCACCACAAAGGCACCCTGGCCAGTTTTTGACCCATCAGTATAAATAGTCAAGGCTGTAACCAAAGGCTTCTTAGAGGTAATAATGGGAAAATAAACCAAATTTCTCTCTACAAAGGCAAACAGGGGATGCTTGGGATAAAGGTTATCAATAATATTGGGAAAGGCACATAATAAAATTGCCCATATATCCACAGTGGCAGCCAAAGTTTCCACCTGATTCCTGGCATAGGGAATAATTAATTTATCGGGTATTTTAGCAAAATGCATCAAACAATACTTTAGGCCCAATAGGGCTTGAGTTGCAACAAGCTCAGGAAAATATTGAACAGTTCTTGCTCCAAGAGAATTACCATGAAGCCACCACAGAGGGCCGTCCTGCCATAAGACCCCTGTAGGATAATTTTTTGTCTTTAAAATACACAACATAAGTAATTGACCTGGATTATAACGACACACTTGAGCCTTAATTATTGCCTCTTCAATCCTTTTTAGGGCCGCAAAAGCCTGTGGGGTAAGTTTTCGTGTAGATGTGACATCCGGGTTACCTTCCAAAATGGAAAACAAAGGCAGTAATTCTGCTCGAGGAATGTTTAAATATCCCCGGATCCAGTTGATGTCTCCCAACAGTTGTTGAAAATCATTGAGTGTCTTTAAGTGGGCAGTCCGAATAGAAATTTTTTGAGGTCGAATAAAGGCAGGAGTAACAATGGCGCCTAAGAATTTTACCACCTTGGATTGTTGTACTTTTTCAGGGGCAATAATAAGCCCTCTCTGTTCAAGTAGGGAAACCACCTGTTGACAGGCTCTATGAAGTACCTCAAGAGAGGAAGCAGCTAGCAGGATATCATCCATATAATGAATGATTTTTACCAGGGGAAACTTCTGTCTAACTGACAGCAGGGCCGAATCCACAAACAGTTGACAAATAGTCGGGCTATTAGCCATGCCTTGCGGCAAGACCTTCCACTGATACCGGACATCTGGCTGTTCATGATTAACAGAGGGCAACGTAAAGGCAAAACGTTCTCTATCCTCAGGGCAAAGGGGTATTGAGAAGAAGCAATCTTTAATGTCTAAGGTCAACACAGGCCAATCTCAGGGCAGCGCCGAAAGTAGAGGAAGTCCTCTCTGGACTGGTCCCATGACCTGCATTTGCGCGTTTACTGCCCTTAAGTCATGTAACAATCTCCACTTGCCAGAAGCCTTTTTAATAACAAAAATGGGTGTGTTCCAGGGAGATACAGAGGGCTCAACGTGTCCCAATTTTAACTGTTCCTCAACTAAATTTTTTGCAGCTTCCAATTTTTCTTGTGAAAGGGGCCACTGGGGGACCCACACCGATTTCTGAGTCAACCAGGGTATGGGTACCGCATTATTGTTGGAAGCTTTTGTTTCAGTGGCCCCTAGGAAAAACCCAATCCTTTCCTATTAAATTTTGCAACAGGCTCAACGGGTTCTGGGCGTCCCTGAAGACATCTGCCAAGCCCTTGAGTTGGAACATATCCCTGCTGTTTCATGATGTTTTGACTAACTTCTGAATAATTATTAGTCAGTTTAAGTTTTAATTGTTGTTGCACATCCCGTCCCCAAAGATTGACAGGGACGTCGATTACAAACGGTTGGATTGTCCCCTGTTGGCCTTCTTCAGTTCTCCACACTAACTCTTTAGCACTGACACAGGGAGTATTAGCATATCCAAGTCCTTGTAAAGTTTGAGAAGATTTTTGTAATGGCCACTGCTTGGGCCAGGCCTTTGATTGAATAATGCTCCGATCGGCTCTGGTATCTACCAGGCCAAGAAAGGACTTTCCCTCTATTTGTAGGGATAGCATGGGTCTCTGGTCCAATTCCATCGACAGGCACACAAGACCAATCCCTGTGGAGCCTAAGCCTGCGGCTCCCCTTTCCTTTTGTAGTGAAAGAAAGTTTTCATGTTTTGAAGGTAAAATTAAAAGCTGGGCAATCCTATCTCCCGGGGCTATAGAGATTACTCCGTAAGGGGAGTGGCACAAAACCTTGATTACTCCTGAATAGTCAGAATCTATAACGCCCGGGAAAATTATTAGTCCTTTTAAGGTGGAGGAGGAGCGCCCTAACAACAATCCCACCGTGCCTCTTTCTAATGGTCCAGTTACATTAGTATCCAATATTTGTACTCCCATGGCTGGAGTTAAGACCAATCCGGAGGAGGCACAGAGGTCCAACCCTGCGGAGCCTGGGGTTGCCCTTCTGGCCGAACTGGCTGCTGTAGGCTGGGAACAGGTGCCGGAGTCTGAAATGCCCCATAAATTTGTGGGCCCTGGGGACGGGGGCCCCTTGTCCCGTTTTTTGGCTCCTGGCCTGCACTAAGAGGAGGAATGGGCTGTCCATACATATCTTTTACTGACCTGCATTCATTGGCCCAATGTTTTCCCTTCTTGCACCTAGGACATGTTCCTGGCATCTTTTGAACTCCCTGAGGACCCTGGGGAGCAGCTCTGGGACACTGGTGTTTAAAGTGTCCAAGTTGGCCACATTTGAAGCATCCTTTACCTTTAGAGTCCTTGGCCGCTCGGGTGGCTGACAGTACAGCTGCAGCCAGGCCTGCATTAGTTAATGGCCCCCCTATTTCCCTGCAGGCTTTTACCCATGCTTCCAGGCCCTTTTCCTTGACCGGCACAATAGCTCTCTGACATTCCTTTGTACTTTGCTCAAAAATAATTTGTTGGACAACTGGCATAAAGACTTCAAGATTTCCAAAAACGCGCTCCGCCGTTTCGAGCACACGGGCCACAAAATCGGAGAATGGCTCCGTGACAGCTTGAGTAACTTTGGTGAGGCTGCCAGTGACCTGGCCTTTGTTTGGGATTGCCCTACAGGACTTGTAAAAAACCTCATTTATTTGTTTATAAACATCCCAGGGGAAATTTGTCTGATCAGTAGCCCATTGTCCTTGCCCTAGGAGCATGTCCACGGTCCACTCGGGCCGCCCTTCTTGTACATTTACTCTATATTGAGCCTGAGCTCTGTCCATAACTATAGACCTGAAGTCAAGGAACTGTCCATGATTGAGGCATGTCCACGCGACCTCATACCAATTATTAGGTGTCATAGCATTAACAGTTAGTCTTCTAAGCAAGGCAGTGGTATAACTGGCCGTAACTCCATAATTACGTACTGCCTCCATCAAATCCTTTAACTGTTTATAGGAGACTGGTTCAAAGGTCCTCTCCTGGGTAACTGGGTTCTCAAAAACTGGGAACGCAGCTGCCAGGCGGGACCAAGTGCTTCCTTTTATGAAATGACTTTTTCCCGGCGCCACAGGATAGGGCGGGGGCGCAGAGGGCATGGTTCTCTCTTGCTTATTTCCTTTAGACACTCCGGCCAGAAGAGGTCGTCGAACTCCATACCTACCCTCCTCATAGCTAGCAACCGCCTCCTCCAAGCCTTCTCCCTCTTTCGGGTCCTGTTCCTCATCTGAATCGTTTAGCTCCTCATCTCTAGACTCCCTTATTTGTAAATGTTGAAACCTGTCTAGATCCGGGTAAAGCTGCCCGGGGAGCGGCTCCATTGCTCTTATGACTTGGTCCTCCTTATCACCCTCCTGCACGGTATCTTGGTAGGGTGCGTCCACCCTCTGTTCTTTGACATAACGTCTCTTTTCTTTATTTTCTTTCCCTTTTCTTTTTGGCCTACCCTTTTCCTCCCCATTTGATTCTGCCTCAGAGAGACTATCCTGGTGCTTCATCAATGTCCTACTGGCTTCCTTAACAATCTCTGAGTTGCCGAAATGCAGACAAATGCAACAAAAGCACACCAGCAGCACCCACAAAGGAAGGACAACAGCAAGCACCCAGAATTGTACCCCAAAAAACAGCATACCTGGGGATCTCAGCTGATCAGGCTGATACTTACCGACGTCTCCTCTCCGTATGTCGAGTTCTGAATCCTCCTCGGCCCCTTGCTTGTCGTCCTGTCTTCCCAGGGTCCCAGGTTTCGGCACCAGTTGCGGCGAGCTCCTCGACCAGTGAGGAAGAACGACCACCACTCGAGGATTCTTCTCAAATCATACTTTATTGGAGAGCCTTTTGATTGAAGGGGGAGCAGGAAGCGAAAGGGGGCGAGGCATCAAAAGCAGCTGCTTATATAGGGAACAGGAACACGGGTCGCTCCACCATTGGCTGCCGCCCTACTGCCACAAAGAGGTGCCGCGGGATTGGCCAGGGATCATCATGTGATTCGCTCATGCGCATAACTTAGGACACATAGTCGAGCACAGCATTGCCTTATATGGAGTTGTTTACCTCTAAGGAGTCAGGAAACAGGCGCCATCTTATAATGGCGTTTGTCCCGGCTCCCTACAATTTAAGTCATCCATAAAACTAAGCTTTTCAGTACATTTAAAAACTTGTGTGACTAACAACATCAAGGAAAGTTGGTTTCCTAAAATCAGATACTACTCAGAATTTCCTTTTCCACTGTTTCTGAGGAAATTTCCTTGACACAATGAAGAGATTTAAACATTACAAACAAAACCTTTTTAAATATAATGCTCCTATTTATTGCTTAGAGAAAGGAAAGGGCATGTCCTCACAGCTACTTTTTCTTTCTATCATCTAGAAAAGCATTCTTTAAATAATTACCAAAATATTGCTTGCTTGCTTGCTTGCTTTCTCTTTCTTTCTTTCTTTCTTTCTTTCTTTTTTCTTTCTTTCTTTCTTTCTTTCTTTTTTCTTTCTTTCTTTCTTTTTTGTTTCTTTCTTTCTTTCTTTCTTTCTTTCTTTCTTTCTTTCTTTCTCTTTCTTCCTTCCTTCCTTCCTTCCTTCCTTCCTTCCTTCCTTCATTCATCAGCAAATTCATCATTCAGCAAGTTTATTTACCATTTCGACAATCTTAGCTATACTACTCTTATCTTAGATACAGGGTCTTTATACTACATTTTATTATACAGATCAAAAATCTCAGAGCAGAAAACATTATATGTACCATTTACCTCAATGTCTTACCAGCGTATAAAACACTGTGTATCATTTGCAACAAGCCATCTTTTCTCCTCTGATTATATGTTTCTCATGATCAAAGGCTCATTATCTATTGAGAAAGCCCATTTTATTTTAGATTAGAATGTCCTGTTCTTTCTTCACCTGACTACAAGTTTTCCACATCATGTCATACTTTTTCAAG
Source organism: Megascapheus bottae (assembly GCF_031878675.1). Lineage (NCBI taxonomy): Eukaryota > Metazoa > Chordata > Mammalia > Rodentia > Geomyidae > Megascapheus > Megascapheus bottae. The sequence continues at coordinate 29,201,477 of NC_143524.1, read as the reverse complement.
TACCAGGATCAGGGCATAGAAGTATGTTTTGTAAGCTACTGTAGGATAAATGGACATTCCAAGGGAAAAGATTTCATGATACACTAAATTCTTCATCCTGCTTGTCAAATGATAAATACGATAAATATCATAAATAAATTAACTGAAGCCTCCTTATTGAAGACTTATTTACCCTACAGTCCCACCATTACAAAAGCCTTTATAAAAAGATTACTTGTTTGATTTGTGTGTGTGTGTGTGTGTGTGTGTGTGTGTGTGTGTGTGTGTGTGTAGGAGTCTTCATCCAAGTATGGTTTATCACTTAATTATATATTTATGTTTGTCTTTTCTAGAATTTTAGATCTGCAAATGAAAATGCAAATAGCTTACAAACCATAAAATATTTACTAAATGAATAAAATGATGATGGTGCTGAATATCTTATACATTTTCTAGGCTTTCTATGTATGTTATCTCAAATAATGAGCATAAAAGCTATAAAAGAGTATTGCTATCAACTTTTAATGGATGAGAAAACAGATGAATAGTGTTTATTATTAAATGCCTTCCTAGGCATCAATATTCTGTTTGTTCTTGTTGCCATGTTAAGTATTATTTCATTTTTTTCTTTCGAATGAGTAAATTAAAGTAAATAAATAAAGGAACAATTTACCCAAAAAAGAAAGCAAAAGTGAAAGGAAAAACGAGAAAAAGTATCTCTCAACAAATGCATCTATACTAATTCTGACCATACTTCTATTTGGGGGCCTGTCTCTGTGGCACCAGTGTTTGTCTCAATTTTTCCAACTCTAATTGGATGAAAAGGGTCCTCCCCGTGGAGTTAAATAAAATGTTATTCCACACCATAAAGTGATATTTAAGTTCTCAAGTTGAAGGGATATGGATTGACTTTCCAAGTGAGTCCAGTAAAATCCTAAAGGTCTTTATAAGAGTAAGAAGGAGGCTGTACCCTCTGAAAGAGAGATCTGAAGATGAACTAAGGGACCATGAACTCAGGCATGTAAGAGAACTCTGAAGCTAGTGATATATCCACCGCCACCCCTCAAGTATTGAACATACCTTAGATAATCAGCTTATAAAGATAAACTTTTTATTTGGTTCACATGTATAGTTGTTTCTTTTTTCAAATCCCACATTTGATTGGTCTCACTGCTTTTTGAGGCATGGTAGAGAAATAGCACTCGAGTTATGAGTAGAGAGTGAGAAAGAGAAAGAGATCCCATTACCCCTTTCAAGAAAGTACATGTCCTCAGTGCCATAGATTCTCTTCCAGGAGGCTCTACCTTTTAAACTTGACCCCTTCACATAATGCTAAGCTGTTAGACCTGTGTAGGACACTGGAATCTATGGAGAACGTTCTTGATCCTGACTGTAGCAATAAGAAAGAAAAATGCATTTTTCCCCTCCTAGAGCCCAGAAGGAATGCACTTTCTTCAGAACTTGATTTTAATGCAGTGAAAACCCATCAGATTTCAGAGTTTTCAACTTGCAGAAGAAAGTTCTTTGAGTCATTTTAGTGGAGATTTGGCACAACAAAATTAGTAAGCTAATAATTTAAACCTGGAAGCCTCAGCGAGCCTAAGGGGTATCAGCCAGGAAGCAGTTTAATGTGCTAGCTTAGCTGCTAGTTGGCAGGCAGCAAGGTAATCAAGGCCTTGCCCTCAGAATGGAAAATAGATCCAGATTTGGACAGAACAAGTGACAAAAAATTATCCTTGAACTACTTTGTGGAGAGATAAAGATAGTCTATATTGGATTTTTCAAAGAAGTCATTGATTGAAGCCTTATGTTGGTTTGGGGGTTGTTGAATAGTGTCATACTGTCAGGCAACCAGCAATACAAATGATGAGGTGACAGCCTGGAATAGATATGAAATGACTGGAATTAAGGACCTGGCCAAGTTAGGAGCAGTTAAGCATTTCAAATACATAAGACCCAAGGAAATCAATGACCTCTCTGATGCCATTGAGATGCCCTTGAGCAAGAAAGACAGAACATAGAGCATTCTGAGAGAAATATCAGCCCCACTGATATCTGAAGGTAGAACAATAACCACTGACATTGGAATATCACTTTGTTAAAGAATATTATGTATGTATGAGTGTATCTTGTGTGTGTGTACATATGTGGGTATGTATGTTCAATGATTTTATAGAAGTAACTCCAGACAATAACAAAAGAAAAATGCTATTCAGCAGCTGGTGAAAAGATAGCTGGTTAACATTTTCAGAAGAATTAATCTACTTTGATTCTCATAGCTTACTACAAAGTATAAACTTTTTGGAACATTAAAGTGTTTTGATATATGAGACTAATCCACATACTCTGTTTTAAAATTCTTTCTGACCTCCCGAAAATGGGTATTAGTAGAGACTTTCTAAGCTTCAGAGCCACAGAGTTAATGAAAAGGTAGCATTTATCTACATGCAAGTTCAAACTTTCCTGGAAGAAAGAAACAAAATTCAGATGAAAGCAAAGTTAGAAATCAAATGTACAAAAGGTATGAGATTGTACTTCTACTACTGAAAAATCCTTGTATGAGAGATAGAATGGAAAACATTTACTAGACAAAGAAAATAAGAGACCGGAATAGTTCATAGGAGATGGAATGAAATTAAATTACAAGATAAATAATTCAATCTCACAATAATGAAAAAATGGAAATTTGAATGAGATTACATTTTTGTTCATCAGATTAACAAACATTTAAAAGCCTGTAATATCCGTAATGACTTTCATAAAATGCCAATGACATATAAAGAGAACAAATTGTAAATATAATCTAAATTTGAATTTTTCTAAATAATTATAGTATAAAATGGTTCTAATATAATTGAGCTTTACTTATCCAAACATTTAGAAAAAATATTTGATGTTCATAAATACATTTGGAAAACATGGGTAATATCTAATTGAGATGATATCATATAACAATCTATATATTTATTCATATTTTAATGGGAAATTAAGCAACAGAAGTGTGTTTCTTTAATGGTTTCATATATTTTGGAAAATATTGCATAGAACAAAACTGGAAGAATACACCCAATGAAAAGTTATGCTCAATAAGCCTTTCCAAATTCACACTTTTCTATTTAGTGTATACTTTTATTTAGTAAGCATGTACATTTTTATAAGAATGGACATAACAATTTAAAGGGCTATAGGCATGATTTAAGTATGAAATAGAACCAGTGCTTGGTCCTATAGTCTTGGTGCTGTCTGGGAAATTTCTGCATGCCTTTAGCAAGGCCTAACTGGTGGAAGCACATCATTTGAGAAGTATCCTTAAGGACCATGTCTTGCTCCAGGCTCCATTCCTCTCTCTCTGTTTCCTTTTTTGCTACATATCCTGCTGATGTTCTGTCTCATAGGGCCAGAAAATCATGGGTTCACTCCCTGAAACTGTGCCAAAATAAACTCTTTCTCTTTAAGTTTGTTTATATTAGGCTGTTTAAAGGATGAACAATGTAAGTAATACAAAAAAACTTCAGATAATGTTGGATTTAACATGCAGAAAAATAAATTGTATTATTTACTTGCACCTCAATTTTCCTTCACATATATATTTTATAAATGATACCAATTTCATTTTAAGTTAGAGAATTTGCTAAAATAATAAGATAAAATTTCTACATTGAGGTAAATGATGTAAAAGATTTGAAATACTATTTGTTGCCTGAAATGAAAATGAGCCTACTATACAATTAAACTTTACATTAATGCTGCTTGTGATTGAATTTACTTCTCATGGCCTTACACAATTTGTAATCAGTTTTGCCCTTTAGGCAGGGCCAGAAATAGGCCACTGTTCGGAAGATGTTAGCATTACTGGGGAACTGCCTGAGATTTTTCCCAAGCTAGTACTGATAGTAATAATCTTGTCAAATACAAATCTTTATACTTATATCCTGTTTTCCACCTTTCTGGATTGCAACAGGTGTCACAAATTTCAGAAAGCAGCTTCATTGACTGCCCAGTCTTCCCTTTGTATAACCACCCATCTCACTGAGTTCATCATCAGCTTTTGAAAGCCATAGTCCCTTCGAATGCATCCTTTGCTTGTGAAGAATTGTTTGGCAGAAAAGGCTATTATAGCAGGTGCTGCATATCCAATGAGAATGCCACCATCTGTTCCACCTTCCAATTACCAAAGCAAATAGAAATCAAAAGGCAAAGGCTTTGGAAATCAAAGATAATATTTTCTGTATATTATGTCTGTTGGTTGATATGGGTTAAAAATCTTTTTGGAACATATTGTAGGATGAAGCATGGCTTATTTTTTTCTATCATTGAGACACAATTAGAAGATTGGGATCCAGCAATGAAAGAAAATTATCCTCCATAGTATGATGCAATCACATTCAGAGTCCTGACCTCTACCACATAGTGGATGTCTCTGTTCAGCCTCACAAAACTCATATAATGTTAGGCATGAAATGATTAAGTAGAAGCTCTATGAGTTGCCATTGCCTGGGGAATAGTAAATGGAGTTATACAAGCAGGTACTGTAGCATTGATTCTTCCATGTTTCTGCTATGAGGCAATGGGTTCAGCAAGACTGTAGCAAAAATGTGAATGTTCTCACTAACCTGACTCTGTGTGTGTGTGTGTGGGTGTGTGTGTGTGTGTGTGATGCAGAAGGGCAGTGAAGGATACAGGTGTGGAACTGAACATTTAAATAATCTAATTCTAATATAGATTTTAAGGGTTATAGCTTTAGAATACTTGAGGTGAAAAAGAAATGTTCTATTTCATAAAGAGATATCTGGGATGTCAACAAGTACAAGTAATGACTAAGAATTAATTACCTTTTAGAGGCAGCAATACAAGAAGCAAATGACATAAAAGGGACTATGTTTCTAGAGTAACCACAAGAATGGACACAAGGCACTGCCATGCTGCTTTCCATAGTGGTTGAACGAGTTTGCACTCCCACCAATAGTGTAGTAGTGATCCCTCCTGGCCACATCCCTTCCAGCATCTGTTGTTATTAGTTTTCCTGATCCTGGCCATTCTAACTGCAGTGAGGTGGAATCTTAGCATTGTTTTTTTTTTTTGTTTTTTTTTTTTGAGAAGCTATTTTTTTTTGCCAGTCCTGGGCTTGAGCTCAGGGTCTGAGCACTGTCCTTGGACTTTCTCAAGGCTAGAGCTCTATCACTTGAGCCTCAGCACAACTTCTGGCTTTTTTGTATGTATGTAGTACCAAGGAATCTTTGTGTATGCTGGGCAAGCACTTTAACCACTAGGCCAAAGTCCCTTCCCTCTTAGCGTTGTTTTGATTTGCATTTCTTTTATGACCAGAGATGTTGAGCATTTCTTCATGTGTCTTTGGTCCATCTTTTACTAGGATGGTTGTTACTTTGGAGATTAGTTTTGGAGTGATTCAATTTTTTGAGCTGTTGGTATATTTTAGATATGATGCCTTTGTCCGTTGTATGGTTGGTGAAGATCTTCTCCCACTCTGTAGGCTTCCTAATTAATTTACTAGCTATGTCCTTTGTCATACAAAAGCTCTGCAGTTTAATGCAGTTCCACTTATCCAGCCTTTCTCTGATTTGTTGTGATTCTTGGTCCCTATTAAGAAAGTTTCAACCTGTGCCAAGGAGGCCTAGTGTATCTCCTATTCCTTCAAAAGGCTAAACATAGAGCTCCCCTATGACCCAGCAATCCCACTATTTGGCATTTACCCAACCATCAACAAACTAGGGCATACTGAATCCACTAGCACAACAATGTTCATTGCAGCATTATTCACCATAGCAAAGATATGGAACCAACCTAGATGTCCCTCAGTTGATGAATGGATCAACAAGATATGGTATTTGTACACAATGGAATTCTATGCTGCTGTCAGAAAAAAATGACATCGCCCCATTTGTTAGGAAATGGAAAGACTTAGAAAAAACCATATTAAGTGAAGTAAGCCAGACTCAAAGGAACATAGTCTCAATGGTTTCCCTCACTTGTCATAATCTTTAGAAACCTTGGGCTCTCATAGCAGAGATTTGCAATAGAGCAAAACCTAGATACATAAGGCCATATAGTATGACGCTAAATGAAAGGACCTCTAGGATATAGAAACAAAAGCCATATAATGAGTGATTGTTGTCCTTAATGTACTATGTTATCTCTCATCTCTTTTACTGTCCCTTGGTAATCTCATATTGTAACAGTATCTCACTTTGTTATCTGATATATTGGATATATTTCCATTTGGTTATTTGAAATTGGATAGGGAAGGGGGGAAAACAAGATGAGGGTGGGGGTGGGGGGGAGGGAAATGGGGACCAAGACATGAGAAAGGGTATCAATGTATGTGAATTAATGCACCTCCTATCTGGCAAATATAATGTAACCCTTCTATTAATTACAATAAAAATTATATGAAAAAAGAAAAAATGCTGCTAGGGTGATGTACAGAATGGTTATAATTGCATAGGAAAGGTAGTATGTACATATCTTTTTTAAATTTTTTTATTTAATTGTCAGGGTGATGTATAGAGGGGTTACAGTTACATTTGGTTTTTTGTTATTTTATTTATTTTTATTTTGATGGATAGAGACATCACAGTTGCATTCACCAGACAGAGGGTACATCACTTCTTACAGTTACATTTGTAAGGTGGTGAGCACATTACTTATTCAACATTGTTACCCCTTCCCATATTATCCACTTTCTCTTCCTCTCCCCTTCCCAATTTGTAAAGTTCCTTTCCAACATAATGTCCTGTGAATATCTTGTCAAATGTTGTTACCCCCTTCCACATTTTTCTCCCACTTTTCCTCCCCCTTCCATATCTCTCCCCAAGTTGTAAAGTTCATTTCCAACATATTGTCTTGTGAGTATTTTTTTACCAGGTTTTTATATTCTGGTTAGGTCTAAATGCTGCATATGTATCTATCTATCTATCTGTCTGTCTGTCTGTCTGTCTGTCTGTCTGTCTATCTATCTATCTATCTATCTATCTATCTATCTGTCTGTCTGTCTATCCAGCTATATATATATATATATATATAATGTATTATTTGCCTTTCACAATCTATCTTATTTCCTTTAACCCAATGATCTCCAGTTCCATTTTCTGAAAGCGAGATAATTTCAGTCTTCTTTAGGATGAATAATACTTCATCTTGTATGTACCACAGATTCTTTATCCAGCAGTGTGGTATTTATATTGTAAAATGAGGCGTTTGGGAATTTGGGTTCATGTTCACAAGTGAACCTTTTACAAGAACATTAACCTAATTTTCAATCTCTTTCCATTTGCCTAGAGCTTCAAGTGGGCATCATTCTTTCTTGTTTGCCTTGTTTAAAGGAAAGCAGTGTCATCATTCATGAGCCCCTGGTGATTTAAATAATGCAACCTTGAACCCTGAAGGAGACACACAATGATGAGCCTCCTACAGAGGATGGCAGCTATCATTAATGTAGCCTATTAGAAAACACTTAAGGAACATGAAGAAAAGTCCTTGGCTTAAGTTATTTTACCTAATCCTCTTAGCAATTCCGCATTATAGATGTTATCTCTCTTCATGGATGAAAGAGCTGAGGTTCAAAACTTGCTCAAGGCCTCTTAATAGTAAAACCACAAAGCAGGAATAAAATCCACATGTTTAACTCCAAACAGCAGCACCAGCTTGAGTATCCTCACATCTTCAATTTTCACTAAACTTTCCAATAACTAACTTGGGCACTTATTATTTGCATGCAGAAATTAGCAAGAAAAATGAAATTTTATTTACAAACATTTTGACCACACTACGATTTTACAAAGTTAGTGTAAGTTTCCTTTTTCATTTTGTCCTGCCTTTTTGAAGTACACTTGTCAAAAAGTATGCATACATCTTTTAATGGGATGGTTGTGACTTTGGAGATTAGTTTTGGATTGATTCAATTTTTTGACCTGTTGGTTTATTTTAGATATGAGGCCTTTCTCTGTTGTATGCTTGGTGAAGATCTTCTCCCACTCTGTAGGCTTCCTACTTAGTTTACTAGCTATGTCCTTTGCCATACAAAAGCTCTGCAGTTTAATGCAGTCCCACTTATCCAGCCTTTCTCTGATTTGTTGTGATTCTTGGTCCATATTAAGAAAGTTTCAACCTGTGAAAAGAAGGTCTAGTGTATCTTCTACTCCTTCTTGTAAAGTTTTCAGTGTGTCAGCTTTTATCTCCTGGTCTTTGATCCATTTTGAGTTAATTCTAGTGCAGGGTGACAAAGAAGGATCCAACTTTAGTTTTCTGCATGTGCTTAACCAGTTCTGCCAGCACCACTTGTTGAAGAGGCTATCTTTCTTCCATTCTATTTTTTTTGGCTCCCTTGTCAAAGATTCGGTGGCCATAGGTCTGTGGTTTAATATCTGGGTCTTCAGTTCTATTCCATTGGTCTTCAGGCCTGTTCTTGTGCCAGTACCAAGCTGTTTTGATAATAATAGCTTTGTAATAGAGTCTAAAGTTTGGTATTGAAATTCCTCCTGCACTGTTCTTTTTGCTAAGAAGTGTTTTTGCTATACGGGGTCTTTTATTATTCCATATGAAATTTTGGATTACCTCTTCTGTTTCTTTAAAGAATGCCATTGGGATATTGATGGGTATTGTGTTGAATTTGTAGATAGCCCTTGCCAAGATTGTCATTTTCACTATATTGATTCTTCCAATCCAGGAGCATGGGAGGTTTTTCCATTTCCTCGGTTCTGCTTTAATTTCCTTTTTCAAGGTTTTAAAGTTTTCATCAAAAAGGTCCTTTACATTCTTAGTTAAGCTAATTCCTAGGTACTTTATTTTCTTTGAGGCTATTGAAAAAGGAGTTGCTTTCCTGACTGTTGCCTCATTCCTCTCACTGTTGTCATAAAGGAAGGCAGTTGATATTTGAGGGTTAATTTTATACCCTGCTACCATTCCAAAGTTTTGAATCAGCTCAAGAAGATTGGGAGTAGAGTCTATAGGATTCTTTAAATACAGGATCATGTCATCTGCAAAGAGGGAAAGTTTTAATTCCTCTTTCCCTATTTGGATCCCCTTTATGCTTGCTTCTTGCCTTATTGCACTGGCTAGGAATTCTAATACTATGTTAAAGAGGAGTGAAGAGAGTGGGCATCCTTGTCACATTCCTGATATTAGAGGGACTGGCTTGAGCTTTTCGCCATTAAGTATAATACTAGCTGTGAGTTTGTCATACACAGCCTTTATTATATTGAGGAATGTTCCATGGATTCCTAGTTTCTCCAAAGCTTTTAACATAAAGGGTGTTGGATCTTGTCAAATCCCTTTTGATGGGCCAAAAACTTAAAGAGAGTCTTCTCTGAAGAAGAAACAAAAATGGCCTATAGACACATGAAGAAATGCTCAACATCTCTGGTCATAAAAGAAATGCAAATCAAAACAACTCTAAGATTCCACCTCACTCCAGTTAGAATGGCCAGGATCAAGAAAACTAAAAACAACAGATGCTGGAGGGGATGTGGCCAGGAGGGATCACTACTACACTGTTGGTGGGAGTGCAAACTGGTTCAACCACTATGGAAAGCAGTATGGCAGTTCTTCAAAAGACTAAACATAGAGCTCCCCTATGACCCAGCAATTCCACTACTTGGCATTTACCCAATCATCCAGAAACAAAGACATACTAAATCCACCAGCACAACAATGTTCATTGCAGCCCTGTTTACGATAGCAAAGATATGGAACCAACCTAGATGTCCTTCAGTTGATGAGTGGATCAACAAGATGTGGTATTTGTACACAATGGAATTCTATGCTGCTGTCAGAAAGAATGATGTTGCCCCATTTGTTAGGAAATGGAAAGACTTAGAAAAGATCATATTAAGTGAAGTAAGCCAGACTCAAAGGAACATAGGCTCAATGGTTTCCCTCATTTGTCATAATCAGTAGAAACCTTGGGCTCTCCTAGCAGAGATTTGCAATAGAGCAAAACCTATATACATAAGGCCATACAGTATGATGCTAATGAAAGGATCTCTAGGATATAGAAACATAAGCCATATAATGAATGATTGTTGTTCTTAAGGTACTATGTTATCTCTCATCACTTTTGCTGTCCTTTGGTTATCTCATATTCTTACAGTATCTCACTTTGTTACCTGATATATCGGATATATTTGTATTTGGTCATTTGAAATTGGATACGGAATGGGAGAAAACAAGGTGAGGGGTGGGGGTGAGGGGGAGGGAAATGGGGACCAAGACATGTGAAATGGTATCAATGTATGGGAATTAATGCACTATCTATCTGGCAAATAGCATGTAACCCTTCTATTAATTACATATGAAAAAAATAAAAAAGTATGTATACATTTAACGCAGATGATGTGATGATTTAGAAGCATACATTGTAAAATGATTATTAAATTCAACGTGTTCGTATATCTATAATTTTTGAGTATCTGCATCCTATGGAAGTACAGTGAAGATGCTCAAAATTTACTCTTAGCTGAGTGCCATAGCATTTACATGTTCACCCCAAATTCTGGGGATTCTAAGGCAGAATTTGAGGCCAATGTAGCAACAGAATTAGACCCCAATTCAATCCCCAGAACATTTACTCCCTTGCAAAGTTGCTGAACACAGCATTGCTAAAAGTAATCACCATACTAGACATTAGAACCAACATTTTTCCATTTCCTCACACTTTCCAACCTATCGACTACAGTTCCAATCTCAGCTTTTTATGAATTTGACCTTTTTGAAATTCCATATATGAGATGATATATTTGTCTTCTCTGTTTGGCTTATTAGACTTAGACTTAAGTACCAGATATTCATTTGTATTGTCATAAGTGGCAATTTGCCTATGCATTTGTGTAGACAGTTGGGTTGTTTTCATATCTTAGTTACTAGGAATAATACTTTAATAAACATATGAGAGCAGATATTGCTGATATGTTGATCTCATTTCTTTTAACTATATAGCCAGATTGCATTGGCTTTTCAGTGTAATTTTGTGTTCTATAAATGTTGAGTGCTTTTCCATTCCTATGGCAAAAACATGAGTAGTATTTCGTGATACATACAGATATATTTGAGAAGATGGATATTTTAGCAGTATTACCTTTTCTAGTCCATAGACATGAAACAATTTTTCATTCTTTTGCATCCCCTTTGAGTTTTTACACTAATATCTTAACTGGAAGAGAATTGTTTACTGAACTGTATCCCTCAACTACATGGATAAGTTTATTCTGAAGCATTTTATTCTTTTACGTGTTATTGTAAATCACGTTTTAAATTTTGTCTTTAAAAGTAAACTCCCTTATTTCTACATTTTGCTTTTTCTGTTTCAATGCTAGAATTTGAACTCATATCCTTGAACTTGAGACAAAACATTTTAGGTTAAATTTTATGTGCAATTAACATTGTACATCATGACAAATTTTTGTGGAATTTTGAGGAATGTGAGCAAAATTACATCTTCCAAAAAGTAAATAATTTGGAAAACAAAGAGACATGAAATCCTGTTTAATAATATTAACACTATCCACTGTGATTTAAAGGTGGGCCTAGTGATAGAGTGCTTGCCTAGCATGCACAAAACCCTAGGTTCCAGTCCTTGGGAACATATATACAGAAAAGGCAAAAATGGTGCTTTGGCTCAAAGACAGTACTCAGGCTCTCAGTTCAAAATCCAGGACTTCCCCCTCAAAATATGGAGTTTTCTTTGACTTCTTTGGGATTCTAACTCATAAAAAAAATCCCCTTATTTGTCAAATATTTAGTGAGAATTGCATATATATTTTTTACTACCCAAAAGACTGTATAGATATATCAGCTACTACTATATTCTTGGTGAAGCTATACAGCTGGGGGGAAACTTCCTGATATTTTAGCAGGATATATATAATGGTTTTACTTGGAAATAGTCAATTATTCATGACCTTATGATTGAGCAATACAGGATTTATAATGTTGGCTTTATTTGCTCTCATTTAGTATTGCAACTATGATTCTGACATTTGTTCCCCAAACTTAATACTTGTAGCATAATGACCATTTTCTGCATTGTAATCTAAAATACAATCCTGGGAGACCTCTTGTCTCAAAAAGAGGATCTAAAGACATGTGGTTGTAGCTAGACTCTCAGACTTGCTGAGAGAATGAGAAAAATGTTTAATTGTTGGACTTTTGGAACATGTACAAGAAGGAATAATTATCTTTGTCAGAATTACTGAATTTCACAAAGATTGTGAACCTAGAAAGGAATGTATACATGAATATATCTTCTATGGTAAATATCTAAAGATGTTGTTCCTTTGGCTTTGTATGTAGTGTAATTGTTTATTCTCTACTATCATCTATCTCACTTTATTATTTTTGTTTGTTTGTTTTATCTATCATTGGTCTTGAACTCAGGGTCTGGGCACCATCCTTGTGTTTTTTCACTCAAGGCTAGTGCCGTACCATTTTGAACCACAGTGTTATAACCAGTTGTGTGATAGGTAATTGGAGATAAGTCTCAAAGACTTTCCTGATGGGGAGGCTTCATTTTCGACCACCTGAGTAGCTAGGATTACAGACGTGAGTCATCTGTACTGACAGTTTATTATTTTAACATAGAAAATGAATGCTCTTTGATACAGTTCTTAGGATTTTAAATCCAAAACATGTTCTTTTCTGTTTTTCACTTTTTGACAGTCCGTGGATATAATTCAGGACTTTATTCTTCTGAGGAAGGTACTGACTTATGCCTCTATGGCTTATATTTTTGGTGATAAATTTTAAAATAGGGTCTGGCTTTTTGTCTGAACCATCCTAAACCATGAACCTCTATATATACTTCCCACTATAGCTAGGTTGGTAAAAGCACACTACTCTGCCTACTTCTGCTGAGTTAGTATTGTTGATATTGCTAGGCTCAAGCTATAATTTTACCAGTCTCACTTTCCAACATAGTTGACATAACAGGCACATGCCACTATATTCATCTCTTGAGATAATAGTGTCATGGATCCTGAGCTGGCTTTGAACTATGATCTTTTCCAACATCTTTATTAGTTCAAAGATAAGCCGCTGGTGCTCGGCCAGAAACAGTTTCTTAATTATCCTCCTTACAAAACTAGCAATCAATTCTTAGTTTTCTTTGCTTCTTCATTATCTCCCACCAAACCCTGTTGAAAGGAAAATAATATCATAATATTGGGATTAGTATCATAGGATATCTTTGATGTACCAAATAAGATTGAATACCTTTAGATAATTTCAGTCAGTTATGAAGATGATAGGTTCTTAGTCTTATCTCCAGTTTGAATTTCATCTCTGAATTTCTGAGTCATATATCCAATTACCTATACAAAAATATTTGTTTTGATTTCTGCTAGACCACACAGATATACTGTGTGTAACCCCAACCCTAACTTGCCCTCAGTGAGCCGGCCTATGACCCCATTTCTATGATAGATCCATCTTTATTTTCACTCCAAATGAAAATCTTGGAGGGGCCCTTTTAAAAAACAATTTTAGCTTTCCCATCTAACCTGCCAGAGTTTTTTTATTGTCAGGGTGATGTACAGAGGGGTTACAGTTACATATGCAAGATGGTGAATGTATCTCTTATAGGACATTATTACCCCCTCCCAAGTTTTTATCCTACTTTCCCTCCCTTACCCCAAAATGGTGACAAAGGACAAAGGATGAATCAATACAACAGTGACACACACAAGAAAATAAGTTGGAATAAACTCAACAAATTCTTTAAATTTGCCTGCCACCTATGTCTAAAATCTAAACATGCTTGTTTTATTGCCCTATAGTTAAGGCATTCATTTCCTTTTAACTGGGCTGTGACAACTGCATTCGAATTAATTTACCTTTATTCTCTCTTTCACTTCCTTTCTCCTTTTTCCAGTTGTAGGGCTTGAACTCAGGGCCTAGTAATTGTTCCTGTGTTTCATCACTCAAGGCTAGCACTCTAACACTTTGAGCCACAGCTCAACTTCCAGTTCTCTGATGGTTAATTGTAGATAAGCATATCATCGGCACATTTCTGCCCAGCCTAGCTTTAAGTCACCATCCTCAGATCTCATCTTTCTGAGTAGCTTGCATTCTAAATGTGAGCCACTATAATACCCAGCTTGCCTTTATTCTTTTATGGACAGGCACACTAAGTTTGTAGCATTAAATTTTGGTCTTTACACTAGCATTCCATTGTTAAAAAAAATAACTCCTTTGACATCCATGTGACATATGGATAACAAATCCCCAAGAATTGTCTCAAAGTTCCCAAATTACTTTAGAACCCGTATTTCCTCTCACTGTGTATTACCTGTCTGCCCATGTCTTTGGTAATTTGAAATAGGCATACTGCTTTATCACTTGCCACTCTTAACACTTTCCCAAACTACTGCTTTTCTGCTTGTTTCTTTTCCCTACACTATACATCCCCAAAATGTCCTCCAGGGCTTAGAGATGCCATTTATTATGGGATACTTCTTTGATACTCCTTTAATTTCATAGGTTTATAAAGTGAAATTTATTTTATTTCCTTTTTTACTATTTTCTTACTCTCATACTTAATGTCTATAAAAGAATAGATCTGAAATATAGAGTATAAATGTCTATAAAAGAACAGATCTGAAATATACAGTATACATTCAATTTAATATGGTGCTAATAAGCTCAGCTAGAAGCATGTTTCATTAAATAGCACTGTAATTAATGCTAACACAATTAGCTATCTCCTGGATTACATCACCACCATCATCACTGCCACTGTAACAAAAAACTTTTCATGTTACTGTTTAGAGTTCATTTTAAATCTCTTTATATCATTGCTTTCTCAAATGAGTGTGGTTTAGCACACATAGGAGACATCAATGAAACTCAGTTCTGTAGAGGATTTTGTTTCCTTGATGGCAGTAAGAAGCTGCCATTCATGAAAGTGTTAAGTGAAATCCTACAGTTGTCAATAAAGCACATACAGGTAGATGAATAGGGGTGGTGATGCCTGGATATCCATACTGTGGGATTGTTTACAAAAGGATTGAAATGTTTACACAGAGAGAACTATTCTAATAAGAATTTTATAGAAAAAGTTAAAGGGATTGAATTTATTCAAACCTGAGGTGCAAGAGGAGGACTGATTTACTTAATACTGACCAAAAGCTGGCTTTACTACATGACCACAAATGGCAGTGGATAATAGTTTTCAATTCTGGCAATGACATAAGGAATTGATATATAAAGTTTTGCTGATGTACGGCAGAAAGAATAGATGACTAATGTTAAAAAGTCCTTCTCCCTGAATTTGAACAGAAACAGCAACTTCAAATAAATATACACTCATATGTCTATAAAGATGAAATTACAGTCCTTTTCAAAGTAAGGTTGAAACTGAACTCACCTCAATAACTTGACAATTTCCCTTCTAGATCCAAGATTAGGCCACTTATATATTTTTTAAATCCTTGATGACATTTGCAGTATTTCAATCAATGTGTAACTTGCCTATTAGAGAATTTACTTGACTGAACTTAAAAGTTAGTTCTACTATAAAAATCAAATCTGGCTCCAGATCAGAAAGATAAATGGATGACCTGACTATGATAGGGAAATGACTTGTCAGAGGTTATTTGGTACTATATTCTACATTGATAAAGTTGTTCTTGGATTTTCAGATTACTGGATAAATTTTAGCAACTACAATATTTACGCACTACCTTGTAATAAAGAATGTCAAATTACAGCCATAGCTATCCATTTATTTGATTTAAGAATTTATTTTGATGAATTTTTAAGCTTTATAAATATTCCTGAATCAGTTAAGTGATTGAACAATTTTCAAAATTATCATTCTGGACTTTGAGAGAATGGGAAGCTACTCAATTTTTATTAGATTCAAGGAAGTTAGACAGATTAACAGCATGGGACACAGATTTAAATAGAGGAAAAGAAATGAACCCAGAGAAGCCAAGAGTACAAGGAAAGGTTGGATGGGGTGCTGAGATTTTTACATGCTCACTTATAAAAGCCAACTGTTAACTTTCCAGAAAGTTTGAGAGTCAATGTTTGAATACATTCATTACTGAAAAAATAAATTATGATTTTAAAAATTATGTTCAAACCAAAGTTGATTAATGTTCAAATGCATCACCTACTTTTCCTTTCATTGTATTTTATTATGAACTATGACCTTTTGATCATAGAAAGGCAAATAACACATGAGTACTTGTGAAGCTTCCTTTCCAAACTCCATGTGTATTCCATGTTTATTATAGGTGTGATGCTGATAGCCTGAAATAGTCTTAGTGATGTATTATCAACAAGGAAACAGCAAGCAGCCATAAATAAGCATGCTCTTCTCTACCCTTATTTTGTCCTCTGTAAGATGTTTGTCCATGTAGTACTGTCTATAACGATCCCTAAAAGGTAAATATGGTTTCTATAGAAGCCTTAACGAATAAGAATCAATACAGAAAAAGTCAGAAAACTTAACTGAAGCATGCATTTCTCAGATCTCTCATTATTTTTATTCTGTTGATATTTTATTGACATATATTAGTTATACAAAGGGATTTTGTTTTTATATTTCTATACATGTATACAATGTACTTAGATCAAATTCATCCTCTTTTATTGCAGGTTTTTGAACTCTTTCTCACTTTGAACCATTTTTAATGTTTTTTATTCTTTTATTTTTGAACATGTATAGACTTTATTTGGATCCTATTCTCCTCTAATTATTTTTTTCTTGGGTATCCACCTCCTGCCTTCATTACCTTGTCTTGTTTGACCCTTACTGGTTCCTTTCCCCTTCCTAAATATTTCCCCATCTCCTATTTTCATATTTTCCCTTTTTAGAAAAATCCAGATTTTTCAAAGGGAAGAATTATGTGTGTGTGTGTGTGTGTATGTGTGTGTGTGTGTGTATGTGTGTGTGTGTGCGCGTATTCTACTTATTGATTCTTTTGTTTAATGTAATAATCTTCAGTTTCAAATACTTTTCTTTAACTCACAATATTTTTCAAATTTTCTCTGTGGCTGAACAATCTTTAAGGCACATTTTCTTTATCCACTAATTCTTTGACGGCCACCCTGATTGACACCAAAACTTGACTGTATCAAGATACAAACAAAGGAAACAACTTTCTGAATAAGATTTCAATAGTTCTAGAAACAATAGCAAGAATCAATAAATAAGATTGCACCAATAAAAAAGCAAAAACAACTACTATGAATGAAAAGATGAACTGCAAGATGGGGAAACTATTTGCCAGTTATTCCTCTGAAAGGAGAGTAATACTATAAAATACAAAAAACTCAGAAAATTAAATATTAAATTAAAAACAACCCAATAAGTAAATATGCAAGTGAATTGAACAGACCTGTCTTAGACAAAATATAAATTACCAGTAAATGCATGAATAAATATTCAATATTAATTTTTTTCTTTATCTCCCAAAAAACATATAGAAATGCTTTGGGTGAGCAGTACCCCAAAGGAAGAAAACCATGAGTTTTCTTAAACCAGCTCATTGGGAAAACGTATGTTTCTTTCAAAGTCCTGTGTGTACACTCATGAGTTAAAAGTTATCTTTGATTTCACAAAGCCCCAGAGACAGCCTAAGGAAATATTTTGAGAGTAGAAAATGCTCTGGGGTTATTCCTTTTATAGTTGAAAGAGACTTTTGAATGTGATCTGTTTTTTCTACAATAGCTTAAGGCCTTGGACAGGAAGAAAGGAAGGGAAAATTGAGTTCAAGTTTCTCTGTCCTGCCCTTCCAGAATTAGCAGCTTTTAAGTAGTAGTTTGAACATGTCATAGGTTATACCATGTCACTCAGATAGAGTGATCATTTGACTTTTGTCAGATCTAGCTTGAGGGTTGAAATTAGGGAGGTGGGGTGAGTTCAGAAAGATTCTGGTAAAACAGAATACTCATTTTCATCTAACCTAGAATTTGAATGAATCTTCCTTCTTTTCTCTACTGTCCCCACCTTCCCTGAAGTACACATTGCTTTCTTAGAAACTTAGACACAGCTGAGTTTCCCAAAAACTTCTCCTAGGTTTTGTCTCTACACCTGCAAGTATGAGTCTTTCTTCCAAGTTATCAAAATCAGTTTTGTTTGGTGAGTAGTACATTATATGATATTTCCAGAAATTATTGATGTCTACAGAAGAAAAAGTTAAAAAGCAAAGCATATAAGGATGGGAGGGGGGAGAAAAAAAAAACAGAAAAAATGGAAGCTAATGGAGGAAGGACAGATGACCATAGCAAATGACATTATTCTATGGGGGGGGGGGACAGTAAGTGTTGAAAAATGTGAGAGAGAGGAAAAGCTAAAAATAGAGAGAGGGATGGGTGGAGAGAGAGAGAGAGAGAGAGAGAGAGAGAGAGAGAGAGAGAGAGAGAGAGAGAGAGAGAGAGAGAGAGAGAGAGAGAGAAAGAATTTTCAATATCTTTCCAGTCATTATATCAGATCTGTGACAGTCATGGCAGACCACTATTTTATTCCTTAAAATTTTAGACCTACTAACTGGTATCTTGTATATAAATTTATCTGAATGAGGGAAGGGAAGTGGAGCAACAAAATGGTGAAACAAAGGACCAAGGGTGAACCAATGCAACAACATCAACAAAGACAATATATTGGAAATGAACTTTACAACTTGGGCAGGGCAGTCAGGGGGTAAGGGATAGGGGGAGAAAGACAAGGGAGGGGTTAACAAGGTTTGACAATGTCAATTACTTTACATATTTAACTATAGCCCCTCTGTACATCACCCTGAAGTAAAAGTAAATTTAAAATAAAATAAAAGTAAATGAAAATATGAATAAAAGTAAATTTTAAAAAGGAAGGAAGGGAGGAAAAGAGCGAAGGTAAGAGAGAAAGAGGGAGGGAGGGAGGGAAAGAGAAAAGAACACAGTAAAATTTGAAAAAAAAAATTGAGCCTACCCTCCAGTACACATTCAGCTACTGACTGTTGTCTTTGTTTTAGTTTAAGCAGTTTTCTCTCTCTTCCTTTCTTTCTCTTTCTTTTAATAAGCAACCAAGCTTCCCACAACAAATGTCTTCTTCCTTAAAACTCCCTTTCACTATTCAAAAATGTCCAACTGATCATATACCTCCTGTTTAAAGCATTTCCCCTTTGTCAGGTGCCCTATGTCTCATGCCTATAATCCTAGCTATTCAGGAGGCTGGTATCTGAAGATCATGGTGTAAAGACAACATGGGTAAGAAAGTCTATGGGATGCTTTTCTCAAATAAACCAGAAAGAAAAAAGCCAGAAGTAGAACTCTGGCTCAAGTATAAAGCTAGCCTTCACTGAAAAATGTCGGGGACTGTGCTCAGGTCCTGAATTCAAACCTTATGTACAGTATAAAATATTACTGTTCTTATTATTATTATATAAGAATAGATCCTATACTTCTTATATGACACAAGGCTACTTCTGCTTACTGCTCTAGTTCTTTATCAGATAGATTGCTTACTGAGTAAACTAACCAATAATACTTTTTTTCTTTTTAAATTATGTTTAAGTAGTTGTACAAAGGGGCTGTCATTCAATAAAATAATTTAGGAGTACAGTATTTCTTGGTCAGTCTGACCCCTTTCAACATTCTCACACATCGTTCCCATTCTTAACTTTTAAAGGGTATGTATTGAACTCTTGAAGGAATTCCCTCCTCTTGTCCAAGAAATATATTTGGTCTAATATATCAAACTAGTGTTAGTTTGCAAACTTTCTGTGTTGCCTCATGCTCCTAAAATTTGGAAAGTGAAGTTTTCTCTGCTCCCAGGATGCTTTTCAGTCTCATTTTACTTTCTTCCTCTTCAGAGGGGAATAACTGAAGCAATGCCTACTCCACATCCCTTTGTGCTTCTTTGCCTACCCCTACCATTGAACCATTTTTTAAAAAAAAATACAGGAACAATATCTTGTGTGTGGCTTCACACACTTTTAACCAGATTGCTGGTAAATAATGGATAAATAAACATATCGAATGTGGATAAATGAATAGAAATAAGCCAGGTGTAATGGCTCACACCTGTAATCCTAGCTACTCAGGAGTCTGAGATCTGATGATCACTGTTCAAAGTTAGCCCGGGCACTAAAGATTCTAAAGATTGAGAGACTCTTATCTCCAGTTAAACACTAGAAAAGAGGATTGGATCAAGGGGTAGGGTTCCTTGAGCTGAAGAGCTCAGAAACAATGCCCAGGCCCAGGTTTAGGGCAGTAGCCTTAAGCTGAAGAGCTCAGGGACAGCTCACAGGCCCAGAGTTCAAGCCCCATGAAACACAAAAATAAAATAAAAATAATAACATATATGCAATATACCAGGTAACCCAGTCAGATACAGTAACAATATTAGATTAACCAAAGGGCAACAAAAGAGAAGATAAATAACATAGTACATTAAGATCACCAATCGCACAAGATAATGCTCTTGTTTCCATAGCTAGAGACCCTTTCATTTTGTCTCATCCTATATGACCTTATGAATCTAGGTTTTGTGCTACTGTAATCCTCTTCTAGGATTCTAGATGTGTACTAATTATTATGAATGAGGGGAAACCCTTGAGCCTATGTTCCTTTGGGTCTGGATTACTTCATTTAATAATATGACTTTTTCCAAGTCTTTCCATTTCCTTACTAATGGGGAGATGTCATTCTTTCTGATGGCAGCATAGAATTCAATTTTGTATAAGTACCATATCTTCTTACTGTTACTATTTTATAGCTCAAAGGGACTAATACCTAAGTCAACAAAGAAGCAGACTTTTAAGTCTAGGCTGCTAGAAGCCATGATCATTGCTCTAGTACTGTGATTCTTCTAATGTTATTGCCGCTGAAGATTACTGTTGCTCCTCTGCTGGGATCTTAAATCAGCAGCCTCAATTTATATGATGAAAAGCCCAGGAAACACTTCCATATGGAACACAAACAAGAGTGCCTGGCTCCTGCCCAATATTTTCCCCAGAATTGCTTTCCAGTGTCCTGGTCTGTTTTCTAATCCTAGCTACCTTCCATACTGTTGAGAATAACAACTGATGCATGGCCTATGAATATTCATGAGTGAAATTATAGCTACACATGAATACTCTGCATTAGTGCCTAATAATCAACATCTACTTACTTTTTTTTTACTTGTTATTTATAAAATAAATGACAGGGGTGGGGCTGTTAATTACTTCAGTCACTAATCAACGATAATTATACCTTTACTATTCCAAACATTTATCTGGGCATCTGTGAGGCAAGTATGTTCTGAACATTTAATGTACTGGTTGAAGGCAATATCTGAGATGGTGAACAAACCCTGCAAAGGTGAAATGGTGGCATTTCTTTACAAAACAAAGAATTAATAAACAGTGTCTCAGGAAACACAGGCAAATTTAATTCAGTATTCCTGAACATGCTTTAATTTATTAAATACTACTTAAATATTTTTCAAAAGAATCAACAAATTAATTTTGCCTAAAAGACATCAACAAGATTGAGATAATTGAATGAAGGAAAAACTAAAGTCACAATTGCCCGAAAGTCTTGAAATTTATACTATCTATCAGAAAGGAAATTTTTCTCATTGCACAGTGAGTTCTTTCACAGTATTATCATGGAACATTGAATCAAACAAAATCACGGCTCTTAATTTGCCTGAGATAATATAGATTCTCTATTCAGTTCATGTTTGTCCTGAACTGAAGATCCTCCTACTTCAGCTTTACAAGTCCCAGGTGTGGTGTTTGTGCCCAGGCACACATTATTGTATGTGTCCTTTTATATTTGACATGTATCTGTAGTCTGAAGGTCTGATATTGATCTCCTGCAGGTTATGCTGTAGTTAAATGTGCATATACTTTTCCAGTTAGCTTATAATTGGACTGTAAACGTGTTTATTAATGATTTGATCTAGTGGAAACCAAGTATTGCAACACATACATGAAATCTCATGTTAGCTTTATCAGCAATAAAAATAATATTTTCCTACAACAGTTGTTCATTTCAAAGTTAAATTTCATTGTAGTCAATGTTAGCATTCAATGGAGTTTAATTTTTACTATGAACCCAGTTTTATTTACTCCTTCACATCATAACCTCGCTCAAGACAATTGATAAGATAGAACATATTTGTACTAGTAGAATAAAAGTGTGGTTGAATAAAACATTAAAAAATTGAAAAATGTTCTGACTTCATAAAAGCTACTACTGGAATGTGAAGCCAATTAAACCATATATTAAAAATCAATGCAGAAGCAGGGTGCGGTGGCTCATGCTTGTAATCCAAGCTACTCACAAAGCTGAGATCTGAGGATCAAGGCTCAAAGCCAGCCTGGGCACAAAAAGACCTGAGACTCTTATCTCCAATTAACCTCTAGAAAATGGGAAGTGGGGCTTGGCTCAAGGGTAGATTGGTAGCCTTGAGATGAAGAGCCTAGAATCCAAACATACAGGCAAAATACTCATCATTGGGGCTTGCATAAAAGTCATATTTGTAGCAGAAGGGAGGACTAGTTGAAGAATTTGTTTCAGTGTAAGTGGCCTCATGGCTGGTGCCTTTGATGTTATGTAATGTTACAATGAAAACACTTTGCAGAATTTCTGGGAAATAGAAAGCTATTGACAGGACATATGACAATTTACAAATATATATTAACTGTAAGAAGTGACTAAAAGATATTAAAGAAAAGATATTGGTTCAGCATTAAAACACATTTAAATTCAGGATACTTAAATACTATATAGTCATTTAAGTAATAATGATGGCAAAATTACATTGAATGTATGTATGATGGAGTGAAATAAAATCTCATGGTTATAAGAAGGTAAAATAGATTTGTTTTAACTCTAAGATTACACCCCACTCTAGTTAGAATGACCATGATCAAGAAATCTAATAATAAAAGATGCTGACAGGGATGTGGACAGGAGGGATCACTACTACACTGTTGGTGGGAGTGCAAACTCGTTCAACCACTATGGAAAGCAGTATGGCAGTTCCTCAAAAGACTAAACATACAGCTCCCCTATCACCCAGCAATTCCAGTATTAGGCATTTACCCAATTGTCCAGAAACAAGGACATACTAAATGCACTAGCACAACATTGTTCATTGCAGCACTATTTACCATAACAAAGATATGGAACCAACCTAGATGTCCCTCAGTTGATGAGTAGATCAACAAGATGTGGTATTTATACACAATGGAATTATATGCTGCTGTCAGAAAGAACAGCATCGCCCCATTTGTTAGGAAATGGAAAGTCTTAGAAAAAATCCTATTAAGTGAAGTAAGCCAGACTCAAAGGAACATAGGCTCAATGGTTTCCCTCATTTGTCATAATCAGTAGAAATCTTGGGCTCTCCTAGCAGAGATTTACAATATAGCAAAACCTAGACACATAAGGCCATACAGGATAATGCTAAATGAAAAGACCTCCAGGATATAGAAACAAAAGCCATATAATGAGTGATTGTTATCCTTAATGTACTATATTTTTTCATATATTTTTATTGTAATTAATAGAATGGTTACATTATATTCACCAGATAAAAGGTGCATCACTTCACATACATTGATACCCTTTCTCTATCATCTCTTTTGCTGTCCCTTGATTATCTCATATTGTTATAGTATTTCACCTTGTCATCTGATTTATTGTATATATGTTTATTTGGTTATTTGAAATAGGATAGGGAAGGGGAAAACAACATGAGGGGGGCAGGATGGAGGTAGTGAAATGGGGATCAAGACATGAGAAAGGGTATCAGTGTTTGTGAAGTAATGCACCTTCTATCTGGTGAATATAATGTAACCCTTCTATTAATTACAATAAAATATATGAAAAAATAGATTTGTTTTTAATACTATCAGCATCATGTCAGTTAATAGAAGGAATCAAAACCTCAATATATGGAATGTATATGCCATGTATTGAGGATAGAAGGTGTGCTTATAAATTTTAAAGTAAATAAGAAACCTTCAAAAGAAGTACAGGAAATAGGGAAATCTATGTTTACAATAAATGTCTGTGAATAATTGTATTTTCAAGACTGAGTAGATTAAGGAAAGGTACAATTTTATTTAAAGTGGATAAAAAGGGAAAGTCCATAAAATTGACTTCATAAACTTGATTTACTTGTATGTTTCCATTAAATAGATCTAACTAGAGAGTGAAAAAAAATATTTATTCCACATTATACATTGCATTTTGTTTGTGCATAATTGAGTGAGGGGAAACAAATAGACATGAGATAACAACTAGAGCCTGGGGTTTCAATTTTGGAATAAAAATTAAATACACATTTCAATAAAAATACAAAGTGAAAAAACTTAAGTACTGTTTGCCAACAAAATGAAAGATGAAAAATCAGAAAAAAGCCTTAGCTGCCTGTATTTACTGGGGAGAAGAAAAAATAAACTGATAAACTTTTCAAACTTAAAATTTAACACAGCACATTTATAAGTGAAGTAAGCCAGACCCAAAGGAACATAGGCTCAATGGTTTCCCTCATTTGTAGTAATTAATACAAACCTTGGACATTCATACCACGGGATTACAATAGCTCCAATTCCAGATACAAAAGGCCATATAGGATGAGGCTAAATGTAAGGACCTCAGGACATGGAAACAAGAGTTATATAATGTGTGATTTTTGTTCTTAATGTACTATGTTATTTCTAATCTCTTTTGTTGTCCCTTGGTTATTCTCATATTGTTAAAGTATCTTACCTTATTATCTGGTATGTTGTATACATGTTTATTTGTTTATTTGAAAAAGGATAGGGAAAGGGGAAAACAAGATGAGGAGAGGGGGTGGAGGAAGAGAAATGGGGACAAAAACATGAGAAAGGGTATCAATGCATGTGAAGTAATGCACCTTCCATCTGGTGAATATAACTGTAGCCCTTCTATTTATTACAATAAAAAATTTAAAAAAATAAACAAATACAGAAACTTGTCCACATTTTCAAGTTCTTGTTTTATGGAGGAACAAACATTGTTGTAAACAAAATCAGAAATCTCTGTATTCAAGGATATTATCTTCTTTGTAAACATTGTTAAAATGCACATGGAGGGGCAGGGAGTTTGCCCTAGTGGTAGAGTGCTTGCTTAGCATGCACAAAGACCAGGTTTTGATTCCTCAGTACCACATGCATAGAAAAAAGCTGGAAGAGGTGCTGAGGCTCAAGTGGTAGAGCTCTAGCCTTGAGAAAGTCCAAGGACAGGGCTCAGACCCTGAGCTCAAGCCTAGGACTGGC
Source organism: Megascapheus bottae (assembly GCF_031878675.1). Lineage (NCBI taxonomy): Eukaryota > Metazoa > Chordata > Mammalia > Rodentia > Geomyidae > Megascapheus > Megascapheus bottae. The sequence continues at coordinate 29,176,260 of NC_143524.1, read as the reverse complement.
AAAAAATGCACGTGGAATATTTTCTTTCTTTAATTTTTATTGTAATTAATAGAAGGGTTAAATTATATTATCCAGATAGAAGGTGCATTACTTAACAATCATTGCTACCCTTCTCATGTTTCTGTTCCCAGTTCCCTCCCCCATTCCCTACCCTCATCTTGTTTTCCCCTCTTCCCTATCCTATTTCAAATAAATATATATACAATATACTAGATAACAAGGTAAGATACTCTAACAATTTGAGAATAACCAAGAGACAACAGAAGAGATGAGAAATAACATAGTACATTAAGAACAACAGTCACACATTATATGGCTCTTGTTTCTATATCTTGGAGATCCTTTCATTTAGCCTCATCCTATATGCCTTATGTATCTATAAGTTTTGCCCTATTGTAAACCTCTGCTAGGAGAGTTCAAGATTTATACTAATTATGACAAATGAGGGAAACCATTGAGCATATGTGCACATGGAATATTAAAGTTCATCATTTGTTAGTGGCTAATGGTTTTCTGAAAGAGCCAATAAGTACCACGTAATAATGATCAATAGATATTTAATTGGTATTGTGATCTAAATTGTATTTCATTAATTTCAGAAGGAAAAAACATCTTTTTTGAGGAAGAAGGAAACTTAGAAAACACTTGCAAATAATTTGTATTCCTAAATGTATGATGATAATAATACTAAACTTTAGACAACTGAAGCAAAGAACACGTTATTCTAAAACTTAAAAATATACCAAGCATAATACTTATAAGAAAAATACTGTTCCTAAGCTACTAAGACACATGAAAGTTATTATATCTTAGCCCATTAAACTCAAAGAAGGAGAAGGGAGTAAATATTGATAAAACAAAAATAGGATTTGGGACCAGGAGCATGGCCCTTGTAAGAGTGTTTACCTACCATGCCCAAATGCCTGGGTTTGATTCCTCCATACCACATACACAAAAAAAGCTGGAAATGATGCTGTGGCTCAAGTGGTAGAGTGGTAGCCTTGGGAAAGCTCAAGAACATTGCTCAGACCCTGAGTTCAAGCTCCAGAACTGGCAAAAATGTTAAAAAAATAGAATTTGTCAAAGCAAAGTAATTTTTCAAAAACTGATGTTCTCCAAGGTTGTAGTTTTGAGAAAACTTAAATGAAATAGGCAAAATGGATTAAAATTGGGAGAGAATAATAAAATGGAGCTATTACCTCGAATGTAGTTGAATGCTTTAAAGTTTAAAAATAATATGCACATTCAGGGACAGTGCTTCTCGCCTGTAATCCTAGCTACTCAGGAGGCTAAGATCAAGATTCAAAGCCAGCCTGGACACAAAAGGACCTAAGACTCTTTTCTCCAATTAACCTCTAGAAAACAGGAAGTGGGGCTTGGCTCAAGGGTAGGGCAGTAGCCTAGAGCTGAAGAGCTCAGGGACAGTGCCCATGACAACTTAAAGCCCCATGGCCCGCAATTAAATAAATAAAAACTTGTCCTTGAGTTTCTATGTTTTCAAGATCAAATGATAATATATTTCTCTGTGCCTAACAGTGAAAAGTCATTCTCTTAATGTACTGGTAAATTTATTGGAAGCCTTAAAAAAAAGCTGTACCTTTACATTGTTAGAGATTAAGAGACATTGAACTGCGGGTTAAAATATGTCTTCTTCAGTGGTGTTATGAAAGAAAACCTTTAAGTAATTTGAGAGCTATTTTTAGGTCATGCAAATAATCCATTTAAACAGAGATGCTGGAGTAGATCAGTGGAATATGGTGACGGTTCAGTGTGAGTTGTTCTGAGCTCCCACCAAGATACAAGTTCTGGCAGCATAGGGGACAGTTCTTTACCAAAAATTGATCCTAAGTAAGTTTTAGCACCTCAGAGATCTGTCAGAGAGGAAAAAGTCAGAATACCAGCATGAGAAGACAGCCTGGACCCCCACCACCTGCTCGGAGCAGCCGCAGAGACAAAGCTGTTCTTCTGAATCTGAGCAGACAGGGCTTCATGGTGGCGCAGACCCACCGGCTGCAGACAGAGCCACACAGAGCCTGTGCGAGCCCAGAGCTGACACCCGGCCGTGCACGGACCTGCCAGCTTCACAGAACCGGAGAATCCAGCAATTTATGAGTACCTCCAAGGAGAAGTTTCCACTTCTGCTCATGGAACAGCATTGGGAAGGAAACCCCTCCCCCACCAGCTGAGAGCAGCGCCATTTTTACTGCTGGCAAAGACCCGGCCAAAGGAATTGGAAGCTGAGAGGTGCTGCTGGCAGCGCCATCATTCTAATGGGCAAAGGATTTCCCTGCTATACCTTAGCCGGAAATCCGGACCCAGCACTGCTGAGGTCCATCCCCTGTGCAGCGCCATAGACCTGATAAACAAAGCCACCCGCGAATCTTTCAGCTTTGTTTTCCCAGTCAAGAAATCTGATCCGAAAACCCACAAAGCCAAATCACAAGAGAAAAAGACTTTGTGAAGTGTTTGGATCCTGAATTTAGTGGAGACACAAGTTTCCTATCCTGCCCCAACCCCCTCAAAAAAAATGAAGAATACCCGTTTTTTTTGTTCTTCTACCCCTTTTCATTTGCATTGTTAGGTGTTCTTATTTTCTCTTTGCCATTTTACCTACATCTTTTTTTTTTCTCCCTAGAGTTGGGGACCAAACTCAGCGCCTTGCACTTGCCAGGCAAGGGCTCTTCCACTGAGCCAAATCCCCGACTCCTACACCTTTTTTTTTAATGTTATGATTCATTCCTTTTTTTTCTTTTTTTTTCTCCTCTTTTTCCCACATTCCTTCTGTCACTGTGGTTGTTCCTAGAAACACAGTGACAGCTCTGGCTACAGTCTGAATAAAAATGATATCTATATTGATGCAGTCACCTGCTTTTTAATCTCCTGGTTCTCAACCCTAGTATCTCTTGGGTAAGAACTCACAATAGTGAGGAATCTTCCCCCACTGTTTTTTTTTTTTTAATGAGTTTTGTTGTTGTTTTGTTTTTGTTTTGTTTCTTTTTTCTTTTTAAAAATTTTATCATTGAAATTTCCTATATCTACCTCCCTCTTTTCTCTATATATTCTTCTTATTACTCTTCTTATTTTCATAAGTTATATCTAAGTTCTTCAAAACTTTCTACTCAAATATTCTACCTGTCTATCACCTTAGGTCAGTTATACTTACACTATACCTTTTCTTCATTACTATGATAATCTTACACTCCTGCATTATTCTTTTTCTACCTCCCTTGTTGTTTTTCATATTATTGTTCTATCTCTTATCCTCTGTTAATCCTTCAACTCTTATAATGCATGAATCTCCATTTGATGGTTGTTGAGCAATGCTATGTATCTAGGTGTTTAATTATACTCTAGGTCCAGAGGGACTTAAATAAAATAGAGATTGGATTGAGGGGCTTATTGTTTTGGTCATAAATTGGTAATCTGTGGTTGTATTAGATTTGTATGTAAGTGCACAAAAAGAGAGAGTGATATTACCAATCTAAAATTGTGAACATCTACTGTCAGCCAGCTAAAGAGGTCTAGGTTGGTTATATCTGAAAAATTATAATCTTGTTTAGTATTAATCTTGCTCCCATTTTCAAATGGGTAGAACTAGAAACTCAAAAAAAATGTCAAATCAAGGAATAGCATCTCCCACCCAACATAAACAGGCAATGGAGCAGTCAGTGGCAAATCTAGAGGAGAGTCTTCCAAGTGCTATACAAATGAAATTGATAAACATCCTTAATGAAAAATGTGAAAACATAAAGAAAGAGATAAGGGAGGAAGCCACAGCTAAAGAAGAGGAAACCATAAACAAGGTGATATGTGAAAAAGGGGAAACCATAAAGGAGGCCATAATAAAGGTTTTTCAAAGAAAAATGAATGAATTCATAAATCCACAAACAAAAAGGTGACTGAACTCCAACAAATGTCCAAAGACAATAAAGTTGCTGAGCTAACCACTCAAATGGAAATCAGGAGTTAAAGAAATCCATGCATGATCTAAAACAAGAGATGCAAGGCACCAAAAATGAGCAATTACAAGCAAGGGGGTTGAAGAATAAAGTAGAAAGCTTTGATAGTAGGTTAGACAATGCAGAAGAGAGAGAATTTCTGGGGTTGAAGATAATTTAGTTGTTATAGAGAAAGAACAGAAAATGAGTCAATTCAAATCTAGGAAATATGAGAAAACTTTTCAGGAGGTCCAAGACACAATTAGGAAGCCTAATTTAAGGCTAATTGGTATTGAGGAGGGTCTGGAGAAAGAGGTCAATTGTATTGGAAATATACTTCAGGGAATCATCTCACAGAACTTCCCAAATATCCAGAAGGGCAGGCCCATCCAGATACAAGAAGCTTTTAGAACTCCAAACAGACCTGACCAGAAAAGGACATCCCACCACCACATTATAATCTGAACAGGATCAATAGAGACCAAATAAAGGATCCTAAAAGCAGCCAGGGAGAAGAGAACAATCACCTATAAAGGCAAACCAATCAGAATAACTCCAGATTTCTCAGCAGAGACCATGCAAGCAAGAAGAGATTGGAAGGATATATGTCATACCCTGAAGTCAAATAACTACCAACCAAGAATACTCTATGCAGCTAAGCTCTCATTCATAAATGAGGGAACAATAAAACATTCTATTCCAGAGAAAAGCTGCAACATTATGTAGCAACCAAACCAACATTACAGAAAATTCTCAAAGATGTTCTACACATAGAAAACCAACACAAATGTAATACAGAGAAAGAAAGGGCACCTAAAAATCACACCAACTTAGTACCACAAGAACTGTCAAGACACAGGCCCTAATGGAAGCTTTTAAAAAGGCTAGATCTAATAAATATTTCTCAATCCTGATTCTCAATATCAATGGACTTAACTCTCCAATTAAATGACATAGACTATCTAGTTAGATCAAAAACCAAGATCCATTGTTCTGCTGTTTTCAAGAGACACATCTTACCCCAGAAAACAAACATTTTTTGAAAGTGAGAGGTTGTAATAAACTCCATCAAGCTAACAGCCCCCATAAAAAGGCCGGAGTTGCCATCCTAATATCAGATAAAATAGACTTCAAACTAAAATTAGGGAGAAAAGACAAAGAAGGTTATTATATACTATTAGAGGGATCTTTCCTCCAGGAGGACATAACCATCCTAAATATCTACACACCTAATGCTGGAGCTCCAAACTTCATCAAGCAAACTTTACTTTCACTGAAATCATACATAGATCAAAACACAGAGATTGTTGGTGACTTTAACACACCACTCTCCCCTATGGACAGATCAACAAGGCAAAAAGTTAACAGAGAAACCTTAGAATTGAACAACTGTATAGACCAACTAGATCTAACAGACATCTGCAGATTATTCCACCCAGCAACAACACAATATATGGTTTTTTCAGCAGCACATGGAACATTTTCCAAAATAGACCACATTTTAGGGCATAAAACAAATCTGGGCAGATTCAGAAACACTGAAATTATTCCCTGCACTCTCACAGACCACAATGGCATCTAATTGGAACTGAACACCCATCTCCACCAATGAAATCCCTGTAACTCATGGAGATTGAACAACACATAGTTGAATCATCAATGGGTCATCGAGGAGATCAGAAAAGAAATCCAACAGTTTATGAAATTTAACAAAAAGGAGTACTCAAAATACCAGCTTCTTTGGGACATGGCAAACTCAGAGGAAAATTTACAGCTCTGAGTGCCTACAACAACAAGTTGGAAAAATCGCAAACCAACAATTTAATGTGTCACCTTAAGCTCCTGGAAAAAAAGCAACAAACCAACCCTAATCCCAGTAGAAGAGAGCAAATTATTAAAATCATAGCAGAATCAAATGAATTGGAATCCAAAAAAACTATAGAAAGAATCAACAAAACAAGGAGTTGGTTCTTTGAAAAAATTAACAAAAAGGACAGACCCTTAGCAAATCTTACCAAAAAAAAGAAGGGAGCATACCGAAATAAAATCACAGACGAAAATGGTAATATCACGACAGAAATTATCAAGATTCAGAGCATCATGAGGGAATACTCCTCAAACCTTTACGCCAACAAATTTGAGAATCTAGAAGAAATGGATGAATTCCTAGCCAATATTAACATACTCACACTGAATCAAAAAGATCTAACCCAACTAAACAGGCCTATTTCAAGCAGTGAAATAGAAATGGCAATAAGAGTACTTCCACCTAAGAAAAGACCAGGGCCAGATGGAATCACAGCTGAATTGTATAAGCTCTTCAAAGCAGGGCTCACACCAATACTCTTCAAGCTCTTCAACGAAATTGTAAATGAAGGTTCTTTACCAAACTCATTCTATGAAGCCAGTATAACCCTCATCCCCAAACCGGACAGAGATTCATCAAAGAAAGAGAAGTATAGACCCATTTCTTTGATGAATATTGATGTAAAACTTCTCAACAAACTACTGCCAACCGTCTAGAACAACTCATCAAAAAATAATGCACTAGGATCAAACAGGATTCATCACAGGGAGGCAAAGCTGGTCCAACACACACAGATCAATTAATATAATTTAGCAAATCAACAGGAGCAAGGACAAAAAATCACATGATTGTCTCAATAGATGAGGAAAAGGCATTTGACAAGATCCAACACCTCTTTATGTTAAAAGCTCTGGAAAATCTAGGAAACCATGGAACATTCCTCAGTATAATAAAGGATGTGTGTGACAAACCCACAGCTAGTATTATAATTAACGGTGAAAAGCTAAAGCCATTCCCTCTAAAATCAGGAACGAGACAAGGATGCCCACTCTCTTCACTCCTCTTTAACATAGTAGTAGAATTCCTAGCCAGAGTAATAAGGCAAGAAGCAAGCATAAAGGGGATCCAAATAGGGAAAGAGGAAGTAAAACTTTCCCTCTTTGCAGATGACATGATCCTGTATTTAAAGAATCCTATAGACCCTACTCCCAATCTTCTTGAGCTGATTCAAACCTTTGGAAAAGTAGCAGGGCATAAAATTAACCCTCAAAAATCAACTGCCTTCCTCTATGACAACAGTGAGAGGAATGAGACAACAATCAGGAAGGCAACTCCTTTTTCAATAGCCTCAAAGAAAATAAAGTACCTAGGAATTAGCTTAACTAAGAATGTAAAGGATCTTTTTGATGAAAACTTTAAAACCCTGAAAAGGGAAATTAAAGCAGAACTGAAGAAATGGAAAAACCTCCCATGCCCCTGGACTGGAAGAATCAATATAGTGAAAATGACAATCTTGCCAAGGGCTATCTACAAATTCAATGCAATACCCATCAATATCCCAATGGCATTCTTTAAAAAAATAGAAGAGGCAATCCAAAATTTCATATGGAATAATAAAAGACCCCGTATAGCAAAAACACTTCTTAGCAGAAAGAACAGCACAGGTGGAATTTCAATATGAAACTTTAGACTCTATTTCAGAGGTATAATAATCAAAACAGCGTGGTACTAGTACAAGAACAGGCCTGAAGACCAATGGAATAGAACTGAGGACCCAGATATTAAACCACAGACCTATGGCCACCGAATCTTTGACAAGGGAGCCAAAAAAATAGAATGGAAGAAAGACAGCCTCTTCCACAAGTGATGCTGGCCGAACTGGTTAGGCACCTTCAGAAAATTAAAGTTGGATCCTTCTTTGTCACCTTGCACTAGAATTAACTCCAAATGGATCAAAGATCTCGAGGTAAAGGTTGACACACTGAAAACATTACAAGAAGGAGGAGGTACACTAGGCCTCCTTGGCACAGGTTGAAACTTTCTTAATAAGGACCAAGAATCACAACAAATCAGAGAAAGGCTGGATAAGTGGGACTGCATTAAAATGCAGAGCTTTTGTATGGCAAAGGACATAGCTAGCAAATTAATTAGGAAGCCTACAGAGTGGGAGAAGATCGTCACCAACCATACAATGGACAAAGGCCTCATATCTAAAATATATCAACAGGTCAAAAAATTGAATCACTCCAAAAGTAATTTTCAAAGTAACAATCATCCCATTAGAATGGCCAGGTTCAAGAAAACTATTAACAACGGATGCTGGAGGGGATGTGACCAGGAGGGCTCCCTACTACACTGTTGGTGGGAGTGCAAACTCGTTCAACCACTATGGAAAGCAGTATGACAGTTCCTCAAAAGACTAAACACGGAGCTCCCCTATGACCCAGCAATTCCACTACTTGGCATTTACCCAATTGTCCAGAAACATGGACATACTAAATCCACTAGCACAACAATGTTCGCTGCAGCACCATTTACCATAGCAAAGACATGGAATCAACTCAAATGTCCCTCAGTTGATGAGTGGATCAACAAGATGTGGTATTTGTACACAATGGAATTCTATGCTGTCAGAAAGAATGACATTGCCCCATTTGTTAGGAAATGGAAAGATTTAGAAAAAATCCTATTAAGTGAAATAATCCAGATTCAAAGGAACATAGGCTCAATGGTTTCCCTCATCTGTCATAATTAGTAGAAACCTTGGGCTCTCCTAGCAGAGATTTGCAATAGAGCAAAACCTAGATACATAAGGCCATACAGTATGACGCTAAATGAAAGACCTCTAGGATTTAGAAACAAAATCCATATAATGAATGATTGTTGTCCTTAATGTACTATGCTATCTCTCATCTCTTTTAATGTCCTTGGTTATGTCATATTGTTACAGTATTTCACTGTGTTATCTGATATATTTGGATATATTTTATTTGGTTATTTGAAATCGGATAGGGAAGGGGGGGAAACAAAATGAGGCTGTGGTTGGGGGAGGGAGAAATGGGGACCAAGAAATGAGAAATGGTATCAATGTATGTGAATTAATGCACCTTCTATCTGGCTAATATAATGTAGCCATTTTATTAATTACAATAAAAATACATGAAAAAACAGAGATGCTTTATTGTCTGCACTAGGAAGATATAAAATTGAATACACTGGTGTTTAGTATGTGAAAATATAAAATGTTTACATTAGTGCAGAATAATTGAATTATCTTCCTGCAAAACTGTTTAAACAGTGTCACATGGAAAGCATCCTAGTAAGCATTTTCTATGCCAAATAGATGTCCGTCCATTCTCAACTTAAATTAGGTACATTTTATGGCCCCCAAGCCTTACCTTATCCTGTCATTTTGTGTTTCAGTGACTTGCACATGTAATTCTCCCTTCTGAATTGAAAGGTCCTTTTAACTGAAATTAGGTCTTAGCCATACTTATTTTGTCAACAATCAGCACCTGTGGGTCTCTGCCGAGGTTTATGCAATGTACACAAATGAAAATAGGAATGGATGAACAGGGAGGGAATGTACTTCTTACTGCTTCCTTCACAGTTTTTTTTTTTAAATTATTGATTGTTGCTTCTTGTAAGTCATAGCTTATTTAGAAGTGAGATTTCCAAATCAATCGGTCTTATTTTTCTCTCAGCACGAAAATGTCAGTGATTTTATGTAAATTAGACAAGCCAATGCAATTAATTCCTTGGTCTCCTGGAAACCTATACTCAGGATACTGAGCTTTACCTTTGTGTCTATCATGGGTAAGTGAGGTTAGGGAGGATACCATGCTTAAGCATGGGGAAAACATACTAAAATGCAGAGTAATAACCATCAATTATGGCAACTCTGAGCTTTGGAAATGAATGGTGGTGGCTTGAAGGTTAAACATGTGCTGGTTCCATTAGTGTAGTGTAGGTTTTTATAGCTGTTTTCCATCCTTCTGAAAATGCTGTCATTCAGGAACACTATAATTACATTCCACTGAAAATGAGGAGAATGCATTTTAAAGAAGAAATTTCAGAAATTGGGAGTAGCTTCCTCTGCCCCTAACTGCTAACAGTATTTGTTATTCTTTTTTCCTGTGGACAGTTCTATTTACATATTTCTCTGCCATCGGACTGGTTTGCATCTAAGCTCTTGACTTGGGCCATGGATCTGTGGAAGTAATGTATAAATCTTGACATTTCAGACCAACAATATATTTTCTGGATGTAGTCCAAAAAAATTGGAATGAAGGCATGATTTTACTAAACTGAAAGATGGTATAAATGATTTGTGCTGAAGTCAAGGTATAGCTCCTGTGAGAAAGCTCTTTCTGAAACAGCATTTAGAGCTCTTTTTCCTGTACTTTGAAATATAACTCCATTGAAAGCTGTGAAGATGGAGCTCTGTCATCTGTGCACACAGTCTCTGTTCTGTTCCTGATTGTCACATCTTGTCCTTTGGGGTTTATGAATGTCCTTCCATCCACTAATTTGTTAGCTTCTTTGGCACAAGAAACTAAGTTTATTTCACATATAATTACATGTTCAATATCTTGTTCTACAGATACATAAAGCATTTTTAAAAACCATCAATTTCATACCCTACAAAATGAAAAAAATTGAAGAGAGGAGTTGATTTGGTAGAGATGGACAGAATGATGGAAGGGATATCACTGATACACTGATCAAGTTGCATTATATTCTTTGCTTTCTTTCTTTTTTTACCAGTCTTGGCGCTTGACTTCAGGGCCTGGGCACTGTCTGGGACACTTCTGCTCAAGGCTAACATTCTGCCACTTGAACCACAGCACCACTTCTGGCTTTTTCTGAATATGTGGTGGAATCAAACCCAGGGCTTTGTGACTGCTAAGCTAACACTCTACCACTAGGCCACTCTCCTGCCCTAAGATGCACTATATTTTTAAATTGATTTTCTAAACATTAACTCATTGGAACAATTACTAAAATAAAATAAGCATTTAATTTAAATTTTTAAAAAATGTGTCAAATGCTGCTTGACATGCTAAGCCTCCTAAGGACTCTCGAGATGAAATATTTCAATTTCATTTTTTCCCCTTTTGAGTTTATCCATGGGAACCAATAGAAATCTCTCGCTAGGCAATTTTTTTCTTCTCGTACCAGTATGGTTTTAGATAATATACAGAAACATTTTCACTCTGTAGATTAAGCTGGAATGTAATGAGAGCAATGAGAACATTTTTTTTGCTTGTTACAGTATTATGACTAATTGTTTTACAAATTGGTAGTCTTTATAACTTAATCATGTTTAAGAATAAAAATACAGTCTGCCTTGTATTACAGATAGAAAAATCTAAGGTGGCACTGAATAACCTTGCTGACCTTATAAAAACATATTGAATTTTAGCCAGAAAGGAACAAATCAACAGTAATGATGAATGTGAACACTTTTGCAGTCATTAAATATTTTTCTGTCATTTTTGGCACTTATATATATACACTTTCTCTGTACTTCTGTTAAGATGGATTTGTTTAGTAATTGCCTGACTTTATAATGGTAATTTTTTATGAAGATAACATTTTAGGTTATTTGGAAAAATAGTTTAGAGATGAAAAATTTTAGGGGGCAATGGCCTAACAACTGACAATAAATGTGAAATTTCCCCCAGATATTCAATTCACATAATTAACCCCATGAGTTAAAAAAGAGGTAGGAAATAAAGCATTTTTCAAAGTGCACGAAAAGATCTTTTGAAGGAAAATGAGCATGGTAGCTACTAAACCAGATTTGGTATTCATTACATTATTTTGATATTTTATCTTATTTTTGATAAAAAAATCCTTCAGTATTGTAACACTATTTAGGGAGTTTACACATTGCTTTTTATTTCTATTTCTCTTTTGTGAAATTCTTAAGTTGTTATTGGAACAGTATTATATAATGTTTAATTATGTTATATGTTGATATTTGGTTCTGTTTTGTTTTATTCATTAGTAACATTCACTTTTCTAAAGTTTACTTGTAGCCACACGTGTTTACACTGCTAAAGCCAGATAAGATTTGACAATGGATTTACATTTTCATTTACTACAAATGAACGTGGTGCTCTGACATATGTTTTGAAAGAAAGTTTTGATGATTGTACTTGCATGAACACAATCATATGATGGTAAAACAGAAATTTGCAATTGTTTATATGTTGTTCAAGTAGCTTAAATTGCTTTGTTCTATTTTATTTGAGTTGAGTTATCCTGGGCCAAAATGCCAATAAAATACACTTCTCTTTCTTTTCCTGCTTACTTTGAAAAAAACAAAAACTGTACAATGTGCACTAAATGCAAGTTTTCTTTTGTGTCTATTCAGGTAGATAAGTACAAGAGAGCACATTAAAATCTCTGCCTTGAATTTGGCTCAAACCTTAACAATAAGGTTCATATTAGAATTTGTGTTTCTTCTTTTCAATATTCCATGCAGTTTTCTTATGCATAAAACCTATGGTCTAAGATGAAGGACCAGGATTTTATTTTTCAGGTTTTTTTCCCCTCTCAATTCATCTCTCCATGCATCTCTCTCTTCATCGGAGTACATATTCAGATCTTTATTTCATTGTTTATTGGGTTTTAATACATGAAATTCCTGAATTGTTATCAATCAAATCAGGCTTAGAATTCATTTCGTACCCTAAAAAAGTCTCCTTATGACCCATGGCCATCTATCCTTGTGAAGATGTACACCCTTCTAATTTCTACTACCATATATGAAATTTTACAGATCTTGAATCTTATAAAATGGAGTGTCTGTGTGTTCAATTCAACTCTTTTCTTCCTAAATACTAATATGAATACTCCCCAGTGCACTTTTAGCTTTAAAGATTCCATTATCTTAATATTCTGGGAGTCTCCCATTGTATGAATGTAGCATAATTTGTTTTATCTGGTCTTTTATTTACTTTGAAAAACATTTATTCACATCACTTTAAAAACTATCTTGTAGTGTATTAATAGCTGAGCACTAGGCTTTCCTGTCTCTGCTAATTAGGTTAGCAATAGTATATTAAAATGAAAACTGTAAAAACTAAACATTTTACAACTGAATTTGAAAAAGTTCAGGCCTTGCCAATGCAAAGCCCTAAGAACTGATTTATTACAAGTTCCACACTAAATTTAAGTTTAGGTACTGAAAATATCTATCTTCCATAAACACACTTAATTATTAAAATTGCATACGCTGATAAATGATTCCCTTAAAGAATATCATTTAATTTTTTTTTGCCAGTCCTGGGCTTGAGCTCAGGGCCTGAGCACTGTCCTTGGACTTTCTCAAGGCTAGAGCTCTACCACTTGAGCCTCAGCACCACTTCCAGCTCTTTTTCTATGTATGTGGTAGCGAGGAATCGAACCCGGGTCTTCATGCATGCTAGGCAAGCACTTTAACCACTAGGCCAAACTCCCGGCCCTATCATTTAATTTTCTGAACTCAGATTTCCAAAGTTTATTAACTTTTAAGTTACTAATACTAGAAGTTTACTTTGTAAATGTTGATCTATATACAATGCTTTTACAGGACCACCAACATCCACACCTAATATAACTGAATTTACCCATTCTTTTTATTTTTTTGCCAGTCCTGGGCTTGAGCTCAGGGCCTGAGCACCGTCCTTGGACTTTCTCAAGGCTAGACCCCTACCACTTGAGCCTCAGCACCACTTCTGGCTTTTTTCTATGTATGTGGTACCGAGGAATCGAACCCGGGTCTTCATGTATACTAGGCAAGCACTTTAACCACTAGGCCAAACTCCCGGCCCCATTACCCATTCTTATAGGTCCTTAAAGAATGCATTATTAAGGAAATCATCAAATGAATTTACTGAACAGCATTTGCCTCAGGTCTAATCTTCCACACAAAAGTTTCCATGAACTTAAGGAATGGAAAAGTATTTGAGATTTCCAAATTGCCTAATAATTTTAATGCTTAGTGTAAGATTCAGAGAATGATAGTTATACTATGTTACCTTGTTGTCTGGTATATTGTATATATGTTTACTGGTTTATTTGAAATAGGATAGGGAAGAAGGGAAAAGAAGATGAGGGGAAGGGGATGGGGAAGGGAAATGGGGACAAAAACATGAGAAGGGTTATCAATGCTTGTGAAGTAATGCACCTTCTATCCGGTGAATACAATGTACCCTTCTATTAATTGTAATAAAAAATGTAATTCTGAAAAAAAAAAGATTCAGAAAATGACAGTTTTCTCAAAGCCAAATAAGAGTTAATGGCATTGGGCCCGGAGTTTGGTCTAGTGGTAAAGTGCTTCCCTAACATGCAATAAGACCCAAGTTTTATTCCTCACTACCACATACATAGAAAAAAGCCTGAAGTGTGGTGTGGCTCAAGTGGCAGGGAATGAGTCATTGAGAAAGCTCAAGGACAGTGCTCAGGCCCTGAGTTCAAGTCCCAGGACTGAAAAAAAATAATGGCATAAAAGTAGAATGTATTCAGTTACCCACTCTGTCTCTTTATGTATAAAATCTTAAAGATCTTAAAAATAAAGATTTATGTGACGATATGAGACTATAATAAGTGGAGTCAGATGCAAATTCTATGGGGTGCTAATAATCAGAATGCAGCATTTAAATGCAAAGAAACTAGGTTCCCCTGGTTGGTTGCTGATGTTGTTGAAATCAATTCCAATATATTAATTTCTAGGGATTTCTGAAGTATAGAATATACACCTGTGGACACTTTTTACTCTTCTGACATATTGAAAAGAAGCAACACAAACGTGAAAGAGTGTGGATATCTTAACTCAGATGAGAAGGTAACTTGGATGCTGAGCTACAAAGTCTAAGTCAGAAAGGGACAGAAGCCTGAGTGGGTAGGAGTCAACAGGCTGGGGAAAGATATAATGACTAACTAAAGTTGGATCTTTCTTTGTCACCCTGCACCAGGATTAACTCCAAATGGATCAAAGACCTCAAGGTAAAAGCAGATAAACTGAAAACATTACATGAAAGAATAGGAAATACACTAGGTCTCCTATTCAAATCAGAGAAAGTCTCCATAAGTGTCACTGCTTTAAACTGCAGAGCTTCTGTATGGCAAATTAACTAGAAAGCCTACAGAGTGGGAGAAGATCTTCACTAACCATACAATGGACAAAGGCCTCATATCTAAAATATACCAACATCTCAATAAATTGAATCTCTCCAAAATGAATCTCCAAAGAAACAACCATCCCATTAAATGATGGGCCAAAGACTTAATGAGAGTCTTCTCTGCAGAAGAAATAAGAATGCCCTGTAGACACATGAAGAAATGCTTCACATCTCTGGCCATAAAAGAAATGCAAATCAAAACAACTCCAAGATTCCACTTCACTCCAGTTAGAATGGCCAGGATCAAGAAATCTTATAACAACACATACTGGCAGGGATATAGCCAGGAGAGATCACTACCACACTGTTGGTGGGAATGCAAACTCATTCAACCACTATGGAAAGCAGTATGGTAGTTCCTCAAAACACTAACCCTAGAGCTCCCCTATGACCCGGCAATTCCACTACCTGGCATTTATCCAATTGTCCTGAAACAAGGACATACTAAACCCACTAGCACAATGATGTTCATTGAAGCAATATTTACCATAGCAAAGATATGGAACTAAACCAAATGTCCCTCAGTTGATGAGTGGATCAACAAGATGTGGTATCTATACACAATGGAATTCTATGCTGCTGTCAGAAAGAACGGCATCACTCCATTTTAAGCCAATGGAAAGACTTAGAAAAAATCCTATTGTGAAGTAAGCCAGACTCAAAGGTTTCCCTCATTTTTCATAATCAGTAGAAACCTTGGGCTCTCCAAGCAGAGATTTACAATAGAACAAAACCTAGATACATAAGGCCATATAGGATGATGCTAAATGAAAGGACCTCCAGGATATAGAAACAAAAGCCATACAATGGGTGATTATTGTCCATAATGTACTATGTTATCTCTCATCTCTTTTGTTGTCCCTTGGTTATCTCATATTGTTACAGTATTTCACTTTGTTATCTGATATATTGTATATATGTGTATTTGTTTATTTGAAATCGGATAGGGAAGGGGGGAAAAACAAGATGGGGGAGGGAAATAGGGACCAAGACATGAGAAAGGGTATTAATGTTTGTGAGGTAATGCACCTTCTATCTGGTGAATATAATGTAACTCTTCTATTAATTACAATAAAAAATATATGGAAAAAGATACAATGACAATCTAATGGTGGGAAGAAGTTAGAGGCTGACTCCACAAAGTGAATGAATGGTATGTTGTATGCACATTTGGGAGGTACTACATGGATAGGTCCTTGTAGCTAGCCTGTGCAGTGTGGATCCTTAAGATTTCGGAGGTAGAAGATAACTTGGGATGGCAAAGATCAAGCTCCTGAGTTTCAGTAAGACTACTCTGTCACTCAGCTTAAATCTCTCCTCCTGATATTTGATATGTACTATTCATATGAGAGTGGATTAATAGAGAGGTAAAGGTCGATAGTGGAAGATGAACGAAGATAGAAACTGCAGAGCTGAAAGGAGGGGGGCAGAAATGGTAGAGTAGTGTGGAGGAGACTGGAAGGCTTGTGTCATGTTCTTTGAATGGAAGATGATCACATTTGCTGAGACAATGGCTTCTTGATATAGACATCTTAGGTTTGTGGTATTTTTTTCTATTCAAACAGTTACCCAGCTACGACTTATAAGATTGTTTACTTTCAGAGTTTACAAAAAAGTATTTAACATGGTCAATAAAAAGACTCCAATCACTTCTGAAAAATTATCACCTCTGAAAGTTAAAATGTAAAATCAATATAGAATGCCAGAAATCCAAAATTTACAAAGACATCTTGAACAGACCAAAAGTCTCAGAGGATTTACCCTGAAGGATTAACTTCCCAATAGAGGAATCTGTCTGTGACAAAGTAGCTCACTCTTAAATATAGCAGCAAAAAGAACTAGGCAGGCAGAGGCTAAGCACAGTGATAGTTGACCTGGTACAGAACTGTGGTATCCTAGTCCCTATGGCAAACAACTTCTCTGGGGAAGATGGTTATTAGATCCCATGCCTGGTGCAGCCGAATGCACTAGCAGCTTACTCATTATGTTGGATGGAACTTTGCTCCAAAGAAGATTCACTAGGTGAATGAACTGGTCATATTTATATAAAAACACCCAACCTATGATTGTTACTGTTCCCCTTATAAATCAATAAGACTTTCCTTGAATCACTCATCCTGATCTTGACTTGTGAGAATTCATATTTAACAGATTCATCTGACCTCAATTAATTAGCAAAATTTTGTGCTTAAGCTGGTGAGATAAATAACTAACCTCTATAACATAGTGACTTAATCCAAATATAGCTTCTAAAGGCCCTTGATTGCTTTTCCCCTAAATCCTTGACCCTTCTGTGTTCCTAGCTCATACCTCTACTATTTTCTATCTAAACATGAAAGGTATAATTACAGTAACCCATAGATTGTATTCATCTCACTAAGCAAGAAAAAAATCCCTTATTTCATAGATTTTTTTTTTACCAAGTCCATGAAATGGCTAAATAAAATGGTTTTAATGATTAAAGACTACTACGGAGAAAAAAAAAAACCTAAATTTCCCCACTTAAAAAAATTCTAGTTACATTTATTAAGATGTCAATTCAGATTTTTCTCACTCTGGTGCATTTTGTAGAAGAGAGTTTAAGGCAATAATATAGGTTGCTAATGAGGTATGTAATATTATTAGTAAATTATGTATTGGTATTATTGTTGGCCTGTTTAATAAACACTGTATCTAAAAGGCATCTTCTGTATTTCAATACTGATAAAATAAATTCATTTATGCTCATACTTATCTTCTTGTCAGTAAACTCTAACTAATTCACTAATTATGGCTCTAGAGAGACCAATGATTATTTTATATATGCTAATTGGAAATCACATTATTCAGCTAGCCATACACATTAGTACACAAATAGAACAAATTTTCCAGTGAGGAAATCAAAAAGACATTTTTTTCACCATTTGCCTTTCTTTCCAGTAGTAATTAGAGAAGGAAAGGAAAAGGTAAAGACCAAAGTTGCAGGTGTGAGCTTTTAGCAAGACATATTTCCTTGCCAAGATTACATTAAAATGGGCATGTTCATTACCAAGCATGTATAGAGAATTACATTAGCTATCATACTCTTCTCAAATGTAAGCAAAAAAATTAAATTGGTTTTCTTAATAGGAAAACAAATTGGAATGTAATAATAATTCCATTTATAAGCTAGGTTCCCAGAAAGGAAACAATTAAATCAATTTGATTCTAATTTTATTACAGATGTTTGTCTGCTCAACATCAAAATAATTGTTATTGTTTTGGTTTTTCTTTGCACAGTAGGATCCTTCCTTTCAACTTTTGACTTATGGCTCAGGGATTAAAATAAGAAGCAGAGGTGGTATCAGGAAAGAGCATCATTAAGCCAGTGAATCTAACTCCATTTGTATTATACTTCCCATTTATCAATCAACTGTTAGATTCCAACAATATCCACCAATAGAGGAAAGAAATATGATTTAAAAATATACATTTACTTATACATAATATTTTAAATCTATGCTATATATGTTACACATATAATTCACATCCTCTCATTTCCATATGTCCAAGTTCATTTTTTTGTTTGTCAGCCATTGTTACACATACCAGTAAATAAAATCTCAAAACTAACCAAGACCCATGTTTGTTAAAGGAAAATTTCTCAGACGTCCTATAGCTCACGTTAGGAGCTGGGGAAAAGGACATTTTAATTATCTGGAGAACAGTCAAACAGCGAATAAAACATTAAAAGACTACAAGCTTCTTTATAAAAAAAACACAATTCTGCTTCTAGGCTTTCATAATAATTTGTTTCCAGAAAAAAAAAAAAGCTTTACAAAATGTCCCCAGGAAAAGCTTTAGAAAAAGTCAGTCCTAATGAAGGAACAAAGACTTGAACTCACAAATAATTGCCTGGAATTAGGGGGAAAGGTCTCAGCTTATTAAAATTAGTGTCAATCAGATTAGAAAGGCAATCAATATCTGTCTACTCACACTATTCATCCAGCCAGAGTATACAGATATAAGCTTCAGCTCTATTTTAATTCCAATGACAGCTTACTAGAAATTAGCTTGGGGTAAGGAAATTTGGTCATTTTGGAAAACACAATAGAAAAGAGTTGCCAGAGGAGTTATTTCACACACATTTAGCTATAGTGTACTTTTAGGCAAAACTAGATTGCTTATGAAAGGTAATCATGTGGAAAGAACTTGGGAAAAAGAATTTGAGGACTTAAAAATATTTTTTGGAACCCACTAGCACAACAATGTTCATTGCAGCACTATTTACCAGACCAAAGAGATGAAACCAATCCAGATGCCCTTCAGTAGATGACTGAATCAGCAAGATATGATATTTATACACAATGGAATTCTATGCTGCCATCAGAAAGAACAATATAGCTCCATTTGTAAGGAAATGGAAAGATTTGGAAAAAAATCATATTAAGTAAAGTAAGCCAGACTCAAAGGAACATAGGCTCAAAGGTTCCCCTCATTTGTCATAATCAGTAGAAACCTTGGGCTCTCTTAGCAGAGGTTTACAATAGGGCAAAACTTAGATACATAAGATCATACAGAATGAGGCTAAATGAAAGGACTCCCAGGATATGGAAACAAGAGTCATGTAATGTGTGATTGTTGTTCTTAATGTACTATGTTATTTCTCATCTCTTTTGTTGTCCCTTGGTAATTCTCATATATAACAGTATCTTACCTTGTTATTTGGTATATTGTATATATGATTATTTGTTTATTTGAAATAGGAAAGGGAAGGTGGGAAAACAATATAAGGGGAGGGGGTGAGGAGAGGGAAATCGGGACAAAACATGAAAATGGGGTATCAATGTATGTGAAGTAATTCATCTTCTATCTGGTGAATATAACTGTAACCCTTCTATTAATTACAATAAAATTTAATAATAAAAATATCTTTTTGAAATCATAAAGAGCACTTCTTTTGTTTAAATGTTTTTCCTAATGATGATGGGTAAAGATCACCCAATAAGATATATATCAAAAGCAAAAATTATTTCAATAAGGTTATAACATAGCCCTGAACATTTAGATGTAGGCCAGATATGTTGTGTTCAGTCAAATAAGGTTATGATGATAAAAGTTCTGTTTCATTGTAAATGATGCTCTCTATGAGGTAAAGTTGTTGTGTAGAGCATTTCTCAATACTGTCCTTATTTTCAAAACCAATTAGCAGAGAACACCTGGAAACTAGAAGTCTTATTTTACTCTTTTTTATGCCTATAGATTTGCAGATGTAGAAAGAGTTTAAAAAGAGAAAGAGAAATAGAGCACAAAATACATGTATTGTGCCTTGAGTAATTGTGAATGAAATACTAGATTAAATTCTGCAAAGAAAAATGGAACATATAACTCACATATTTTTTATTCCTCCAGACCATTGTTTACTTGTAAGAAAAGTAGGAATTTAAAGGAACATTTTAAGAATTCAGTTGGAAGACATTTATTCTATCATGTTTATTCTACTGTATCCAAAAATTCTATTTTACTTTAAACACGTTGGAAGGAAAATAAATATAGGAAATAGGGAGGCAGTTATGACTGGAATAGTTATCTCACCTTTCTAAACAATTGGTTACTTGTAGTAGATTATATAATAACACACATTATGTTTCTATAAGGAAAAATGCTGCCTATGTTTACTGACACCCTGTCACAATCACACAAAATTACCTCAAGAAGAATTATTTTTCATCATCCAACAGGCCCACCAGAGAAGAATAACACCCATTGAAATGGTGAATGTCAGTCTCAGAAATGTGAGTGCTGATGATTCTGCCTCATTGGTTTGAACAAGAGACCATTAAATGTGTCAATATAAAATGCTCATAAAATTAAACATTCTTAGTTAGATATGGTGGCTCATATGGGCAATCTTACCCAAGAGGTTGAGATGCAGAGGATGGAAATTTGGAGGCGGTCCAAGCAGAAAAGTCCATAATTGACCAGCAATATAGAAACAAGAGCCATATAAGGTGTGACTGCTATTCTTAATGTACGATGTTATTTCTCATCTCTTTTGTTGTCTCTTGGTTATCTCATATTGTTACAGTATCTTATCTTGTTATCTGTTATATTGTATATACATATATTTGCTTATTTGAAATAGGATAGGGAAGGGGGAGGGGAGGGGGCGGGGAAGGAAATGGGGAAAAAAAACATGAGAAACGGTAGTAATGATGGTTAAGGAATGCACCTTCTATCTGGTGAAATAACTGTAACCCTTCTATTAATTACAATAAAAAAATTTTAAAAAGGAAGTTGTACTAGAAATGTGGCTCAACTGGAACACTGCCAACCAGGTAAGTCAAATAAATGGGAGATCCTGAATTTAGGCAATGGTAGGAGGGAGTGTTATTCATAAACATCCAAGTTATTTATAAAAACTGACATAGATAATGGTTAAAACTGAAAGATGGCTCTTTTATAGCCTGGAATAGAGTAAAACATTTTTATCAGGGAGGCAAGACTATGAAGTATGAAAGCATTTAGAGTTGATAACGTAGCCTTTGAGATCACACTACTGGACTATGAGTCTTTTACAGTGTAGATGATCTGCATTAGTAAAATAACCCCTTTCTAAAGTTTCCAATCAGTATAAATAAGATCTAACAGCACATGCCACTATGAGGTCTTCAGTAAGAGCTAAATGCACTAAAACATATGTTCACAAATAAGACACAGTAAGTTCTCAATAAGTACATGTTTCTGTGACATTATTAACTCTCTTTCCACTCTGCTGCATCCTAACCAAAGGAGTGCAGATCTTAGCAGTAAGCATTTAGGATATTGGTCTAAAATGATCTCCACATTCAAAAGGGCAATTTTAGATTACATTTTGGTAAAATACAGCTTGATTCACCTTGATTAAGATGACACTGAAGGTTTTATCTTTTTCATCTTCAAGTTATGACTCCTTAAATTACATGTTTCTTGGGCACTTTAAATCATCAACAAATGCAAAATGTTAGGGCAAAGAATACAAATCACATCCCAAATATAAAATTCCTTGGGTAAAATGCCTATGTCGAGATTATAAACATAGATTGCATTGGGCTTACATATTGAAAAATTAATCATTTTACATTAAATGGAATCATTTAATTTGGGCAACAGCATAATGATAGTGTTACACTAATATGCAGATTCAAAAATATTTGCAAATATATTCTTTCATTTATCCAGTTTGTGAACATCCTAAACTGGAGTAGTGACTAATGTTTCCAGAAAATTGACTAACAGCATTTATTGGCTTTTTCCTAGCTATTGATGACTACCTTAGAAACCAAGACATAACCTTAAATTGCTCATTTACCATGATTTTTTAAACATTGCAATTTAAAGTAGAAAATGAGGGAATCATATAAATCTAATTTGCAGATATTACTAGTCCTTAGCACTCTGCTCGATGCATACTTACATAGCAAATATTTGAAATAGGCTGCATTTCTTAAGAGCATTTTTTGAAGAGAGGATGCTCTTAATCATGCAACTATTTTGAAGGCTTACTAAGAGTCAAGGGCTATATTAAGTATTTTATATATATATGTATATACTATATACATATATATGTATATAGTCTCATTTTAATTTCACAAACCCCTTATAGTCAGCTACTAATAGATCCAACTCACAATGTAAACAGTTTAGAAGGGTGACAGCCTTTTCCTGGTGAAATGATAAAGGTAAGAGGAAGTTAATCACTAATTTGCCTCATCAAGCTTTATCTATGGGTAAGCTGTGAAATTCCATCCAAAATGGCTCAAGTTCTGTGACTGGACATGATTTTCCTTCAAGAATCCCAGATTCAGACATTACATCTGCCTCTCTCTTTTTCCCTTCTTAAGAACTGAGGCACATAGACTAGAGTCTTAGGTTCAGAAAGTTTCAGGAATATGTTTTTCTCCCATGATCACATTCTTTGTCCTGTTCAGAGTGGTTTTCATGACCTTGAGTAAAAAATTGCTTGTATTTGTAGTAGTGGTTTCAAGAATTATACTTCCTTAGCCTTTCTATCTTATCCCATTGTTTGTATTATATAGACTCAGAATAAATTTTCAACTCACAGAAATAAGAGAAGGAGGGATAAAGCTTATGTATACCCTACAAAATTAACAAGAGTTGGGGAAGAGTTGGTAGGAGCAGAATGGATGAGGGTGTTGAAAGGGATGACATATTGCAGTCAAAAACTGATTTGTCCTTTGTGCAATGACTAAAAGAAAAATTAGAGGGGCCGGGAGTTTGGCCTAGTGGTTAAAGTGCTTGCCTAGCATGCATGAAGACCCGGGTTCGATTCCTCGGTACCACATACATAGAAAAAAGCCAGAAGTGGTGCTGAGGCTCAAGTGGTAGAGCTCTAGCCTTGAGAAAGTCCAAGGACAGTGCTCAGGCCCTGAGCTGAAGCCCAGGACTGGCAAAAAAAAAAAGAAAAATTAGAAAAATAAATGCTTGTGTAGCAAGCATGAAGTTCTAGGTTGGATTCCTCAGCACCACAGAAACAAGAAAAGCCAGAAGAGGTGCTGTAGCTTAAGTGCTAGGGTGCTAGCCTTGAACAACAGAAGCTCAGGGACAGTGACCAGACTCTATTTAATTTACTTATCTATGTAATATTAACAGTTACAGTTTTCACTATACTAAAATCTGTCTTAGCTTCAACAACACTGAGTTCAAGCCTCGGGATTGGAAAACAAACAAAAGAACCCAGAAAACTGCTTATTTTCAGTTTTATCCAACTTAAATTTCAAAATAATTCATCTCTTTCAGTCTTTTAAATTCCAAAATAACTCTCCTCTCCTCCCTTTTCTTCCCCCATTCCTCAGTTCTACTCCCCTAGCAACAACTTACATTTAAGTATCTTCCTACATTATGGCATTCATTGTCATTTCTACTTTGCCAGTTTGGGCTTGTAGGGCCGCAACCAGTGTCTGTGACTCGTGGGCTACATCCTTAGTGGTGATTATCCACCTCCCCATAGATCTGTCTTCATTCCTGCACAGGCCAGTTTGTGGTCTGCAGTCATCTCCTCCCAGACCAGCATCTTGACAAATTGATATCAGAGGGCCCTGGGGGGAACTTTCTTTGGAGTCTCCACTCTACTCTTTATAGAAAGGTGACAAGATCCTTGGTATCCTTCTGAGTAATTCCTGCTACTGGAGGCTCTGAGGGGCATTCTCCCAATTTTTTCCACATATCCAGCCCCAAAGCCTGCACCTGTTTGTGGTAGGAGGCAGGGATAGCAGCCTGCTGGAGGCCTGTGGAAAACGGATCACTGGATCTTGTTAGCATCCCATAAGTCACAGGGACTAGGGGATCAACAGCTTGGTTCCTCTTGGCCTGGGCATGGCACTCATCATTAAAACAGACACACCATTTGAGTTACAGGGAGCCAGGGAGCACAGTCTTGGCTAAATTTTTCCAGTCTTGGGTGGTGCACTGCTGGTGAGCCAGGCCTTGGAAGATGGTCTCAGTCCAGGGAGATTTAGGTCCATCCTCGGAGACCACTTTCTTAAGCTCCTTTAAATCTTGGGCCTCCCTGGGATACCATAGGGCCAGTCAATTGCCTCCAGGGATAGCATTCACCCGGAAAGCCATGCATGGCAGGGAGGAGTCGCCACTGATCTTACAAGATGGCAGCTTAACCTGCTCTTCCAGTTTAGCACAAGATGGCGGAAAATTTTCATGGGAAGAGGGATGGCAATATGGCGGAGGTCAATCCTTACCCCAATTGTCTGCAATTAGTTCCGGGGCAGGAGCACTTGATGTAAGGCTCAGGGGGCTGGCCCACGGGTCAAAGGGGGTCAACAATCCTTCCTCAGGGCGAAACTTTAAAACCTTCTCCTCCTGATCAGCGGGTGGGCTAACTTGCCCCAACCCCCAGTGCTCCTCAATAAAGGTTTCCTAGGCCAGGTTGCCCTTTGAGGCCACCTTGGGGGCATCTCTACTGCCCCTAGATGTCTCCTTAAGTGAGTCAGGATAGAAGTAGGTCTTAAGGGCAGACAAAGTCAGGTAGGCCCCGAGGGGAAGGTCCTCTCCCAAGTTAATCTCCCTCCTTCTCATCATGTGTTCTACGTGATCCCAGGTGGCCCAATTGAAAAGACTGGCCACCATTAACCAAGGAGTGGCACGTGGTAAGGCCTCCCAGACCATCTCAGCCTGGGGATCCTAGATCTCCAAACCTCAGCTTTTAAGCATAAATCTCAACGCCTTGAGCACCGGGTCCTCATGCTTTGTGTGAGATTGCCCCATCTTTTCTGGGAGACCCTTACCTTGTAACTCGCTTGGCTCGACTCACCACAGTTTTTCTTTCGATGAGTGCTCTTTTTAGGTCCCTGTACCAGCTCCAGATGTCGGGGTTTTCAGTACTCGGTCCCTCCCAACCTGCAGGAGGGATAGAGAGAACACACCCCGTCCAGGATGAGCCAAGAAAGGAGAGGGCCAACTGACCACCCACACCCAGCCCTCCCTTGCCAGAAGACAATCAGACGTGTCAGGGAGACCCATCAAGGCAGGAACTTGTTTGTTGAGGAAGTATATTCAGCTAATATAGGGTGCAGAAGCCTATCAGCATAAAGGTGGGCAGGGCAGGGGAGGTCTACGTGTTTACTCTATAGGTAAAGAAGGGTAATCATGTGCTGTCCACGAAGATGGAAGGGTTCGGGTCCTATCCCAGAGGTGGCTTTATTTTACATCACAATCTACAGCCATACCTTCCACCAGGGCTCCATCTTATCCAGGTGTGGTCCCAAGACCATGAAGTGAGCACTGGGCCATGAGTTAGACTGCCTTTTCTACAGCATAGGTTTCCATTGCCTTGATGTGATGTGCTCCACAAGTTATCATTAATAATTGAGAAATATCAACTCTATTTTTAAGCAAAAGTCATTGTTCAGTATTATATTTTCAATTTTGTAATATCTTCAATATCAAACCATATGAGAAGACATTTAGGTTCTCCTTCGGCTTTTAAATTCATTCTACTTGCAATACCATATTGTGTACTGATGATGATTAGTCCTTAAACATCATGATCCGTGGCTTGGAGTGTGAAATATTTTAGAAGAAACAAAAAGTCATATATATATATATGTATATATATATATATATATTACATTTTTCTGATCCATTCATCCACTGAAGGACGTCAATATACCACCTATGATAAACAATGCTGCAATGAACATAATTGTGCTGGTGTCTTTAGTGCAGCCTAGTTTGTGGCCATTTGGGTAAATGTCCATAGGTGGGGTTGCTGCATCATAAGGATGCATTGTTTAGTCTTTTGAGAAACTTCCATACCAGAATGTTTGAACAAGTTTATATTCTCACTGATAGTGAAGTAGAGTTCTCTTTTGGCCATATCTCTAACAGTATCTGTTATCATTTTATTTTTGATAATGGCCAATCTAGCTGAAGTGTGGTAGAATGTCAATGTGGTTTTGACTTTTATTTCTTTTATGGACATAGATGTTGAACATTTCATGTGTCTATCAGCCATTCATATTTCTTCAGAAAACTCTCTTTTAAGTCATTAGCCTACCTATTTATTGTTAGTTCTGCCTGGGAGAAATGAGTCCTTCCTTTGGCGTTCTCCTGTGCACCCTTGAAATCCACACCCAGACTGTAACCTTGGCAATTGGCATGACTGGAAGCAATGCGTGGGGGGGGGTGTCCTCCAGTCTGAAGTATTTCTTCATCCTTTGAGGTCACATCTGCTCCCTCTTTGGCCACACTCCTCCCCCTATATAATCTCTCATTTTAGGCCATAAGGTCCTTTTCTTCCACCTGACTCCATCTTACATGGCTGTAGGTCTGTTTCTTTCTCTCTCTCTCTCTCTCTCTCTCTCTCTCTCTCTCTCTCTCTCTCTCTCTCTCTCTCTCTGTCTTTCTCTCTGTCTCTCTCTCTCTCTGTCTCTCTCTCTGTCTTTCTCTTTGTCTCTCTCTCTCTGTCTCTCTCTCTCTGTCTCTCTCTCTCTCTGTCTCTCTCTCTCTCTCTCTCTCTGTCTCTCTCTCTCTCTGTCTGTCTGTCTGTCTGTCTCTCTGTCTCTCTCTCTGCCTTCGCCTCAAACCGCATGGAGTTTCCTTTTGGCAAACCTTACATTTATGTGGTTGTTGTCTTTGAGGATTTGAGGGATTTTGGGGGGGTATTTTTTGAGCTATAAGTATATTTTACAAATGACTCCCTTTTTTGATGTATAGCTAGAAAAGTTCCTTTCCAAATCTGTGGTCTTCCTGTTTATCCTACTAGCTATGTTTTTTTTGCTATGGAGAAACCATTCAGTTTAAAGCAATCCTATTTATCCAGCTTTTCTTTGAGTTGCTGTGTTTCTTGATCTCTACTTAGGAGGTTTTGACATATGCCAAGGAGCCTAGTGTTTTCCTTATCCATTCCTATATGTTTTCAGGGTATCTGGGTCTTACATTGAGATTTTTTGATCCATTTGGAAATCATTCTGTTGCAAGGTGATATGTAGGACTTTAAATTTAATTTTCTAAACATGTTCCAGCACCATTTGTTGAGGAGGCTGTCATTTTTCCATCCTGGGTTTTTGGCTACCTTATCAAAGATTTGGTAGCCATAGTTCTGTGGGTTCATTTCTGGGTCTTTGATTCTATTCCATTGGTTCTCAGACCTGTTTGTGCCAGTACCCTACTGTACTTATAACTACGGTTTTGAAGTTTGATATTGCAATGTCTTTAGCACAGTTCTTCTTGATAAGGAAGAACAAATAAATTTACTTGGACATAATTAATTAAACAGCATTCTAAACATTCACACAACAAGAACAAGAGAGACTATTCTTAGGAGAGGATCACAATATCTCAATAACTATGTGGAAATGATCATATAAGATATTAGATATTAAAATGGACCCCAAGAAATGGAAACAGGATTTTTGTCGTACTGCTTGCAGTTATTTTTTTCTGTTTGGCATAGCCCCTTTTGTCATTGTCTTTATGAATTTATGTATCCTTTGTCTTGTATATAAGTTCATCATGGGCCGGGAGTTTGGCCTAGTGGTAGATTGCTTGCCTAGCATGCACGAAGACCTGGGTTCAATTCCTCGGTACCACATACATAGAAAAAACCTGGAAATGGTGCTGAGACTCAAGTGGTAGAGCTTTAGCCTTGAGAAAGTCCAAAGGCAGTGCTCAGGCCCTGAGCTCAAGCCCAGGACTGGCAAATAAATAAATAAATAAATAAATAAATAAATAAATAAATAAATTCATCAGATTTGGGGAAGGGAAAGGGAAACACAGAAACAGGGAGTAAAGGGAGAATTAACTTAGCAGTGATTCTTCCTAGATATTTTGTCAAAAATGAACTATATAATTTAGCAGAAGGAAAGCCAGGAAGGGAAAAACTGAGAGAATGAGGGAGGGGGTGATACTGTACAATAGGACATGTAATCATTACTTGACTTACGGAATTGTAATCCCTCTGTATCTCACCTTTAACATAACATATAAATAAAAAATAAAAAGGGAAAAGAAACAGGAGTCATTACAGTCTTTGTTGCTTCACAAAATTTCTTATAAACAAGGCAGTCTGTATTCTTCTTGGATAGAATCAGTCCTCGGAAAATGAAGCAGCATCTAAAATTTGATACTGTTTTTCGAATAACTTACAAACCCAATTTCCAATCAAGTAGCATTTTTATCTTTCAAAGACTGTCTAAATCAACAAGAATTCAGACTTGGAGTTTTGGATGGTTAAGATTGTAACAAAATAATTTGGTTAAAAGCTGTACCCTGAGGTAAGTATTTGATGAGAATGAAGATTGGGCAAATTCATTAAAAAGATGAATAAATATGAACTTTCTGAAACACACAGAAAAAGATTTTGTGAAAAGAAGTTCTTTATCTGTAAACGAAAGGGTGAATAATATAAAAAAAGAAATAGGAATATTTCCGGATTTCTGAATAGGACACCTAGGTAAAGTTTACATGCGGGACAATGTAGATTTTGTTGTAGAAATGAGCTTGCTTTAGAAATAGAGGTCTATAAGATATTTAACCCAAATCTTCTCCATTTAATAAGCTTAATCCTCCCACAGCCCAAAGAATTGATAACATGAAACATGCAAATATTCTATGAGGAGACTATGGTGATCTGTATGTGTTTATAGAATCTTGGCATGATTTTATTCCTCAAAGCAGAATATGCTTTTCTTCAAAATAGGCAAACACAGGTTTTCAGCAGTTATTTTATTTTCACATAGAGTGGTCTAATATTCATGCTGTTTAGCATAAAATTCAGGCAAGTCTTCAGATAGTTTTCCTTCCCCTTGAGAAATACTGATTTGATTTTGAAGTAGAAATCAAATCATATCTGATTATATTTTGATTTGTGGTCATCACCATAGAAGGATAAGAAGCCACAGGAGATATTTATTTAAAATTTCAGCCTCTTCCAAATCATATCAAAATATTCATGTAGAAATGAAGCCTCTCAAACCAAATAATAAACAAGCATTCATGTCTGAGCCATTCCAACAAGGACCCAGTATCAGTAATTTTCCCAATTACTAGTCAAATCATTATTGTGTGCCAAAGCCTTATATTCTTAATGTGTCTTTGGCTGTTTATGATTAGAGCTAAACATATTTTTGTACTTCTGAGATATTACAAATGAATGAAAACCAAGGAGAAAGTACATTTTTTAGACAATCTCACATTATGATTTTTATCTTCAGTTTTTTTTATTACTCATACTTACTTGTCAATATCTATTCAGGAATAAAATCTCACTATCTCAGGCATTTCCATAGCACATTACAGATTTGTTTCTGATACTAAATTTGACCTATTCCTGCTAAATTATTTAATTTTAAGCCACATTTGCTAAAAAGAAGAGAAAAATGCTTTGAATACATATATAAAAGAGATTTGCTTTTTAATTTTTAAGTACAAAATCAGAAGTTAAATTGTTAATGAAAAGATAACAGTCATGTGAAATTATATCATATATTCATACTTATGTATATATGTATGTGACTTTATATAAGGATTATATTATTTAACAGAAACATTGAAAGTTCTACTTAGGTGACAATAATCTGTATGTAGCTCATTTATTAATTGGATTCTTAATTATTTGAAGCTTTAGAGTCCTGAGCTTTTTGGATAGCCTGGGTTTTAGGCCATTGTCAGACATATAGCTGGAAAAGATGTCCCTATCCGTATGCTGTATTCTCAGATGGCTATGCTCTTTGCTGTGCAGAAAATTCTTAGTTTGGTACAATTCCGTTTGGCAATTTACTTTTTGATTTGCTGAGCTCATGGAATTTCACACATGCTGTTGAATAAAATATCTAGCAAAATGTATTCTATGTCATATTGGAGTCACTCCTTACCCACTTGTCCCCCATCACAGTGAGCTAAAAAGGCCACTGTCTTTGATTAAGAGGCAGTGAACTAAGGATCAGACTTTTGTGCTTTCAGTAATAAAGAGCCTTTGAAAAAATCAAACACCTCACCCTTGGGCAAGGCCTTGGGTGCAGTTGTGGTTAGTTTTTCTCTTTGGATTTCCTAGGAAATCTTGCTTTTGAAGACATATTTCAATACAATAATAGTAATTAATTTGTTTTTTCAAACTTCTCCTAAATATTTATATTACTTTAAAATATTAAGACAATGCTTGATATGTTCACTGCTTCCTAAATTTTATTGAAATAATTAAATTATCTATAAGTCTGAGAGAAAGAAACTGAGTTTGTGAATATGTTTTCTTCTATTCTGCATCTTTTATGGGGACCAGAGGGAAAGAAACATTATCTATCCATTATGGAGCTGAAGAAGGGACAGTGTAAGGTCTGATTTCATATGAATCAAATTGCATTGCTGAGATTTGGAACAAAAATGCCTTATAACCATAAATATCTTCTTATTTTAATATACTGAGGAAGCTTAAGAAGGGAACTGAAGAAAGCAATAAATACTCTAAACTAATCATGAATTTCATATTTAGACTAATCTTGACCCCAATCCTGACTTAGGAGTTAAACTGATCCATGGCTGAGCGCAAGAAATCTTCTCCCATTTATGTTTTCGATTCCTTAGGATGATATGACTTTGGGGCCGGGAGCATAGCCTAGTGGTGGAGTGCTTGCCTAGAATGCATGAAGCCTAAGGTTCAAGTCTTCAATATCTCATACTCAGAAAAAGCCAGAAGTGGCACTGTGGCTCAAGTGGCAGGGCACCAACCTTGAGCAAAACATGTCCAAGAACATTGCCCAGGCGCTGAGTTCAAATCCTAGGATGTGATTTGTAAATGTGAAAACTAAATGAAGAAGAGAAAGGATTTAACATAAAATTGGAAAGCAATAAAGGTTAATCTCTTCTTACCATCTTTATTAAATATGTGTGAAGAAGAGGCAGTAAAACTCAACAAACAGAAGAATGAGACATGATTTCTATCTCACACAAAAAATATACTATATATATTAAACTCTAAGAAGAACACAAGAGAGTTTGGGAATGCATCATAACATTGGTGTGGGCAATGACATTTTGGATATGACCCCAAATACACAGGCAACACAACCAAAAAAAATAATACACAGACAAATTAAAAACCAAACTCTTGCACATCAAAAGAAATAGTCAACCGAACAAAGAAGGAGTATAAGAAACTGAAACATTTAAATAACAAAATTTCCTAATACCCCAATTTATAAACCATGTAAAGATTTGAATAATTTTTTTCAAGGGACATACAATTGACCAACAAGTGTATGAAAAACTGTTTAATGTCAACAACTATTAGAAAAATCATGTCCCTCAGTTCATGAATGGATCAAGAAATGGTGGTATATATATATATATATATATATATACATATATATATATGTACAGTGGAATTCCATGCTTCCTTCAGAAAGAATGACACTACCCCAATTATAAGGAACTGAAAAGACTTGGAAAAATTGAAATAAATTCAGTAAGCCAGACCTAAAAAACATAGACTCCATGGATTCCCTCATTTGTAATAATAAGTGTATGTCTAAGATAGTCCTAGCACAGGATCACAATAGCTCAGTAGCTATGTACATACTAAATATAATGAGATGTGACCTTGTCTAATGAGAATGGCTGTTAATTTTTCTTTAAATTATTTTGCTAGTCCTGGGACATGAACTCAGGATCTGAGCACTGTTCTTGTGCTTACTCAAGGACACTTGAGCCACAGCACCATTTCTGACTTTTTCTATGTATATGTGATACTGAGGAATCAAACCTCGGTCTTCATGCACCCTAGGCAAGCACTCTACCATTAGGCTAAATTCCTGGCCCCCGAGATGACTGTTATTGACAGAAAAAAAATAGCAAGTGCCAGGAAGAATCTGGAGAAAGGAAAACTATGGCAAGCAGTTGGTAGGAATGTAAATTAGTACACTCATTGTGGAAAACAGTATGGAGATTTTCCAAAAGGATAATGATACAGCTACATTAGGTCTAGCACTTTCACCACTGGTTATTTAGAGCAATAAATAAAACCCACATATCAAGTTACCTAAATTCCATTGTATATTGCATCACTATTCGCCATAACCAGAGTGGGGTTGCAACATCAAAAGATAAAAGGGTAAAAAAAATCAGGCATGCATACAAAATGAAGTACTATTGTACCATAAAAATGCTGTGAATCCTTTCACTGCAACATGGGCCTGGGAGACATTATGTTAAGCGAAATAAATCAAGCATTAAGAAAGACAGGCACTGAATGATTTGACTTTATAAGTGGAATGTAAGCAAAATGGAACTCATATAAATTGAGGGTATGATATTAGTTACCCCCAGGCTTTGAAAACAGGAGAAGAGGAAGACAAAAAGGTCAATCTAGAAGAACACATATTCTTTGATAGGAAGAATAAATTATTTTACATTAAGTCTGCTCTAATTGGAGAGTTAATACACATAATTTTGACCAAACCTGATCAATAGTAGTAGTAGTAGTAATTATAAAGGACCATAAGAAATTTCAAAATCAAAATATTTTGTTACATGTGATGGCTCACACTTCTAAGTTCTAGCTAAAGCAGAGATCAAGAGGATCGTGAGTCATTTGAGTTCATAATAACTCATCTCAACCAATATGTAGGGTGTAGCCATATTTCTGGAAGGAAGCCATATTTCTAGAAGGAAGCCATATTTCTGGAAGGAAGCCATATTTCTAGAAGGAACGTCTAAATGTTCAGTTCATGAGATGGCAGCAGAGGGAAGATCAAGTAGAAATGTAGGACTGTTAATACTTTTTCATTTATTTTTCACTATTTGAAAGAGAACACTTGATAATGTACTCACTTCTGTAATGAGATGAGACTTTATTGAACATCTGCTGTATATAAGGATGTTCTCTCAGGAAGCAGTTATCAACTTTAAATAATTATGTCATTTCATCTCTGTAAGAATTCCTAAGGTTAATGTTGATATACCTCTTAAGGTGTCAGGAAACAGACATGGAAAGATAAGGTCAATAGCATAGGGTAAATATTACATAGATTTTGGAAAATGGAAATCTAAATATAGTTCTGCAGTATTTCAGAACTTGTACCCTAAACATAATATTCTCACATTCAGGTAAGCTTTATAAAAGTCTTTACGCTTCTACACCTTATTTACCGTAATTTCCCAAAGTTTCCTTTAAACATTCAGAAAGTAAAACTTAATTCTCGTCCTTTTTAGAATGAAATTGCTTCCTTTAGGAATGTATTGTCCAAGGAGGAATGTAAATTATGTCAAGAAACAATTTACTATTCTCACCAGAACATTTAAAAAATACAGCATTTATGTTATACTAATTCATGAACAGTGGAGACTTAATCTAGTTTGCACCCAGACACCAAATGTTCACAGTGTTCATTATTGTGACTCAGGACAGAGGAGCAAAGATTCTCTCTGGAAGTGCAAATGTATAGCTTGTATTCTGGTTCATTCCATTCAAAGACTGTCAGGAATGTCTCCCTTTAAGGAACATAGGCCCAATAGTCTCTCTCATTTGCAATATCAGTAGAAACCTTGGGCTCTCTGAGCAGAGATTTACAATAGAACAAAATCTAGAGACTTAGGCCAAATAGTATGATACTAAATGTAAGGACCTCCAGGATAAGGAAACAAAAACCACATAATGAATGACTGTTTTTAATGTACTATGTTATCTCTCATCTCCTTTGCCATCCCTTGGTTATCTCATATTGTTACAATATTTCACATTATTATCTATATATTTTATATGTGCTTAATTGGTTATTTGAAATTGGATAGGGAAGGGGGGAAATCAAGATAAGTGGGGGGAGGGTGGAAGGGAAATGGGGACCATGTCATAAGAAAGGGTATCAATGTTTGTGAAGTAATGCACCCTCTATCTGGTGAATATAATGTAACCCTTCTATTAATCACAATAAAAAAAGAAAAAAAAAGAATGTCTGCCTTTTAGGGTTTCCAAAAGTATCCTTACTACTCTTCCAGGTCACCTGGAATGTAATATCTAAGCATACTAGATAGATTTGCCTGTGTAGAATGGAAGAGAAAAAAAACAGCTGGAGGACATAGTATAAAGAGTGGGTCTCAGTTTCCAATTCCTTGTCATTGATAATACTCATGTATTCATGTGTTCAAGTGGAAAACAACCCGTTAAAAAGCTCTCAAGAAGACAAACAAAAATTTGTGATATCATCAGTGATATTATTGATTACCTTTTTTTTTTCAGCTGGAGAAGTCCAGTCTGAAAATCCCAAGTTCCAAATCCTGCAATATCTAAATTCTTTTGAGTACTTTGTAATGAGTTGCAGTCAAAATGCACATGTATTTAAAACACTATGAAGTCAGGCGTGGTGGCTCAAGCCTGAAATCCTAGTTACTCAGGAGGCTGAGATCTGACCATCAAGTTTTCAAAGCCAGCCAGGGCACAAAAGGACCTGAGACTCTTATCTCCAGTTTTCGCTAGAAAACGGGAAGTGGGGCTAAGCTCATGGATAGAGTGGTAACCTTGAGCTGAAGAGCTCAGGGACAATGGCCAGGAGTTCAGTCTCCATGACCAAAAAGACCCAAAAACCAAACCAAATCAAACAAAAAACCATTATGAAATGATCTGTAGTATATGTGCATATGGTGGATAACAAATGCAAGTATATTTCGTGTTAGGACTTGTGGTCTTTCTCTAGGATATCCCATTATGTAGATGCAAATGTTCTAAGCACCAGGAAAAAAACCTGAAAATTTTGGAAATTTCTGTCTGAAGGATTTCGGATAGATGATCCTGGGCTTATAGTACGGTCTCGGTTCTCTGTTGAAAGAACTGCAATAATAGCCTTTCAAATGTAAATGACTAGGCATCACACATGTAGCTCCTTTCAATTTTTCTCATCAATGAGGCTTATGTAGGAAAAGATCTTTTTGTTTGAATAAAAAAAATAGTTTTGGAGGACTACAGATTTCCCATTGACACCAGCACATCATACAGACAGGTAGCTAACCCACAACTTGGATTTTCCATTCATCTGACATTTCCTCCGCAGAGGATTTGCGATGGGATAGAAGTGTTTGTCTTGCAGCAGCAGGTGGAAGCTGTGGGTGGTCTTCCAAGGTTGTGAATGCATGTTTCTCTGGCACAGAAAAGAGGTAGATGCTGCTAGGTGAATGTTATGATGAATGGAAGGATGGGGAGTCCAGACTCCACTCTGCATGAATACACAGCAGGTTAGCCCTGGAATGAACCACAGCTCGGACATTACTAGATTTCCTTTGCATTTGGAGTTGAGACTTTTTACACGTATAGAAGGTGAAGAAATGCAACTGCAGGAATATATGCATCATCCACATAAAAAGAGAGGAACATTCTCAAAGTCTAATTGTGAGGGCCAGTTTCCATCAGCTTGTGACCATACACCAAGAGATGATTCTATCCAATTAATTAGGTTAAGATTTTCAGGCAATCATCAGGTAGGAGATAATTTAGCAACATATATTTAAATCATTTATATACACATTCTCTAGGGAATTTCAAACCTGAGAATGTATTTTTATGGAGAATGGGCTCAAAAGTTTTGCTGAAGAATGATTGAGATAACATTAATCGTATAACTCTGTAAGTTCTGTTGAAAGGATTAAGTAAATTGACTTGTTTAAGTAGAAGAAATAGTATTAAAAATTTCCATAAGGCAAGTATAAACTTTATAACATTAAAAATAAAGACATCACAAAGTAACTACAGACCAACATGTTTTATAAACCTCAAAACTATGTAAAATCATATCTCACTACATGTAAATAGGATTACACAACCAAGAGGGATTTCACATAGAAATAAATGAAGAGAGGAAATTTGGGAGAATTCAGTCATAAAATTCAATACATATCATCTAAAAAGGAATTTGAAGGGGCTGGGAGTTGGCCTAGTGGTAGAGTGCTTGCCTAGCATGCATGAAGACCTGGGTTCTATTCCTTGGTACTACACATATAGAAAAAATCTGAAACTGGTTCTGAGGCCCAAGTGGTAGAGCTCTAGCCTTGAGAAAGTCCAAGGACAGTGCTCAGGCCCTGAGCTCAAGCCAAGGACTGGGAAAAAAGGAATTTGAGGGAAGAGATGGGACAGGGTGAAATGGGGGAGAATGATGAATGCGGTGATATTGATTAAGATGTATTGTATTCACGGACTAATTTGTTTAATGGCAAGTCCTTTGTACATGTACTAAAAATAATAAAAGGTAGAATGAAATAAAAAATGAAATTTTAATTAAATTGAGAATATTCCTCACAGCACTTTCAGTATGAATGTTTCTTCCCCATACATTTGTAAGAGTTTCACATA
The DNA here is from genome assembly GCF_031878675.1 of Megascapheus bottae. Classification (NCBI taxonomy): domain Eukaryota; kingdom Metazoa; phylum Chordata; class Mammalia; order Rodentia; family Geomyidae; genus Megascapheus; species Megascapheus bottae. The sequence goes on along the minus strand of NC_143524.1, from coordinate 29,139,540 downwards.
TTATCATATCTGTCATTCTTGGTTCATTCACACACTCATAAATCTTCCATGGAAGTGCAGTCTATTTCTAATGAAAGCCTTCAGCATTGAATAAGACACGCTCAGCTGAAGCACTAGCAAAGTCTTACTTGATTCGTACTGTAGAGGAAGCTTCAAGCACTCTGCTTGCTGCCCAGTGACTGAGTGAAATTAATGATCCAAAATAAAAGTTTAAACCTCTATATTCTTTTTTGGAAACAAAAGCTAAACACCAAAAAGCTGAAAGAAACACCTGCCAAGAGTTATGGCAGCATGGTTTTAGTTCCACAGCTTTTACATGGAACCAATAAATCACCATTATTTCAAATTTGCAAAGTTCATTAAAAAAGGGCAACTTCATTAGTCAGAAATCCCAGGGTTAGGTCTGGGGTCTGCATTGCATGTCAAGTAGGGCAACTTCATTAGTCAGAAATCCCAGGAGTTAGGTCTGGCCGGGAGTTTGGCCAAGGGGTAGAGTGCTTGCCTAGCATACATGAAGACCCAGGTTTGATTCCTTGGTACCACATACATAGAAAAAGCTAGAAGTGGTGCTGTGGCTCAGGTGGTAGGGTTCTAGCCTTGAGAAAGCTCGAGGGCAGTGCTCAGGACCTGAGCTCAAGTCCAGGACTGGAAAAAAAAGAAAAAGAAAGAAGAAAAGGTTGAAGTGGTGCTATAGCTCAAATGGTAGTGTGCTAGCATTGAGGAAAGCACAAGGACAGAGTTCAGGTCTTGAATTCAGGCCCTAGAACTCACAAAAAAAATAGAGGGCAATGAGGTAATGGGGTAATTTTATTTTTTCAAATAAATTTTTGAATAAAATGTGACTTAGGTTCATAGCTGAACACTTATTAGGTGCTTGCTTATACAAATTGCTACAGACAACATATGCATTAAAACATAATGTTTAAAAACAATTTGTCTACTTTCTACCCACAACAGAAAGTTAGAATCTCATCTAAAACTTTACTCCTTAGATGAATGGGGCCATAAATTTGCCTGATTGATTAAATCGAATTAAATAGAATAATAATATATTGTTAATTATATATTTAAAAATACAATCAGTTAATTGATATAGCTGACTTACAAGAGGATTTTCCCTTTGAGTTACTCATGTATTAATTTTATTTGGAAAATATTGACTGGACACCTATACATGCTTGTGTTTGTATGCAAGAAACAGCAAAACGAGGGATAGTGGTGTGGAGGTTATGCATAAAGACCCTTAGTTATATTGTTGAACTGGGGAGTTGGACAGAGTCGTGTTTTAAAACATATCTGACCTGGGGGGAGGGGTAGAGAGGGAAGGAGATTGAGGAGGATATAGGGGTATTGCTATATAACTAAGATATAGAATACTTGTACAGAATGTATACAACCTGGGGTTCTGTCTCGCACACTACAAAGGAAAAGAAATATTTGAAATTTACTATGAAAAATAATGCAGAGGAGAATTTCATATACATTATACATATAATAAGGGGTAAGGAATTCCTTCAACATTATAAATCCAAAAGTCCTTTTGTGAGTCAGATATCTGATTTAGTTTCAGTTTATATGAACTTAATAGATTAAAGCATCTATTCAGCATTTCATCTATACAATCATTACATTCTTTTTGTCACCTGAAAATTAAAAAACTATGTGACAATATTTGTTGCATACCAATCTATGTGAGTAGGCTGAGGACACCTATTATAAGAAAAATTAGTGTCAATTGGGCTAGCAAAGAAAGATGCAACTATCACCATATATTAGGGACATACCAAAAACTTAGTTCCATAAAGATTAAATAAAAATCTACATGCATCCTAAATTGCAACAATCAAAACCAACAATTCAGAAATATTATAAATCAGCTAAGAATATCCATGTATGAATGATAGTAACCATCTTTAGTAAGCAAAAGATAAAAAAACTCAAGATATATCCAGATATATAGATAAAAATATACTACAATTTTAAGCCCACACTCTGTAAAAAATAGACTCAGTAAGCAGAATGTGAATAACATGATCATAACAACCTTATGATGATGTACCAAATCCATACAATCTCAGAAATACTTAAGTTCCTAAATCCTTGCCTGAGCCTTAATGGAGGACTCCATATTTCAAGGAGAGAGAACAAATAGGTGATAATTTCCTGTTGGACCAGTCTTAGTTGGTTTTCAAGCTACATATTTCAACTAGACACCACAAATTCTCAGGAAGATAAATATTTTGAGCTCTTTTATAGAAACTGCTTTTTCATAAGTCTTGTTATGGGCTAGGAGTTTTGCTTAGTGGTAAAGTGCTTGTCTAGCATGCAAGCAGACCCAGGTTCGATTCCTAGGCAGAAGTGGTACTGCGGCTCAAGTGGTAGAGCTCCAGCCTTGAGAACGTCCAAGGACAGTGCTCAGGCCTTGAGCTCAAGTGCAGGACTGGAAAAAAAAATGTCTTGTTACACAGGACTTTGATCAGATGGATTAACTCACTGTATAAATCATTATAGCATTCTTAAAAAGACTTACCAAAATTGGATTATTTTTTTTTAAGATGCATTTCATTTAGGCTTTTAAAACTGTGAAGCTATTTTGCTACAATCTTCCTATACTATTTATTATGTTTTTTTGGTTTACATTATTAATAATATATCACAGGACTGAAAGTTAATCTGATAATAAATATCCATTAAGTAAATACTGGGGAATAATTAGAAGGTTAGAGATTCTCTTTGGTAATGACATGCAAGGGAAATAGATCACCCTCTCCATTAAAAAGAGTGTAATTTCAACAACTCAAAAAATTGAATCACTCCAAAACTAATCTCCAAAGTAACAACCATCCCATTAAAAAATGGGCCAGAGACTTAAAGAGAATCTTCTCTGAAGAAGAAACAAAAATGGCCTATAGACACATGAAGAAATGCTCAACATCTCTGGTCATAAAAGAAATGCAAATCAAGGGGCCGGGAGTTTGGCCTAGTGGTTAAAGTGCTTGCCTAGCATGCACGAAGATCCGGGTTCGATTCCTTGGTACCACATACATAGACAAAAAGCCGGAAATGGTGCTGAGGCTCAAGTGGTAGAGTGCTAGCCTTGAGAAAATCCAAGGACAGTGCTCAGGCCCTGAGCTCAAGCCCAGGACTGGCAAAAAAAAAAAAGAAATGCAAATCAAAACAACTCTAAGATTCCACCTCACTCCAGTTAGAATGGCCAGGACCAGGAAAACTAATAATAACAGATGCTGGAGGGGATGTGGCCAGGAGGGATCACTACTACACTGTTGGTGGGAGTGCAAACTCATTCAACCACTATGGAAAGCAGTATGGCAGTGCCTCAAAAGACTAAACATAGAGCTCCCCTATGACCCAGCAATTCCACTACTTGGCATTTACCCAACCATCCAGAATCTAGGGCATACTAAATCCACTAGCAAAACAATGTTCATTGCAGCATTATTCACCATAGCAAAGATATGGAACCAGCCTAGATGTCCCTCAGTTGATGAGTGGATCTACAAGTTGTGGTATTTGTACACAATGGAATTCTATGCTGCTGTCAGAAAAAACGACATCGCCCCATTTGTTAGGAAATGGAAAGACTTAGAAAAGATCATACTAAGTGAAGTAAGCCAGACTCAAAGGAACTTAGGCTCAATGGTTTCCCTCATTTGTCATAATCAGTAGAAACCTTGGGCTCTACTAGCAGAGATCTGCAATAGAGCAAAACCTTGATACATAGGCCATATAATGTGAAGCTAATTGAAAGGACCTCCAGGATATTGAAACAAAAGCCATATAATGAATGATTGTTGTCCTTAATGTACTATGTTGTCTCTCATCTCCTTTGCTGTCCCTTGGTTATCTCATATTGTTACAGTACCTCATTTTGTTATCTGATATATTGAATTTATTTGTATTTGGTTATTTGAAATTTGATAGGGAAGGGGGGAAAACCAAGACCGGGTGGGGGGGCGGTGGTGGGGAGGGTAAAGGGTACCAAGACATGTGAAAGGGTATCAATGCATGTGAATTAATGCACCTTCTATCTGGCATGTAACACTTTTATTAATTACAATAAAAATATATAAAATAAATAAATAAAAAGAGTGTAATTGCAGGGCACAGTGGCTCATGTCTAGAATCCTAGCTACACAGGAGGCTGAGATCTGAGGATCAAACTTCAAAGCCAGCCCCGGCACAAAAATACCTGAGATTCCAATCTCCAATTAACCTCTATAAAAGGGGAAGTGGGACAATGCCCAGGTCAAGTTCAAGCCTCATAACTAAGCCCCCCCCCAAAAAAAAGATGTATAATTGCATTTCAAGACAAGAGAATTGCTTAGAATTTGGGAGTACATGTATATACTAGATCCTATCTGTGTTTCCATCAGAACCCTAAGCATATGTTAATGTGTTTTGAACAACAAGTGTGATAGGACTCTGTAACAGGTAAACCCAAACCCTTGTACATAGATAGAAATCTTGTTTCCCCTTCACCATTTTGTGTTAGGCTTTTCCAGATTTATTATTTGATTCATGTTTTTATTGTATATAAGCTCATTGTGTATATGTTCACAGACAGAGACACACAAGCACACACATGGCACACACACTGATATAGTGAGAGTGAGAAGAAATCTTAACGTTGCTTCAAGAAAATAACTATTTTGATTGAAATTCAGTTCTTAACCTCACAAGAGATGAAGATGTGCTTTCTGTTGTTCTCTTAGCTATTATGGAAATGAAATCTTTTATAAACCTGTATTTCTAATCATTTTCTGCTTAATTTCCTTTAAGAGCCATCAACTAAAGAATAACATTCACAATTTTTAGAATTGTTTTCAAATTCCTGATGCTCCTTTATTCTCTGAAATTCCTCTCTGCTATCTTCTGAAGCCATATATTTAAGGACTCTTTAAGTGTATATTTTTTTTAATTTCCCAGCTGAGCTGTCTTCTATCATTCATTAAAACTACTGTTGACTTTACTCAGCATTCCTTGCTGTCCCTATCTTTGTTCAACTATTTAAAATACCTAGTCCCATATCCTCACTAGAGGATTTAAAATATATTATTTTTTTCATATATTTTTATTGTAATTAATAGAAGGGTTACATGATATTTGCCAGATAGATGGTGCATTAATTCCCATACATTGAGACCCTTTCACATGTCTTGGTCCCCATTTCCCTCCCCCCCCCATCTTGTTTTCCCCTATTCCCTATCCAATTTCAAATAACCAAATACAAATATATCTGATATATCAGGTAACAAAATGAGATACTGTAACATTATGAGATAACCAAGGGACAGCAAAAGAGATGAGAGATAACATAGTACCTTAAGAACAACAATCATTCATTATATGGCTTATGTTATTTTTAATGGTTTATCTCTACCTACTAAAGTGAGTTCATGCTGTTAGAGATTCATTTTTATGTTTTAATTAAATAAAGCTTTTTTACATTTCTCCCTTCTACTGCTTTTCATTATCGCCTCATTCGTTTCCTACAGTCAAAACCGCAACTGCCCCTTTATTTTTATATGCATTCTCATCCCAAAGCTTCCATAGAGGAGACATTTAGATCTTTCTCATTCTAATTTACTTTACTCAGTATCATACTCTCAAGTTCTACCCATTTTCATAGGATCATCATGATGACCTTCATCATGTCTGAATAATATTCCATTCCATTGTGTATACATACCACACTTTCATTCATCTGGTGATGGATGCCTAAACTGATTCCATCATTGGGCTCTTGTGAATAGTGTCACAGTAAGCATAGAAACTGTGATAGCTCTATTAATTTAATCCTTCCCTCCTTACCTTCCTTGCTTCTTTCCTTCCTCCCTCCCTTCTTTCTTCCCTCCCTCCCTCCCTCCCTCCCTCCCTTCCTTCCTTCCTTCCTTCCTTCCTTCCTTCTTTCCTTTCGTGTACCCAGGGCAACACAGAGGCCCAGGGTTCAAGTCCCAGGACAGAAAAAAAATAAGAAATAAGAAAATCAACTTATTCCTGTTTTAGATGACATGATTCTATCCAAAAGACACTACCAGAAGACTATTAAGTCAGAAAAACACTTTCAGCAAAGTAATGATGCGTGGAAAACAATAACATTAGCAATGGTTTTAAAAATGTAAACCGGGGCCAGGAGTTTAGCCTAGCGGTAGAGTGCTTGCCTAGCATGCACAAAGACCCAGGTTTGATTCATCGGCACCACATATATAGGCAAAAAAAGCTGGAAGTGGTGCTGAGGTTCAAATGGTAGAGCTCTAGCCTTGAGAAAGTCCAAGGACAGTGCTCAGGCCCTGGACTGGCAAAAAGTAAAAATAAAATAATAAGTAAGTAAGTAAGTAAGTAAGTAAGTAAATAAATAAATAAAGTAAACCCATCACAAAGTTAACCATTGATGTTAAAATCTTTTACAATAAAAACCTCAAAGTACTGAGGAATTACAGAAGATAATTTTTATAGAAGACACATGCCTAAACACATTAGTTATTAAGCACATTAGTCACATTGCTAAAACAAACCTATAAAGTCAGTGCCATTCGCCATTAAATTTCAATAAAAATTTTCATGTAGAAAAAAATATCTTAAAACTTATATTGGGGGCCGGGAGTTTGGCCTAGTGGTAGAGTGCTTCCTAGCATGCACGAAGACCTGGGTTCAATTCCTCCGTACCACATACGAAGCAAAAAGCCAGAAGTGGTACTGTGGCTCAAGTGGTAGAGCCCTAGCCTTGAGAAAATCCAGGGACAGTGCTCAGGCCCTGAGCCCAAGCCCAGGACTGGCAAAACAAATAAACAAACAAAAAAAAACCTTATATTGAAGTGGAAATGACATTGAATACCCTGAACAAAAAATAGAAATAGTAAAAGAGAGAGAGAAATGGGGACATAACAAAACATCTGACAAAAAAACAGAATCATAGTAATAAAAGAACAGATATATAGATTATATCTATTTATATTATATATCTATAGCTACATATCTGTATAGATATATATATCCATAGATAGATATATGTATATAGACATATACATGTTTTTTGATATATATTGACATACATACATGTCTATAGATAAATAGATAGATAAGGAGGGAGAGAAAAAGAAAGAGAGTTGTGGCTATAAAAATAAGCAAAGTGTTTGGATAGGGAACGGGGGAAAACAAGATGAGGGATGGGGGGTGGGGGAGGGGGGAAGGGAAATGGGGACCATGACATGTGAAAGGGTATCAATGTGTGGGAATTAAGGCACCATTTATCTGGCAAATATCATGTGTAACCCTTCTATTAATTACAATAAAATATATTTAAAAAATAAGCAAAGTGTATCATTTACCTAGTACTTGATTAGGTTTTGGTGCACAAATCTGAATTCTCTCTCTACCTAAACGAGACTGGTCTTCTTTTTATCCATTTATATATTGCCTTTCTGCACAGGAATCACTTTTAGACAGAGGTCATGCTACTTCAAAGAGAAGTCAACAATCTATCAAGCTGAAAGAATGTTTAGTTATTACCTGAACTTCAATATCATTGTGTGCCACTTTAACATCTATCAGTATGTCAGGCCAGGACAAGAATCTCAATAACCTTACTTCTGAACCTTGAGTCCTCTCTCTTTTCTATAGAGGTACTTCTAACCTGTAATTGACTTTCTTTAATATGTAATGTCTCCTTACAGTCTTGCCTCACCCACTGAAATTTATATTGTTCAACATTTTTGAATCCATCACCCTAGACCTTGACTGCTCCTCAGAATCTGCTTTCTCCAAGGTCTCTTTCTGTAGGTCACGTCTTCTAAACATTGGCATTGTTTCAATTTAACAATATGACCCTTCTGGTCATGACAAGACTGCCCAAAATAGTTTGGGCACAGACGCAATCCTGAGAAAAAATGGTAAGAGATATTCTACACTAGATAACAGGTTTCTAAAAGTCAACCTTATATTTAGCTCTCACAAGGAACTTCCCTCTGCTTGATTCATTCTTTTTGTTTCTTCCCTAGGTTTTTTTTTTTAATGGAGAAACTATCAGACACTGTAGTATAGGAGTGAGAATGATTATTTAGTGGCAATGGAAGTAGGTTCAAATTCTATTTGACTAACTTTGGTTATGGTCATAGCTAGCCATTCAGTGATCATTCCTATTTTATTTCTTTTTTGGGGGGGAGAATTACATGGTTTTATGTATGCAAAAGCAACTTACATACGTGAAAGTGATAATTATCATTATGTTTCAGTTATAGACTTAAATTTTAAATTAGTTTCATTTAGAGATGATTTATGGACTCTTTTCAGTTCTTTTTTCCCTCTGAAGACAATAACAAGTCTTCTGAGTCCTCTTTCCTTTAGAGGTTTATAATGAAGCCTCTGTGTCCAGATATCATCTTTGTATAGTATGATAAGTGTATGCTAACGCTTCACCAAACCAGCACAATTGTACAAGAATTTTCTCAAATGGGAAATTATAATCAATAAATTTATGTTAGCACAATATAGCACTAGTTATAGGAAAGCAAACTTTCTCTGTCGATAGAAAATGTAAATGAAAGGTCCTCCAGGATATAAAAACATAAGCCATATAATGAGTGATTGTAGTCCTTAATGTTCTATGTTATCTCTCATCTCTTTTATTGTCCCTTCAGTATCTCTTATTGTTACAGTATTTCACCTTGTTATCTGATATATTGTATATATGCTTATTTGGTTATTTGAAATCAGAAAGGGAAGGGGGGAAAACAAGAGAGGTGGGGATGGGGGGAGGGAAATGGGGACTAAGACATAAGAAAGGGTATCAATGTTGGTGAATTAATGCACTTCTATCTGGTGAATATAATGTAACCCTTCTATTAATTACAATAAAAATATGGAAAAATGTAATTTCAAAATAAAGTAGCACAGGATATTAAAGAGTGATCATAACTAAAAAAGAAAAATATTATTTACAGTAACATGCTATAATTTCAGATTCTTATAAGTGTCATAAGATTTGGGCACTTCATTAAGAAAAATAATTCAAAATTATAAGCATAAAATTAAATGAAAGTATAAGCTCCTTTATACATAGAAATGATTTCTTTAAAAATCTAAAAACAACACGTTTTATAAAAGTATAAAAACTATAGTTTAAATTACTTACCTGTTTAACATGTATTAATAAAATCATTTACTTCTTATTGACTTCTTACTCATTGATTGTTTTGGATATAACACTGTTTTCATACTTCTATTTTCTAAAGAAACAATGAAATTTGGGCTTTTCTTAGTCATGATTTTTAAAAAGTTAATGATTTATATGTGTGCCTTTTACATCTTGACTTGCTTTTTATTATATTATATAGATGATTGGGGATTTGTCACATTTTACAACTAGTCACATTTTTTTCAAGCTCAGAACTGCTAGGTCCAAACATCACTGTAGACCACTTACATAACCTTGAATTCTAAGGAAATACATATGTAATTAAAATTTTACATGATTTTTATATTAAAAATGCTTATGTCTACTCTCAGGCCAACCATCTGAAGAGAAGATATGATAGAAGATCAGTGGATGCAATCGTAACAAATTACTTGGAAATAGTTTTTGAATATGTTATAAAAATACACAACCTGTGCAATCATGTCATGAAGGCCCCTTGATCCTTGAAATGAATAGGTGAGGAGTTTTCATGTTTAACCTTTCTAACCCTCATATAAAATTATCTTCTGAAGAGAAAAATTAATGCCAGTATAGATATAAAAGATCTCAGAATTTCTGATCTTCCAACTCAGAGTAGAACACAGAACTCACCAGTTTCAGCTGAACATTGCTCAAGCCTCATCACTATCCTGCCTCATTATATAAAGTCTTAAAAGATGAACAGCTACGTTTGAATGGTAGTTAAATGATAAGAGACTATGCCTCTTAGCAAAACCATCTATTCTGTTTCATAGCCTCAGACAATGTAAAAATGTCACTCCATGACTTACATTCTATTTTCTTAGGATTATCTTTAAAGCACGTAAAAAATTTTACTTTCTCCAGGTTAATCCTATTTATTTCCTATTACACATTGATTTGGTTGAACAAAATCTATTACATAATAATGTGTGGTGATTATTGCTTTCATAAACTCAATTTTAGCCTGCTTTACTCAGTTCAGTGCTTCTTTTAATGAGCTGTGGTATGAAATGAATTAAATTTCCCCCTCTTACTTTCACCTTGCCCCATGTTAAGTAAAGAACAAAATGGTAATGTGTGTGTGTGTGTGTGTGTGTGTGTGTGTGTGTGTGTGTGTGTGTGTGTGTGTATATATATATATATATATATATATATATATATATATTAGGAAAAACTCTCAAGTAAGTCCCAAGATTCCTTCTCCCTTGGGTAACATCAATGAATACCCCTCTCTACCTGGAATACAATATGACATCAATTCCTCTGTGAATTTGATGACCTATTACTCCCCTAATTAGCCTATGTTAACATAAAGGAACTTTGTATATACATTTAAGGTTACTATCTATTAATTTTAACTTGATCAAAAATGAGATAATACTAGGTGAAAAATGTGACTTACAGGTCAGAGGTAGAAGACAAATTATAAAAGACTCCCTTGCTCTGGTCTTGTGAAAAAAAATAAGACACATCATGGGGAATAAATGATGGAGAATTTCAAAAGCCTAAGACTTCATTTCAACAACTATAATACAAGCATATTTAGAAAAAGAAATGTGAGACACAAATAATATTTCATCTCAACAAATTGATTTCAGCCTGAGGAGACCCTGACCCAGAAGATTTGTGCCCAAATTTCTGATCCATAGATACTGTGATATAATAAATGTGGTTATGATTTGCTATGTTGCAATAGAAACTTGGTGGAGAATTATCCTAGAAGGTTACAAAGTAAATCAGTACAGTAAAAACTAAAATGAATATATGTATTACCTACTATTTATTAACAAAGTTTCATTTTTATTTATTTTGTTAACTTTTTGTTTGTCACGAGGCTTGAGCTCAGGCCTGGACACTGTCCCTAAACTTTTCTGTTCAAGGCTAGTGAGTACTCTACCACTCTGAGCCACAGTTTAGTAGAGTGATTGGGAAGTAGGAATTTCATAGACCTCCCCACCCTAGCTGCCTTTGAACTGCCATCCTCAGATCTCAGCCTCCTGAGTAGCTATTTTTGCTGCTGTAAGCCACCAGAATCCACCATAAATCTTCTTTCTAAACTTCAATATATTCCAAACTGTAACCTGCCAAAATAGGAGACAAATAGTATGGTTTTGTAGTGGCTTGTGAACCTTTAGGTTTTAAATGACAGTTAAAATTTCAAAAGGTTTTGAGGCCAACTAGGTCTCCTTGGCACAGGCCAAAACTTTCTTAATAAGGACCAAGAACCACAACAAATCAGAGAAAAGTTAGATAAGTGGGACTGCATTAAACGGCAGAGCTTTTGTATGGCAAAGGACATAGCTAGTAAATTAATTAGGAAGCCTACAGAGTGGGAGAAGATCTTCACCAACCATACAACGGACAAAGGCCTCATATCTAAAATATATCAACAGCTCAAAAAATTGAATCACTCCAAAACTAATCCCCAAAGTAACAACCATCCCATTAAAAAATGGGCCAAAGACTAATTGAAAGGACCTCTAGGATATAGAAACAAAAACCATATAATGAATGATTGTTGTCCTTAATGTACTATGTTATCTCTCATCTCTTTTGCTGTCCTTTGGTTATCTCATATTGTTACAGTATCTCACTTTGTTACCTGATATATAGGATATATTTGTATTTGGTTATTTGAAATTGGATAGGGAACAGGGGAAAACCAAGATGGGGGGTGGGGGGAGGGTAATGGGGACCAAGACATGAGAAAGGGTCTCAATGTATGTGAATTAATGCACCTTTTATCTGGCAAATATCATGTAACCCTTTTATTAATTACAATAAAAATATTTTTAAAAAAGTATGTTCTGTATCAGTTTGCTTAAAATGTAAACAGCCATCCATTCTTGCTAACTAAAATCAAAAAATAATGCAGTAGTAGTTTTATGAATCAGCATGACTAAGCAGTACTAGATATACAATTTAATTAAAAACTAGTTTGTATGGTGCTATGAAAATGCTTTGTAAATGTGACTAAATCTAATTGAATAATTATAATATTTTTCATTGGGTATTTGATGAAGTTAAAGGGAGCACTTTGAGATCAGTATTGAGGTTTTCCCAAGAAATCTAGAAACTTCAACTGAATCCAGAGAAGTGTATGTTGAGTTTGAGATTTCAGATTTGGCTTAGTAGTCTAATACCTGCATTATCCAATCTCTCCTAAACTGTTTTATGATTTTATTGGTTCCATGTGTTTGGTGATCTCAGAATATTTTATCATTATAAACAATAAAATACTAACAAATTTAAATTTAGAACGAGTCACTACATCAGATTTATTTTTATTTATGACTTCGTGATTTGGCCTTGAATTAGGGTTATCCCTGACATTCAGTCAGCTCAAAGGTCTTTTGTCCTTGATTCTTATTAATTTAATTATTACAAGCATCAGGATAAAGCACAACATTCACTATCTTCTTTCTCTCCAGTTGTCAAACGTGGTTAACTGGGTATGAAAATGTGTATGGTTAATTTGAAATGCTTTATTATAGAGAAATGAAAAAGGAAATGTACAGGAGGAAAGAACAAGGAATAGAAAGCAAAATCCAGTTGCTTGGTCCAATTCATCTTTAGAATTAATCTCCTCAACATGCAGAGAGTTGCATCAAGGGTGTATTTCATCTTGTGAATCACAGTCATAGCAAACTCCACACCTGGTTTAAACATGATGAAATTCACAATGATTCAAAAGACCATTTTTCTAAAGTATAGCTCAGAAGAGCCACTAATACGATCATAATGAGCAAATGCTCTTTTCCATGTCTGAAAAGGAAGGTGGCCCATCTATTGCTCAAATTTCACACATTGCTTTGAAAAACTGGATTTGAATTTTGCAGAATCCCTGTCACAAAAAATTTTGCTCAGTGGGAAAATAGGGTTTCTCAAAGATTACCTTATCCTTTATAAGTGCTTCCAAAAGTTCTTTAGAAAGGAACATCTTGCTTAAAAGCATGATGATCTTATCAGCACCTATATGTTCCTAGACTATTTGTACATTTCTTTGTCAGTATGTTGGCAGTAGGTTTAGAGCTACATGTAAAGGCAAACTGTCCAAATGTCCTTCAAGCTAGCCAACCTCAGTTCTACTCAAGTAACAGTTATTGAGTATAGGAGATCCAACACAGGCGGGTTGTAAAGAAATAACAGCAGTAAGGATAATGCATGTAATTTTGTGGGAATTTAAATTTGTGAACCTCTGGGAACCCTTGAATAACAATAAGAATCTGTTTCTTCCCTGAATCTTCAAAGCAGTTATCATTTTTCTGACGTCAAGAGAAACTAAAGAAATTCATAAAGCTGTTTTCAAACTTTTTTCCTCCCATATTTAATTACAAAATTCCTGTCTCTTCAATGTTCAGTGAAAGGGACAGGTTTTAATGCAAATCCTTTTCACAGTCATTGGTGTTTTGGTTTAGAGTGACAGAAATGTGTTCTCTAATATTCCTGAAATCCAAAATCAAACTGTTGCCAAGGCCATACTGTCTCTGTAAAGGCTCTCTAACATTATTTTGCTTTGCCTTTTGCTTCTCTGATGTTATGGGATTTTTTCATGTTCCTGTATTTGTAGATTTATCATTATCCAAACTCTTCCTATGGCATCATGTGATATTTCCCCTCTGTCTTTCTATTTCCCTTTTAGTCTTTTTATAAGTAAAATGGCCATGTTTCATGAAATACCAACCCCATGGTAGGCTTCCAATGTTGTAAGTGCACACATTACTCCCAATCAAGTAAATACATGGAGAAGAGACCTTGCATTTATTTGAAGATTCATAATTCAACCAATAATGGGGAATAAAAATGATATAAGCATAATTTATTTATTTATGGGAAAGAAATCCTCATATTTTAGCACCATTTTGTTTTTCTGGAGCCCTAATCTTCCCTTAATATTGTACATATAAAGTTGATGAATTACTGACATTTTATTTATTATTTTTATTTTTCTGAATATTGCCACTAACCAAAGCAATTTATGAATATAGTGCTTCTTGATCAGTATTATCCCATTTCAAGATTTTTACCCACCCTTCCAAAACTACCCCTTCCATCGTTTATCTATTTTTTGGTCATTTAATGAAGCAGTTTGTGTGTACAATGCATCTTTTTTTTTATTTTTTGTGTGGATATCAGTCCTGAGGCTTGATCTCAAGGCTTGGGCATGGTTCCTGAAATTCTTCTCAAGACTATCACTCTAACACTTGAGTCATAGAGTCACTTTGAGCTTTTCATTTTCTGAGAAGTTTATTGGAGAGAAGAGTCTCGGGGACTTTCCTGATCAGGCTGTCTTCCAACCAGGATACTCAGATCTCAGTCTCTTGAGAAGCTAGGAAAGTACAATGCGTCTTGATCTGTATCATCACTTCCACATCTTCACATCCCTTTGACACTCTCTCTCCCCTATATCTCTCAGTTCTTTGGTATATACAATTAATTCTCGTTGGCATTCTCCCCATTTACAAGCTTCATTCTTCTACCCCTTGCCCTTGGCCCCGCACTCCCCTCTTGCAAGTACCCATTTTGTTGGGCTTTGGCTTAGTATTTTAAAAGAATTATAGTGTTTGCACTCTCCATAGAGTCTAATACACTTCAATTTATTCATTCATTTGTAGCCCCTTGCTTACTATCCAGTGTGTTTGTCTATAGATTTATAGTACCATTGTAACTACCAAAAATGCAGGAAGCCTATGAAGAAATGGTTATCTCATATTGTTACAGTATTTCACCTTGTTATCTGATATATTGTATATATACATTTTCGGTTATTTGAAATTGGATAGGGAAGGGGAGAAAACAAGATGAGGGGTAGGGGTGAGGGGAAGGAAATAGGGACCAAGACATGAGAAATGGTATCTATATTTGTGAAGTAATGCACCTTCTACCTGATGAATATAATGTAAACCTTCTATTAATTACAATTACAATAAAAATTTTTGGAAAAAAAGAAATGTGCGACTCATGTTTCTCTGGGTCTGGTTTACTTGTTTAACATAAATTTTCCACATTTTTCCACTTCCTGATGAATAATATAGCAGCATTCTTTCTGATGGTCGACTTGTATTCTATTGTATACATATACTACATTTTCTGGATCCATTCATTCATATGATATGGGACACCTAGGCTGATTCTATAACTTGGCTATGGCAAATAATGCTGGAGTGAATATGGCTGTGCCTGTCACTTTAATGTGGCCTTATTTGTGCTCTGTTGAATAAATGCCTGGGAGTGAAACTGCTGGTTTGTAGGGAAGCTGTATGTTTAGTTTTTGAGGCCCATCCATACTGCTTTCCAGACTGGTCAAACAAGCTTACATTCCCACCAAGAGTATAATAGAGTTGCCTTTTGGCCATATTTATGCCAGATTTGTTCTTGTTAGTTTTCTTCATATTGGTCATTTTAACTAAGTCAAGGTGGAATCTCATGATTGTTTAGATGTGCATTTCCTTTATGGCCAGAGACATTGAAGTTTTTTCCTGTGTCTTTTGGACATGTTTACTTCTTATATTTAAGTAGTTGTAGAAAGGAGTTACCAATCAGCTTTTCAGTTTGCGAGTACAATGCGTCTTGATCAATACCACCCCAGTCATGATTCTCTCTCATCCCTCTCAAACCCACCTATCTCCTCAGTTTTCATGGTTACTTAGGAATGTTTTGCAAAGATTTCTCAACAGTTTCGAAGGAAGATTGTGCTCCAATTAAGTTCCATTTTTATACATGCATCAAGGTCTGCACTGAAAGGAAGGTTCTAAGGAAATGAAAGATTAATTACTTGTGATGGTCAAGATGTACAGTGTTGAGATTTCAGTACTGTGGCCACTAGAGTGAGTCATAATCTAAGGCCCAACTGAGGCCTAAAAGAAACCAAGAATTGATTTTAAAGAAGAAATGAATATTAAAGGGGGAACGACCTGCTTCCTTTTTGCAGCAGATAGTTTCTGACTCAAAGGGGCTATTTTCAACATATTGAGTGCATTTAAATGTTTTACTTAATGGCCTCTAGCTCTGTCATTAAGTAGTAATATATGTGTGTGTATGTGTGTGTGTGTGTGTGTGTGTGTGTGTGTGTGTGTGTGTGTGTGTGTGTGTGATTTGATAGCAATAAATGAGAAATGGCTGAATACAAGGCCATTGAGGTCTTCCTGGACAACGGGTAGACTCACTAAAATCCAATCTAATGTTTGCAGAAAATTAGAGACCAAATACCACATGAAGTTCTGAGGGTAAAAAAAAATCATAGTTTATCAGATTAATACACAAGATACTGACAAATGAGCTTTGGAATCTGGGTAGAAAAGTTTTCAGTTGTCAAAGTCAGATACAAATTACATAGTTCAGCAAGGTAGGAGTCAAAGACTCAGGCTGAAAATCCCAAGCATGTGAACTTACTTGGAGATTTTATTTCAATACAGGTAGTCTTAGATTATAAACTAGGAATAGAATTGAATTGTGATACTTCCTTTCTTACAACAATGAAGCATGTTTATTAAAATGAAATCTAACAGAAATCCACAAGAAAAGAAAGGTTTCATGATTCTGACTGTGTAAGACCTATGATCTATGAGCTTTGTCCTCTCTGCTTCCATTCCACCTTTGTACAAAACTTTTCATTCCCACAGAAGCTCATTGTTTTAAGCAATACTGTTTGAAATCCATAGACCATGAAACTGAAGTACCATCTCACAGACACCTCAAAACCTTGAACATACAAACTGTTAAGTTAATACAGTAGGCAGGATTTGTGTTTGAGTTTCTGGTGGTATCAACATTTCTGTCAAGCTGTGAGATGCTCTATTTTATCGGAAGCTTTATTTTTTGAGCCTATTTTCTCATATTTAACACTGGTGATTTATCTTCACATTACTGAGTTATTCTAAACTTTCAAGGATGAAAAACGCATAAACGGGATTGACTTCCCTGGTTTCAAGTCAAATTCATGATTTGTGCTGATCTGGAAATAGAGATAAAAGCAGTTTCCTGGCAGGCACATTTATACACTTGATTTTAGCATAGATATGCTGAGGTTTTCTTAATCATTCTCCTAGACATGAGAATTTACTTTTGTCCATTCTCTGCCTACATTTTCCAATGGTATTCCTCTATACTTCCTAGTACCAGAGATTGACATTAAATCCATATGCTATAGCAAGCTTCAGTTTTTTGAGATTAGCAGTTACATGGATTGAACTGTGCCTGTAGTAATGATTTGAAATGCTCTGAATATTCTTGTGACAGTGAATTAATGAGTTTCTTCACTGAGGACCTATGCTATGCACAGTGTTGTGCTAATATGAAACATGTATGAATTCAGATCATCTTCATATTTACCCTTCAAGTGAAAGTACAGATCTTATTAGTACCATGCATATTGGAGAAAAATCTAGTTGGAACTTCCCCCAATAAATCATAGTTCAAAAATGTAAACCAAATTTTCAAAACTCTAGCTTCTGTTCTTTCTAACAATACTATAATCCCTTTCTTAAAATATTCCATAACTGACAACCCTCAAAGTGAATTAAAATCAGTTGACCTATTGTATATTGTGCAGGAAAATGTAGCTTCTAAATACGTCTGTTAATGCTGAATTTCAAGGGCTTTATAGGCTAGTATCCAAGTAAATTGGAAAAAGATAAGCAAAGACTGATTGTACAAATATGGTCAGAGTGAGTGAGATTTTTTTTGCATTAATGCAAATCGGCTTAAAATATTTACAATGTCAAACTCATAACTAGAACAGTAAGCTGAGGTCTTGGTAATTTGTTGATTTAACTAGCTTTTGTAACTTTAAGTAGAATGGAGACACAGACCTTATCTAAAATGGCAAAATCTATTAATAGTTTTAAATATTGGTTTAGTGACTGGAAAATAATTATTTTTTGTGTCTGTAGGTTCATAGAACATTTGTTTTATGGTTAGTAGCTTATCTGCCTTTCAGCTAAAAACACTTCATATTGTTAATTGTGTGGCCAAATACATTTTATGGTGAAATACTCTCCCATCAAAATGTCAGAAAGTTATTTTCTTTCTCCTGATGGCAAAAGATAAACATACATGTAATCTAAAGCAAAGAAGAACATAAGTACCATACATTGTTTTGCATAGCAGGTGACCTTCACATATCTCTTGCTCTCCCTCTCACATATTCTCTCCTCAACCTCCCTCTCTCCTTCATGTGAAGAAATACTTTGTAAGAAATGCATTTCTTGACTTTCTCTCATCTCTTTTGCTGTCCCTTGGTTGTCTCATATTGTTACAGTATTTCACCTGGTTATCTGATATAGTGTATATATGCGTATTATTTATTTGAAGTCGGATAGGGAGGAGAGGAAAACAAGATGAGGGGGGGTGGTGGGAGGGAGATGGGGACTAAGGCATAAAAAAGGGTATCAGTGTGTGTGAAAAAAATACATCTTCTATCTTCTGAATATAATGTAGCCCTTCTATTAATTAGAATACAAATATATTAAAAAGAATGACATTGTTTCATTTGTAAGGAAATGGAAAGACTTACAAAAAATCATATTAAGTGAAGTAAGCCAGACTCAAAGGAACATAGGCTCAATGGTTTCCCTCATTTGTCATAATCAGTAGAAACCTTGGGCTCTCCTAGCAGAGATTTACAATAGAACAAAACCTAGATATATAAGGCCATATAGTACACATAAGGCCTAAATGAAATGACCTCCAGGAAATATAAACAAAAGCCATATAATGAGTGATTGTTGTCCTTATTGTACTATATTATCTCTCATCTCTTTTGCTGTCCCTTGGCTATCTCATATTGTTACAGTATTTCACCTGGTTATTAGATATATTGTCTGTGTGCGTATTTGGTTATTTGAAATTGGATAGGGAAGGGGGGAAAACAAGATGAGGGGCTGGGTGGTGTTAGGGAAATAGGGACCAAGAGATGAGAAAGCATATCAATGTATGCGAAGTAATGCATACATTGGTGAATATAATGTAACCCTTCTATTAATTACAATAAAAAAGAAACACTGCCATGTTCTTTGTGATGGGAAAAAAAATTCTCCTCAGGTCTTAGCATGTCTAAGCACAAACTAAGGCAAAACCTGCAAGCAATGGAATCTTTTGCACACAACTTAAAAAGAGTAGACCTGGTATTTATTTCTGTCTCTGATTCTTACAATCCTTGTTTAATTCTTTCAGTTCAGGTAACTGACTCATGATAGGAAGAGGCTAATGCACTTAACCTCAAAGGTGGAAATGTTCTAGGAGGATGTGGATTGTTTTTGTATGCATATAACTGAAAAGAATATCGAATGGTCTTTGTAAATGCATATTCTTAAATTAAAATTGGCTTCTGAAGATGAGAGTTATCTATTACTAAAACTCTGCTTGTCAAGCTCACAGACATAATTGATGTTATTAATGATGACTTAAAAGCATGCAAAGATCCCCAGGTGACAACCTGAAGTGTTCAAATAATTGAATTATGTTCAAAGGAGAGTCTCTTGACAATTTATTATAAAATGTTTAATCTTGTTTATCTTTGTACTATGAAACTACACTTTATTATCTTTTATATTTAATTTTCTAGAAAATTCTCTTTCACAATCATCAAAAATAATAGCAAGAATACTGAATCATTTTGGGTTATGAACAAATAATCATGAAAGGAGCCATTTCTTCTTAAAGACCCACTATATGCCAGGCACTTTAAATGAACAATTGTAACTTAAAATATTTACAAACAGAAAAGCTGTAAGCATAACACAAAGCAAGCTAGACACCACTGGCTCCCTCCTATAATCCTAGCTACTCAGGTGGCTGAGATCTGGGGATAGTAATTCAAAGCCATTCAGGCAGCAAACTCCATGAGACTCATCTCCCATGAACCACCAGAAAGCCAGAAGTGGCACTAACCTTCAGTGAATCAGGGACAGTGCTCAGACTCTGAATTCAAGCCTCACAACCAACCAAAGGGGAAAAATAGCACAAATTCCCATATACTTCATACCTAATTTCTCCTTTTATTAACAATTGAGACAGCACTAAATTAATACCTAATATTCATAGTTTAGAATTATTGCTAACTGGCATTCACTCTTTGATATTGTCCTACAAAGACTGACAATGTTTAACGACATCTGTCCATCATGAAATTATCTTACGGATGGTTTTACTCTTCTAGAAATCTGTTGTGCCTCACATCTATATCCTTTTTTCTCTCCCCCTGCATCTCTGGAAACCTGCTCCAGATTGCTCTGATCTTTCTATTGTCTTTGTAGGCTGGCCTTTTACCATCTTCATAGAGATGGTATCATGTAGCATTTTCAGACTGGCATATTTTACACAGCGATAAGTACTTACAAATCATAGTTCCAAGCCAGCCTGGGCAGGAAAGTCTGATACACTTACCTCCAATTAAACCTACCTCTTCATATTAAATGAAGAGTTACTTAAAAGACAAGTACCTCCATTCTAAACAGTTGATCTGATACCCTAAGTTGTCCCTGACGAAGGCAGTTAGCCTATACAAAGTGGATGTACTACGTAAGATGGCTCATATATGTACAGATTGTGCTTACTTAGATCTTCTACAGGATACTATAACAGAATTCTTTGTGTAATGGAGTATGAAAATGAACTGTGGAAACAACCCACATCCTCACATTCAATTCGTAGTAACTCATCAAAATGATGAATGCTATGTTTTTGCCTGCTTTTGCTCCACATAAGTCTTGTTTTTGTCCTCTGAAGGTGCTCCTCTCTTCAGATTGGAAGATAGTTATTTGTCTAAAACCACCACTTATTGACAGTCTTGAAAAACACAGTAGATTTTCAGGTGGTTCTATAGTTCCTTTTTGCAAAGATTTATAATTACTATTTTCAAGTTTGTTTCATTTCACAGCTAGAACTGAATAGTAAGAGTATTTGAAAAGTCAATTCACATCAGTACTTAAAGAAATTGGCAAGGACAATTCAGTTAATAAGAGAGAGTAAGAGCTAAGATGAAATTTAGGTTCTATGCATCCAAAACTTTCTGTCCTCACATTTTATCACATGCTACTACTCTTGCACATTTTGTATAGTGTTTCATAGACTCACCAGTGGCAGCAACAAGAATATGAAGGACCAGTGTGAATTCAAAAGGCTGAAGTTTAAATGGCCATCTGAGATGTGCAATTACTTTCAAACTGAAAAATAATTTATTACAGTAACTACTATTTAAGGAAAGGTCAAATAATTTTTGTCTGTACTTAGTGATGGATATTACGGTTCACTAGCCCACACATGAGGAATTTGTATAGTGGTCATTCACCTTGAACATTGGCACCTGCATTAGAAAAGGATAAATTTATTTTTGCAACTGCAAAGGCCAATAGCATCCAAAGCTGTAACATTTTAGAGCTGTGAAGAGGAAACGAAGCTAGCAATTGGAATAAATACTGAGTAAATCTCTGAGTGAATTTGTAAAAACCCTCTGTTTGTTCACATATATATATATATACACAAAATATACACTCTTCGTTATTACCTGATTCACCAGTATAAGGAATTTTTCAGATGTGTCAATTATGCACTTCACAATACACGCCATCCCCTAAACTTTGAAAATAAATTTTAAAAAGGGGTAGAGCCTGCCCAAGTCATAGATATAAAGTCATTGAGCTCTGAGACCTGAAACACAGATTTGTTTCTTACAAAGTTCATCTTCCTTCTTACCAAGCTGAGCTGTGGCAAAATTGATTTTCATGTTTTATGTGTGAGAGCTTCACAAGTATAGTTGAGTGGAATTGGAAGAAGGTGGCCAGCCCTGATAAAGTAATGATCTATATACACTTTATAACTCTTCTTTGGCATTTTTCAGCTAGATTTTCTCTGTGGATCCTGTGTAGGCAATGAAAAAAATCAGTTCCTGACTTCAGGAAGAATAAATACATAGATAACTTGAAAGAAAGAGCAGCTTTCCACCCATAGTATTCAGACATACTGGGGTTATAATTTTTTTTCATTTGTCTGAATGGATATTCTGTTTCTTTGTGCACACATGTGATTGTGCAGAACATGATGCAGTCCTCAGTTATGGTAAAAAAAATCTTTGACTGCCCTTGTATTCTAAATGTTTATGATTATATAGATCTAGGCTTTTACTGTTCTTGACTCAGATCAATATAATTAATCACATAGGTCAATAATACAGTTTTACATTTTTTACATACAATGTAAACAAGCTTTAAGTAAATACTGTGGTTATTTAAATGTCATTGCTACAGAAGCTATTATTGAGATTACTGAATATGACCCATCTTGTCATGAGGACTTTATCCTTTAGCCAAACAATTTTCATGCACATCCAAACAATTTTCAAAGCAACAAGAATTACAAGTAGATGAAAGTCAAATAGAGGTCTGTAGCTACATGCCTCTTTCTCACCTATTTTTGTGGTAGATTTTCTAACAAGAGTTTGAATCCTTTGGTTCAGAGAATACCATTGTGGCTGGGAGTTCGGCCTAGTGGTAGAGTGCTTGCCTAGCATGCACAAAGATCCGGGTTTGATTCCTCGATACCACATACATAGAATAAAAAGCCTGAAGTGGTGCTGAGGCTCAAGTGATAGAGTTCTAGCCTTGAGAAAAGTCCAAGGACAGTGCTCAGGCCCTGAGCTTGAGCCCAGGACTGGCAAAAAAAAAAAAAAGAATTCCATTGTATTCAAGAAACTCTTAGCATGTTAAATCACTTGAGTTTGGACAAAGGGGAGTATATGAAAATCATTGATCTAGGACATGAAAATTAGTACAATAAAACTGTGCCTATATGATTGTTATCATTTAATTATTTTCTTGTCTTTTTTTTGCATGTCAACATAGGATAAATTACTTTAAAAGTCATTGATCATATAGTCTTCAAATTCAGTTTCTGTCTAAGCGGGCTGTGTCATAGTAATTGGAAAAACTATGCTAGGATATATCCTTAAATGTAAATATGACATTATTACTTGTTTAAAAGTACCATGGTGAAATGTTGTTGAATAATTAGTAGGCAGCGAAATAAAAAGCACATTAGAAAGTTGGAACATATCTGGACTAGGGAACTAGTGGGAGGGTGCAGGTAAATGGGGAGGGGAATAGTGGATAAATGTAATGATATTCTATGTACATGAGTGAAACATGAAAATAAGATATTGTATGGGACTAACTGGGAGACAGGGATAAGGGAGAGGGAGACCCCAATTAAGATGCATTTTATACTAATAACAACAGATGCTGGAGGGGATGTGGCCAGGAGGGATCACTACTACACTGTTGGTGGGAGTGCAAAGTCATTCAACCACTATGGAAAACAGTATGCCATTCCTCAAAAGACTAAACATAGAGCTCCCTTATGACTCAGCAATTCCACTACTAGGCAATTACCCAATCATCCTGAAACAAGCACATACTAAATCCACTAGCACAACAATGTTCATTGCAGCACTATTTACCATAGCAAAGATATGGAACCAACCCAGATGTCCCTCAGTTGATGAGTGGATCAACAAGATGTGGTATTTGTACACAATGGAATTCTATTCTGCTGTCAGAAAGAATGACATCACCCCATTTGTTAGGAAATGGAACGACTTAGAAAAAATCCTATTAAGTAAAATAAACCAGACTCAAAGGAATATAGGCTCAATGGTTTCCCTCATTTGTCATAATCAATAGAAACTTTGAGCTCTCCTAGCAGAGATTTGCAATAGAGGAAAACCTAGATAAATAAGGCCATACAGTATGATGCTAAATGAAAGGACCTCTAAGATATAGAAACAAACGCCATATAATGAGTGATTGTTGTCCTTAATGTACTATGTTATCTCTCATCTCTTTTGCTGTCCCTTGGTTATCTCATATTGTTACAGTATCTCACTTTGTTATCTGATATATTGGATACATTTGTATTTGGTTATTTGAAATTGGATAGGAAAGGGGGGGAGGGAAATGGGGACCAAGACATGAGAAAGGGTATCAATGTATGTGAAATAATGCACCTTCTATCTGGCAAATATAATGTAACCCTTCTATTAATTACAATAAAAATATATGAAAATGATGCATTTTATCCATAAAGGACCTGTTAAAATAAATCATCATGTACAGCTAATCCCTGTTAATTTTTAAGACTGGAATAAGAATGCGTGAGCTTTGACTTAAACTTACACATTTAGACACATCACTTCTCTCCTTAAGTTTCTTCCTTATTTAAGATGTGAATTAGTTAAAATTTGACTAAAATAGATACATGGCTCTACCCTTCTCTATGCTACTCTAAGAGGTTTGCTAAGGAAATATGTTGCTTTTCTCAGTAAGCCTAGATGAAGCCTCACAATTCTTTTCCAAAATAGCAGAAAAATGTAAATAACCTTCAGAATCTACAAAGACAAAAAAAACATTGCTAGAAATAATAAGTAAATGAAGCAAAGCTTCAGGATGCTAAGTCAACACAGAAAAAATCAATTGTGTTTGTATATTCGAGTGATGAACTATTGAAATGTGAAATCAAGGGTACAATAAGCTACCTCAGCAAATCTCTTCATGCTCTACATTCTGTATCTTGACACAAGCTTGGCCAATTCAGCCTTTAATTTTCACAATTCTAGGAATATGTAGCAGCTTCGTAGTTTTAAAGTGCAGTTTTTCTAATTATTGATGATATTCCATATCTTTTCATGTGCTCTTCAATATATCCTCGATACATTTTTTGTTCAGATTTTTTATTTATTGTGAATTGATCTTTACATTATTGCATTTTGATGGTTCTGGGCATTTTTGGGATGCTTTCTGCTTGTCTATAATTTGCAAATATTTTCTCTTGATCTATAGCTTGAGTTTTCTTTCTTCTGGCTCAGGATGTTACTGCAGTTTGAAATTGCCTTGCAGTTGCTAGGCATTGACTCCACCACTTGAGCCACCCTCTGCATGAGAAGCAACTTACCTCATTTCTCAATACTAGTTTTTGAAGAGCGTAAGTTATTAACTGAGGTTTGAATTCAGAGCCTCATGATTGAACTGTATCTGCAGCACTTCATAGCTTTGGTATTGTTATCAGATGAATCTCGTGACTTATTCCTCAACCTCTGCATGCTTCTAGTTCCTAATCAATGCAGAAAGTTATCATTATGTCTCATTTCTGAATAGGATGATAAGTCAGAAGTGGTTCTCAATCCAAAGATAGATATAAAGAGATACCATTCTGGCTGGAAGTTTGACCTAGTGGTAGGTGCTTGCCTAGAATGCATGAAGACCCAGGTTCGAATCCTCAGTACTGCATACATAGAAAAAAGGTGGCTAAAGTAGTAGAGCTCTAGCCTGAGAAAGCCCAAGGAGAGAGATCAGGCCTTGAGTTCAAGTGTGAGAACGAGCAAAAAAGAGAGATGATATTCCATGTCTTTAGTCAAATATTGAGAACATCTGTTAGAACTCTAACCATTGTGCTACACAGAGACAGTAGCCTCCCAAAGACAGAAGAACAAAATTTCAGAGGCATCTAGGGTTTTTTTTCAATCAGTTCCCTCTGTGGAGCCAATGGATAAAAGGGTTTTGGAGCACTTGCTGCCTTTTTATTCCAATTAGGTGAGATATTAAATATTTAATTGTTTCCTATTATTGCAAAACAAGAATTTTATAGATGAGGAAACAATCTTAAATGGTACCTGGTCTAAGAGATTTCATTTATTTCCCTCCCCCCACCACCCACATGGATAGTTGCTTGATGAAATCTAAGATTTGTAATATGTGGTTTATTAGAAGAGTAATATTATGAGAAAGAGGTTTTTCTTTCTCCCCATTTGTCAATTCAAGTCCTAAAATTAATTCCTTATACATTCAATTCTCATGTAAATTTTTTCTTGCAATATTAATAATTAAAATTATTCTGAATGTGAGTCCTTAGATTTGAATTGAGAAAGATTTATCAAATGGAATCTTTATCTCACACTCTTAAGGAATTATACCTGAGCTCACTTGATTTTGAAAGTACCAGATAATGAAAATGTAATTGAATCATTTCCTTAAGGGATTAGGTCTTCAAAACCTCTTGAGAAACTAAAAACTAGCAGTGAAAAAAAAGTTTAGATCAATTCCATGATTAGACTAAGGCTTGGAGAGATTTTAAGGGTTCCCCTTATTTGTCTCATCTTAGGAATCTCAAAATTTTGGCTAGGAGATGGATTGGATAGTGAGATTTGGAACTACAATCAAGTGAAACTAGGCTTCAGCTACTTTTCACAGCACTTATCTGAACCAACAAAAGTCACTGTAGAGAGTCCAATGCAATGAAGAGAATATAATTAAGATCAGAATAAAACTTGAGAGGAACCAAGCTCTGATGGCTCATGGCATTAATTCTAGATACACTTGAGACTAATGTTTGAGGATCATGGTTCAAAGATATCTCAGGCAGGGAAATCAGTGAGACTCTTTATCTCCAATTAACTATCAAAAGCACAGTAAGTAAAGCTGTGGATCAAATGATAGAATATAGCCTAGAGAAAAAGACTAAACATCGAGCTCCCCTATGACCCAGAAATTCCACTATTGGCATTTATCCAATCATCCAGAAACAAGGACATACTAAATCCACTAGCACAGTGATGTTCATTGCAGCATTATTTACCATAGCAAAGATGTGGAACCAACCCAGATGCCCCTCAGTAGATGATTGGATCAATAAGATGTGATATTTACACACAATGGAATTCTATGCTGCTGTCAGAAAGAACGGCATTGGCCCATTTGTAAGGAAATGGAAAGACTTGGAAAAAATCATATTAAGTGAAATAGGCCAGACCCAAAGGAACATAGGCTCAATGGTTTCCCTCCTTTGTCATAATTACTATAAACCTTGGACTGTCCTAGCAGAGGTTTACAATAGGTCAAAATCTAGACACATAAGATCATACAGGATAAGGCTAAATGAAAAGACCTCCAGGATATGGAAACAAAAGCTTTATAATGTGTGGTTGTTGTTCTTAATGTACTGTTATTTCTAATCTCTTTTGTTGCCCTTTGGTTAATCTCATATTGTTACAGCATCAGACCTTGTTATCTGGTATATCTTATATATGTTTATTTGAAATAAGAAAGGGAAGGGGGAAAACAAGATGAGGGGAGTGGGCGGGAAATGGGGACAAAACATGACATGAAGTATCAATGTGTGAGAAGTAATGCACCTTATCTCTGGCAAATATAACTGTAACCACTCTATTAATTACAGTAACAAAAACACAGTACAAGGTCCAGGACATGCACAGTAAAAGAAAAACTGGAAGAAGGAAGGAAAGAAAGAAGGAAGGAAAGAAGGAAGGAAGGAAAGAGAAGGAAAGGGGATGAGAGAGAAAGAAAGAAAAAAGAAAGAGAATGAGGAAGGAAGGAAGGAAGGAAAGAAGGAAGGAAGAAAGGAAGGAAGGAAGGAAGGAAGGAAGGAAGGAAGGAAGGAAGGAAGGAAGGAAGGAAGGAAGGCAGGCAGGCAGGCAGGCAGGCAAGTATATGGAGGCAGCACATGAGCTAGCAGACAGGCAGAGATGGGATGTCCTGCTAAAGGAGTGTGAAAGGAAGGAAGTGTATAACAACATGGTTAATGATGCATTGGCTTTGTTGCTGAGAAAAGCAAAATGACTTCCTTCAAAAAGCAGAAGCAGAAGCAGAAGCAGCAGGAGAAGGAGAAGGAGGAAGAGGAGGAGGAGGAGGAGGAGGAGGAAGAGGAGGAGGAGGAGGAGGAGGAGGAGAAGGAGGAGGAGGAGAAGAAGAAGAAGAAGAAGAAGAAGAAGAAGAAGAAGAAGAAGAAGAAGAAGAAGAAGAAGAAGAAGAAGAAGAAGAAGAAGAAATTCAAATATTAAACTGGCAGTGACCAGATTCATCCCTTGACAATGGGTCTTGACCAGACTACAAGCTCCATCAATGAATGGTAATTTAGGAAATAATTCTTTACTCCAGAGTAATGTTTGCTCTTCAAGACAGAGAGACAAGGAGCTTTCCTGACATCATTGTAATAAATAATGACATTTTGTAAAGCATGCTAAATAATGAGGAATAATAAAGACAGGTTAAGAAGAAGCAGGAAGGACTCCATAGGTTAACAACAAGAAAGAACCAATTTGAGGAGTTAAGCCATTAGACTAGTCTGAGAAACCTGAGCTTAAATCCCACCTCTTACTGAGTGTCCTTGGGCCCAGTTATCCAATATCTCTGTTGCTGGCATTTCCTATCTATCAAAGCATTCTGTCTATGTAGAGAGCATAAGGTATCTGGATGGGGAAAGCAATAGATGAATTATAATATATGCAACGGCAAAATACTGGCGTGAAATCCCTTTGAACAAGTTGTATTTACTGAATTATTTTTCTTTTTCTTTTACTTTCTTTTTTTTTTTGTCAGTCCTGGGGCTTGAACTCAGGGCCTGAGCACTGTCCTTGGGCTTTCCTCAAGATTAGCACTCTACCACAGGAGCAACAGCACCATTTTCAGCTTTTCTATGTATGAGGTACCAAAGAATGGAACCTGGGTCCTCATGCATGCTAGGCAAGCACTCTACCACTAGGCCAAAATCCCAGCCCCCTGAATTATTTTTTAAAGTGAGTGGCAGGAAAGTAAAATAGCCTGTGTTTGGAGACAGTGAGAGGGTAAAAATACTCAAAGTATTTTATACCCATATGTGAAAACAGAACAACAAAACTTGTTGAAATTGTTTTTTATTCCATAAATTAATAGTTTGCTTCTGGTTGCAACCTGATGTAAACTACAAGTATAGCTAAGAAATAAGAGATCTCTTAATGAAATTGCGATTCTGTATCTGAAAATGAAAGACATCCAGAATGACCTACAAAAATTCCAAGGTTTTTGAAGCCTCCTTCATATTTATATTTTTCCTGACTTTCTTTTTTAATTTAATTTAATTTTACTGTGAAGGTGATATAGAGAGGGGTTACAATTATGTAAGTGAGGTAATGAGTACATTTTTGTCACACAAGGTTATGCCCTCCTGTGTGTTCTCCTACTGCCCCTTCCCAACCCCAACACAAGATACTGTGTTGGAAATGAAATTGTTTTACTAAATAGAAGATAAAGGAGATTGACAGAGGGTGTGTTTGATGGGATACATTGTATGCATGTAGGAAAATATAACAAATGAAACTGTTAGATGTATTCATAATAAAAAGAAAAGCTTAACAAACAACAGTAATCTTGCCTATTTCATAGATAGTAGATGAAAAGACTTTTGTACTGGAAGCATTCCAAAATGGAAGTTGTTTTTTTACAAATGGATGACAAAAAATGAACTGCCAATGTGTCAGAAGATAGGAAACATCATACCAGAATGGAAGCTGGAAAAATTTATTCACTAGATATTGAGTAACTACTGGAAAATTTTAAACAGTGAAGTAATTCTGGAATACAAAATTACTTCTGTATTAAATGAATGACATAATAATTGATGTCATAAATTAACATTAAACTGAAAGATGTGGGAAAAAAATCACCACTTAAATAAATAATGGAAGGAGGAGACTGATAGTCTCCTGGTACAGAAAGTGGTCCCATGCTGCCTTAGCATCTAGACTGACAGTAAGGGCTGACAAAAGGGCAAGAATGTTGTAGTAGGAACATCATTATCCAGGAAGTTAGGAAACAAAGGTTCACATTCTAAGTGTCAGGCATCATTACCAACTTTCAACAAACACTTAACGTGTATGGTCTATGATGCTTAGGTCTGCCATATTGAATTCAGTGGAAGAAACATTTGCTGAGATATAATATTTCAAAATCTTATTTCTCTTGGAATAATCCTCTCTCAGCCTCAGGTGACATGCTTTATCCTCAGAAAACCTCAAGGATGAAAGAACATGCTTGAAAAGCAAATTAGTTCCTAAGTGCTATGAATCTCAGTTACTACTTAAGCTATGCACTTACCAAATCATTAGATCTTTTACAATGATGGGAATCCTAGTTATAGTACAGAAAGAGGATACAAATTGATATGTAAATTATCTTTTCTATCTATGCTAAATACCTCCTAGTATTTGGCATGTGGGGGTACATGTTTCAGGGTATTTTGCTTAAAATGGACCAAGGAAGGAGAATTACTGTCCCCATGATCTAAATGAACTTCACAGAAATGTATCCAACCATAAATATATATATATGCTTATGAAGATGGACAGTAATTAGTAATTCATCTTCATATAGGAGAAATTCTCCAGCAGTTCTTTCTAATTGCACATGAAAATCAAAAGCTGTAAGAATGAATAGTGCCAGGTTGCTAGATTTCCAATGCTAAAAGGACATAGAATACTGTGTACAGTTAGACAGTAATGGAGTCTCTAATATATATTTCAGTAGAGAAAGATGTTGATTTGGAGGTAAGAAAAGATGCCATAAAACATCAGGAGTCAATATGTAGAATGTTTTTGAAGCTAAAGGAAGCTGTTAAATTCCTCCTTCCAGGGAAGTAAGAGAGTAACATTGATCAAAGGTAAAGACCTTAGACATTCACTGGAGCAACAAGCAACTTGCATTACATAAGCATCAGGTATTTTTAAACAGCATTGCTTTAGTGTCTATAGAAGAGACGTCAGATTCCAATTTTAGAAAATCTGCAGTCTAATATGAGAACTCTAATGACTTGCCAGATTTGGGGGAATTGCTGGTGTGGAGGAGAATGTAATATGTTTACCAATTCAAGGATAGGTCTGGCTTTCTGCTCAGGTGTTAATCTGTCACTGAGTGGCCTCATAATCCTGCCAAATTGGCAAACTGTTTCAACTTTCTCTCCTGATCTACTTTGCTCCCAAAACATGACTCCATTGTCCCTTTATCAAAGTGAACTGTTATTTTTCAGTATTAGTCACTTTAAGTTATAAGCAAACATTTTAGTGGAGATTGAGGAAAATAATCAAGCATAAGGGTTTACGCCTATTTCTGGGTGGAGGTGGGGTGTTAGAGATTGAGATGAACATGGTTCAAAGCTGGTCTCTGGGAAAAGAGCAAGACCTCATCACTACCAGCAAGTTCAGTACTGTTTTCCAGTTGTCACCTCACCTCAGCTGTGCTGCAGGCATAGGTACCAGGGTTGTGGTCTAATGCCAGGCCCTGGCAAAAAGGAACACAGACCTTATTTGAAAAAATAACTAAAGCAAAAAGGACTAAAAAGTATGGTTGAACTGATAGAAGCATGAGACTACTACCCTAAATATTTTAAGGAAGATTAAGCAGACTTACTGAGTCAGGCAGAACTAGATCCATGTCGTTCATGTGTCTTCATCATAGGCTTAATGTAAGTTTACTTGTATGAATGATCTGTGACTGTGTATGTGATGAAATGTCCTAACATGGCAAGTCCTATCTATACAGGATTTGTTTTGTGTTTGCTGTCACCTTCATCTTCTCCAGCATCCTTTTCTTTTCTTTTTTTCTACTCCTAGTCTTCATTTTTCTTCCTCCTCATGTTTTCTTTTTTCATCTCCATATTTATATTCTTCCTTCTACTTTTCCTTCTCACTTCTTTCCCACATCTTCCTTTCCCTTTACACTAATATATTGAAAGTTAATTATAAAACAGGTTCATGATTTATTCTGCCAAAAGTAATTCAAAATCATCCCTAACTTGTATTCCAAATTCATTTGTAAGCTTATTCTGGCTTATTTCTCAATTAACTCATTTTCACAGTCCATATTTTAGTCAAATTAAATCACTTCAGAATTCTGACTCCATAGCTGAGACCCTGCTCATCTTATTTTTTCTAATCTCAAGTCTGCAGAGTCAGCCAGATTAAAATGTTCCATTCGGTATCATTTTTCCATTGATCAAGTGCAAGATTTCTATTTTGTCGACCCTTCAGAGTTCTTTGATGACTACTTCTCAAATTCTTCCAAGTTTTGTGTCCATTCTCCGATTCTGCCATTGTAAACCAGATTGTAGGAATAGGAAGAGCTGCATTTGGATTCTAGCCCTGCTGCTTCCTAATGCCCTTGTTTGTTTCTAATTGAGCGAGTCATTTTAGCTCCACATACCACATTTTCTTCATCTGTAAGTGAAAATGAAAACAAGAATTTTTGGAAGAATAAAACGAAGTAACACAGGTGCACTCTTTTAGCAAGATAAGTGCACATAGAACACATGAGCTGGATAATACAATTTCTTACATTTGAATAAGATTTTGTGGTTTAAAAATACTTTCCCAGGTAAATAGCTAAAAACATCCTGTGAAATAGGTAGAAGAGCTGCTATAATGCATATTGTAGAGACAAGAAAACAGAGCATTACAGACACCAAGTAACATTGCCTAGTCCACATCAGAAAACAAAACTTAGCCTGGCTGCCACCGTGTTCATGTTTCACTTCACATTTCATTAACAGATTAAACTGTAGTCACCTGGCAGGACCTTTGAAGTCTTGGAGGAATCACTCTTATGGGAATAGGTAAAAGTTGAGAGAAGGATGCACTACCTCAGTGGCACTACTGACTTCGGGGCGACTGATAGAATGGGAGGAAGAAAGCAAGATCTCATCTTAGGGTTTTCAATTCCCCAATGGGGGAAAATATTGAAGAACAGTTGTTTATAGAAAGCTATATTCAGGAATAATGGGAAGAAATACAGGAAAGGGAAATCAAGTTATAAGGTTCCAGTATGAGGTATTCACATTTAAATGCATTTTCTTAAGTAATGTCAAACTCCCAGATGCTGTAGCAATGGAGGCTGTAAACACATGAGTTCATAAATAGATGACTTTATAATTCACACAATCAGACTGATGTGTCTTATAAGCCAAATGCCATTTTACCGAAATTGGCATCACAATATGTAAAATGGTTTCCTGTTGGCTAGAAAATATTTCCTGTTTCTTATAATTAACCATAAAAGGATAGTTTTCCTCAATCTCTCCTCCTCTTCCTGTTCTTCCTCCTTCTCCACTTCTTTCTCCTCCTCCTCCTCTTCCTCATTTTCCTCCTCTTCCTCCTCCTCCTTCTAGAAACACACACACACACACACACACACACACACACACACACACACACACTCCAGCCGCTTAGTATTTCTAGATTTGTATATAATGTGATCCATTTTTGAGTTGAAGCATCACACGTTAGGAGGTTAATTTATCCAGCAGAATGTTATAATCAGCTATTTCCAAAGCATAGTTCAGATCTCCAGAGAACTGAGGAGTGAAGGGGGAAAGATATGCAGACTAATTTTTATGACTCTTTCATCACTACTGAGACACAGCTAATATAGTCATTCCAAATTAGTGTTGCAGGAAATGTGGGAAGTTGGAAAAGATTCCCAGATTTTCTGTTACTGGCTTTGCTGTGAAACCAAAGTTGTATGGAGTTCTTTCTTTGTTTTAAAGTCATTATTTTTCATTAGACAAGCTGCTGCTGTTATCCAAAAGTTAATGGTGGGAATATGTCTGGATGACACAACAAATACAGCCATAGTTCCCTAGTTATTAATGCCAGTAACAATTTAAGGTACAATAAATGATTGTGAAGTGTGGCATTTAGAATTCACACAATAGCAGAGGACTGCAATGGGTCTTCTGAAAAGAGAACTCACACTTGCACATGTATGCATGCACACATACACATACACACACACACATACACTGAACTCATAATACTTTGCTAATGTTTACTATATACTTTATATTCACTAAAGGGAATTTTTTAAATGTTGGTTTTCAAAGCCTGACTCATGATTCAAGAAGAGAAAAAAATATATAATTCATTATTTGTGGGGAATTTAAGAAGGTTTGAGGTAGCACCATCAAATTTGATTGTTCTCTAGATTTTAAGGGCATGCTCATCACTCACTAAACTGCTTTCATAGTCTTTCTGACCTTTCAGTGTCAGTGGTAAATTTTGCTGTTTGCCACTGGTCCCAATAGGTTGATTCACATAGCAATGCAGGAATTTTTTATATCATTTTAGACACTCAGAAGGTGCACTGGCATATTAAAATCCCCGTGGAGTTTTGTGACACCTGGTTGTGATATTTGCCATTTGTGTTTATACATTAAACCATTTGTATTTATATATTAAACTATTTCCTTTTGACTTGCCACTTAACATTCTCTATGATAGCACTTGGAGATTATTTGTTCAGAAATATGGTTTAAATGCTTTTCCCACTTTTATATATAAACCCACATATAGAAACTTTTAGGTTCAGAAGAAATCTATTTGCTTTCAAATCCTTCTGATTGATTTAAACAATATGCCTAAATTACTGGAGAAATGTGACAACTTCAGAATCTTTCTATCATGTGTTATTCAACTGAACTTGGACCCAGAGAAGATCAGTTTGGTAGATTTGGGTCTTTTGTCTTTATTATTTGGTCTCTTCTTGTTCTGTCTCAGTCATCTTCCCCTACATAACCAATTCTGAATCTCCACTGTAGTTGCTACTTTTCCTCTTCTTGCCACAGAAGCCCTTATGTCATCACAATGAGACAATTGATTAGAAAGCATACAAAGCTCTGTGAAAGTAGTTGTCATTGCCTTGTCAGCAATACCTGGATACTTGCCAGCCACAAAATCAAGACTTACTAATTTTGGCTAATTTAGAGGAAAAGGACTGGAGACTTTTTTAGATAAATATGCTAAATCAGCTAGAATTACACCAAAATCATTCCCAATGAATATTTTATGGTGTATCACTGTTCTCCACATGCCTAAGGGATCCATGCTCACCATCAATACATATTTATTCAAAAACCATATGAACAGATGAGTGCTC
This sequence comes from Megascapheus bottae, assembly GCF_031878675.1. NCBI lineage: Eukaryota > Metazoa > Chordata > Mammalia > Rodentia > Geomyidae > Megascapheus > Megascapheus bottae. The sequence goes on along the minus strand of NC_143524.1, from coordinate 29,104,623 downwards.
AATGGAACAGGTGTAGCTGACTGATTCTGTGCCCTTTCAAATCTGACAGCTGAAATTTCTTGAACCTGTTAAGAGTACATATCACAATTCATTGATAGAAAATGACAAGTTTTTATAAAGACCTGCTGTATATCTTTTCATATTCAGCAGTCTGCCTCCTCTCCTATTTCGTCAGGGTCCTAGGTTGATCAGTATATATTCAAAATACAGCCATCTTGTGCTACTTTGCTGGTTACCTAAAGACTGCATTCCCATTTTCTTGACCACTTTCTTTGTGATGAAAGGTATCTCAAGTCATAAGAATAGGCTTTCATGCTGTGCTGTGTTTGATGGAGAATGATAGCCTCTCACAATATTGAGAATGACAATAGAAATTGCCCAGTATTTGCTGTACTATAGATGCTAAAACTCACTAAAGTACTCATACATAAGCTTTCAAATGTAGGATGCATGTTCCTATATCATTTACACATTAACACCAGCTTATGAAGTTGCCAGCAAATGGATTTGAGGAGATCTTTATGTGTTCAAGGTCACATAACATTTTGGCCTAGGCATGGATCTTTTGACTTTGAGTCTAGCATTCTTTCACTTTTGTCTAAAAATAGTGGAACAAGAAAAACAAGAGAAAGGGAGGATGAAGGACCTCAAGGGAAGTATGTGTGAGAGAAGAAAAAGAAGTAGAAGAATAATCTTAAAATAAAAATTAATGTTTTATTACATATATAAATTTGTATGTATGACATATAAACCTTCAGCTTAATTTTAATTATGTTCTAAAAATCTATGTGCCAGTGATTCAGAGATTCCCTTCTTGAACACTTGTTTGTTAAACATGACTTTTGAAATATAATGTAAAAATCAATGTTAACAAATTCTTTAATAAAAAGGTAAAAAATAAAATATTAGTTATCAACATAAAACACATACCTAAAATATTTTTAAATGGCTAACAACAACTCTTAGGTGTATATAAATTTTTTGTGCTTTGGTTTCATGTTGTAGTGAAAATAAAAGAATTATGTCCAAGGCAATAGATAATATTCATGTATATCTATGTGCATTTGTAATACTTAGAATTTCTTGGTGCATAGTAAATAAATAATGCCAACTATTGTTAACTTAAGTTTCAACTTAATGAAATTTTGAAAATATTAACAAATTTATTCTTTAAAATTATCCTTCATATTTGGTTATTGGTATAACCATTATGTAAAACAGCATCAAGTTCTTAAAACAATTTAAATGAACTAACCTATATGATCCATCCAGCTATCCAACTACGGGATAAAGAATCAAGGGCAATGAAATTCGTTCATGGGATAGCCATCTGAACTGCTATGTATGTATGCACAAAGGAATACAATTCAGCCATGACACTGTTTGCCATTTGTAGAGGCATGGACAAATCTGGAAGTGAAACATGCCAAGTTACAGAAAGAAAAATATTGAATTATCTCACCTATACATGGAATCTAGAATATGCTGATCTCACCGAAGTAGGAAGTACAATAGTGGCTGCCAAATATTAAAGATGCTTAAATGAAACATAGATGCAAAAGTATTAACATATGCCAATAATCCCAGCACTCAGAAATCTAAGGCAAGATGGTAGTAAGAGACCTTACTTTAAGAAAAACAAGGGAGGAAGAAATAAAGATAAACACAAAAATCTACACAGAGTCAGAAATAAGAATAATTTTAAGAGGTTTAATGCTTGGTAGGATGTCTATTGTGAATGACAATATACTGTGTTCTTGAAAAACAAAGTGTGCTTTTACCCTGTCATTGCAAAATTTATAACTTTTCATAATTAGCTATATTCATCCATTCCAAAAACCTCATCATGTTGTACATAAGAAATGCATACAAGTAAACTTTTGCAATTTAAAAATAAATAACACAAAATAACCTTTTGAAGTAAGGGATTCAATACTCATTTTACAGATAACAAACTGAGCCACTAACTGTTTGAGAGACTGGATGCAAGGGGCTCTATTTGGACTCCTTCCTTCCACACAGTTATCTTGTACTGTCAATTAGAACAGATTCCACAGTTAATTTACGTTCAGGATTTTAGACTACATGCAATGAACTCCAAGGTACACCCTGGATCCCAGAAACATTTTATTGCAACTGTCCTAATTGACAGAAACAGTTTAGGAAACAGTATCAACTCAACAGTTGAGCTAGCTCACTATTTAACTAAGCTTTTACTTCTAATGAAACATTAGATGTAAGGCAGTGATAGTACAGGAAGAGATGGAAAACCAGCCTGCAATCTCATTATATTTATAAACCAAGCCCTGGAATGTATTCGGAGTTCTCCCCACCTCAATTCTGCACAGTTTTCTTTGTTTGTCCCCCCCAATTTCTGTTACTTGAAAAGTAGCATATGACTCTCAGGCCAGCTACATCACAACCCAAGGTAATTTTTACCAAGAGGGAAAAAAGCCTTACAACCAAATTTGTTTGCTGGAAGCTTAAGATAAGCCATGAAAGATGACACTATCCCTTGCAGCACATTATCTCAGTTGACTAAATGACATGTTGAGTAATATCCTTTGTGTGTGTGTGTGTGTGTGTGTGTGTGTGTGTGTGTGTGTGTGTGTATGTGTATGTGTGTGCGTGCAAGAGAGAGAGAGAGAGAGAGAGAGAGAGAGAGAGAGAGAGAGAGAGAGAGAGAGAGAGAGAGCTACCAATATACCAATATGTCCATTTGTTATGACTTGGGAGTTTCATTCAATTCCATATATGATTAAATAATGTCATTACAACTTGAAATTAGAAGAGCTGAGTCAAATTTTAACTTAAATCTATACTATGGCTTTAGTATGTATTACCTCTTTTTATATCTTGAGATCCTCAAAATTTTATTTAATGTCCTTGGGTATCATTTTTTCCATAATGATAATAATAATAATAAATAATAATAATTAGCATCAAGAAAGATGGAATAATGGAAGAAGTTCATCATTAGTGATATCCTGTCAGCCTACAATGATGTAGTTGCAGTAACACTAAATGAACTGGCATGGAATATTGAAAGGCTATCTTTGTGAGTTGAGTGTCATGAGTTAACATCCTCACTTCCAAACTCTCCCAAACCTGGAATGCGTACAGGTAACCTTGTCTCTGAAGGTGAGAGCCCTCAGTTTCAGGAGCAGTAAGGGGATGCAAAGGGTTTAAGGCAGTTTCATTTAACCTGGCAATAGGATTATGACCAAGTTCTCCAACATAGTTCTCAGCCCTGTTCACCATCTCTGCCTTTGTCTCACTGTTAATTGTGTCCTGCTGGCATGGACTAACACTACTAAGCATTTAGCTGTGTTAATTAAAAATACCAGCCAAGCAAGATGCTTAAGAACATCGCTGCCAAAGGCAGTCTCCAGTTTGAAACTGCCAGATTGATTTAAGGGCTTTTAACCAACTGCTCTATACATTTTCCAGCCAATGATTTGGTGCTGTGGAGCACAGTAAGTGAAAACTGAAAGCTCAGAGGTTTGTATGCATACTGCCATTGAAAGTATACTCAAGAAGAGAAATGAGAAGGAACTTTAACATGGTCAGTTTGGGAGGGAGATTGTCTAGGAGAAAACTACTGGACAACCAACAGAAATCCAAATCCCACAACTCTGTAAAACAGCTAACAAGTCTAATTTATAGGCATCAGAGGAATCTTTAGAGATATCGAAACAGGAGGAAGGAAATTGGGAAATTTCAATGGACTGGGCTTGCTAGGGAATAGAAATGAGCATGCTGACTGGCAGCGAGGTTGTTTATTTATTAAAGTTAGGCTCATTGAGTAATTAGAAAAGAAGAATAAGATGGGACTTCAGATTCGGAGCTGTGGAAAGAAAGCTTCTTCAGAAACCACCAGAATAGCTGACTCATCCATGGAGTGCCCAGGGGCCCAGATGGCAGGCCACAGTGGAGTCTCAACCATGAGAAAGGAATATGCTGAAGCCTTAGGAAGCAGATGGCTGGTCTGTTCTTCCAAGGCATCTGACCTGTATGTCCCAACCTAAGCATGGCTTTTACACATTCAAAGCATGCATTTTCTTTTGTTTAAGTAACAGGTTATAATGGCTTACAAAACCTAAAATACCGTGTTTTTATTTTTAAGGCTAGAGTGAAATGAACTCACGTCCCTGAGCTTTCTATTCAAGCACTCTAGTCCTTCAGCCAGGTCCCAGTGCTTTTTGCTTTACAGTATGGGTGTCTCATAGGGTCTCCCGCATTTGCCAAAGTTGGACTCAGACCACTGTCCTTCTACCTCTGACCTTCAAGTAGTTTGGATTATGGGTGTATGCCATCCCATCCATTTTGCTATGCTTTTAAAGAAAAGACTCTTGCTCTAGCATATTTCCCAAACTTCAGTCATCATATCCAAGTAATCCTCTAGATGTTTCTTAAAATCTCCTTCTAGGTATAAGGATCTGAGACTCTGCATTTCTTTTTGCCAGTCCTGGGCTTGAACTCAGGGCCTGAAAACTGTCCTTGGGATTTCTCAAGGCTAGAGCAGTACCACTTGAGATTCAGCACCACTTCCAGCTTTATTCTATGTATGTGGCACCAAGGAATTGAACCCTGGTCCTCGTGCATGCTAGGCAAGCACTCTACCACTAGGCCAAGCTCCAGGCCCAAGAGACTCTGCATTTGAACACCCTCTGAGGTCATGCTGATAGGGCTTACTCACCCACCCAAAATGTGGGTGCTACAACACTCACATTGGGAAGCAAATTTGTACATTTGGATTTACCTGGTAGAAGTAAGGTCTGGACTTTCCTTGGGTTTGCTAAATTCATCAGCTAATAATTATGCATGAGGAAAGCAGAGAAGGCTTATGAATGCACAAGTGGAATGCATACAAATCAGTTGTCATCTTAGAAAATAAAAGTGGCTCTAGGGATGTCATTCTAAACAGGTAATTGATCATAGGAATAAAAGCAAACAAGACACTTGACTGCTAATGGGATGTATATAAATTACTTTAATTCCTATGTTTTTATGTTCCATACCTTTTTAATTTTTTATTGTTGGGATAATGTATAAAGGGGTTACACTTATATTCATCAGGTATTAGGTAACATTACTTCTCCCACATTGATACCCTTCTCATGTTTTTGTCCCAATTTTCTTCCCCCATCCCCTCCCAATCATCTTGTTTTCCCCCCTTCACTTCCCTATTTCAAATAAACAAATAAATGTATATACGATATACCTGGCAGCAAAGTCAGAAATAGTAACAAGGTGAGATTAACCATAAGGGTGCGCGAGGTAACACAGTACATTAAGAATAATAATCACACAAGATAAAGCTCTTGTTTCCATATCCTAGAGTTTATTTTATTTAGTCTCATCCTGTATGACCTTATGTACATAGGTTTTAGCTATTGTAATCCTCTGCTAGGAGAGGTCTAAATGTGTACTAATTATTATAAATGAGGAAAACCACTGAGCCTATGTTCCTTTGGGTCTTGATTACTTCACTGAGTGTGGTTTTTCCAAGTCTTTCTATATCCTTACAAATGGGGCGATGTCATTCTTTCTGATGGCAGCATAAAATTCCATTGTGTATAAGTACCACATCTTCTTGATCCAATCATCTACTGAGGGGCATCTGGGTTGGTTCCATATCTTCTGTGGTAAACAGTGCTGCAATGAACATCGCTGTGCTAGTAAATTTCATATGTCCTTGTTTCTTTGTTCCAAAACTTTTATCTGACTCTGTGCTCTTTATTCCTGTTACAATCCTTTGATCTTCAAAGCTTCTTTTATTTTAATCTTTATTTATCTACTTATGAAAATGATTCCATATTTGTAACTTGGCTTTCCTGTACCTGTGGTACTTGTGTGCATTCTGTGCCTTATCTGAAAAAGCACCCCTTACTTCTTGTACACCTGATGGCCCCTGGTACCTGTTGATGTCTGTCAGACTTCACTCATGGTCTTAACCCCAAGCTGAAAGTATGAACTGATGGAATCTTTAGGTGTCAGAGCTGCATAAGATTTCATGAGTCTGCCTCACAATATAAGAGACAGTTTTCAGTTTTCATTTCCATATTTTCATCCTATATTGTGTCTCTTCTAGTCACAAGCTAACACAATTAGAATTCAAGAGAACAGACCAAAAGATTAATTACTATCCCTTGACTATCAATCAGACAACAGCAGTTATTGACAACAAAGAATAAAAATTGACTTTCTGATTTAGTAATTAAAGGAAAAGCAATAATATTTCTCTTGATAATTCATGCATGTATATATTCACAACAGCTTTGCAGGTGTTCATGGTGTGTGTGAATGAGACTTTCAGTAAGGCCTTCAAGACTACTGGCAGTTTTACACAAGTGGAAGTATTCTAGGAATCTCTAACTTTAAGCAGTTTTTGACCCTCTGGCTGACCAAATTAAGGCTGACATGAACTGTAATTTCAACCAGACTGACCGTCAAAATTGTGACAAAGATCAGGCAAGCAGAGACATAGTCTCTCCCTGTGGTGGCTGGGAAGAAACACACTGTGGTGGTGATTCTTGCACAGTGTAAATGCAGAAGCCAAGTGCTAGTAGCAAGAAGAACAATTCAATTCTTGCTCCAAAACTTTGACCCAGCCACTGTCCATTTCAGCCGTAAGCACTGCATACAGTAAGCACTGCATACAGAGCCGGTCACTGTGGCTGTAAGGAAAATGGATCAGTGGTCCAGGAGGCACAAAAGTTAACTTTTAATTTAAGGTCAGAAAATACTTTATTTCATTGCTTAGGCCCCTCTCTGCAGTTATAAACCAAGTTGAAATAAACCAAGTTGAAATATCAGAAATAAACCAAGTTGAAATATCAGAAATAAACCAAGTTGAAATATCAGAAAAGGTATCACTGTCTACAGATTATCCTTTGTACTTGCCCACAGAATGAGTGATTTTGTGTTAATAGGCCCATGGGTCCACTCAAGGTATAAAATTCTTAAAGGCCCTTCCACAGTAACCCTGAATACTGTTAATACTGTTTGGGAATGATCCTACTGTCAGCACAAATAGAATGCATGCCTCATAAGTAAAAATAAAAACTAAAAAAGTGAGTCCAGGAAGGAAGGTTTGTCAGATGCTTATCTACAATTAACTACCAAAAAAGCTGGAAGTGGAGATGTTGCTCAAATGGTAGAGCACTGGTTATGAGCACAAAAGCACAGGAACAGTATTCAATCCCTGAGTTCAAGTCTCAGGACAGATACCAAAAGAAAAATAAAAACTGCCTAAATACCTAAAGCATTTATCATGTCTTAGTATATTTTAATTTTCCTTTATCTTATTTTTAGCATCCAGTGTGGTTGTTATTTTTATAGATCCATTTTAGTTACCACAAATGAGGGAAATCATACAACCTATCTTTCTCTGGTTTATTTCGCTTAATACAGTTTGTTTCAAATTTTTCCATTTCCTTGTGAATGGTCCAACATCATTTTTTCTGGTGGGTGAGGAGAATTCCATTATATACCACATGTTCTTGATACATTTGTCCATTGAGGGACATCTAGGCTGATTCTATATCTTGGTTATGGTACATAATGTTGCAATGAACATGTATGTGAGACCAAAGGAACACAAAGGCTCAATATGTGTGTGCATCTGATATATTATATTTATGCATTATATATATTCATTGAAATGAACTCCAGGATGTTCCTAATGTACTATGTTATTTCTCTTCTCTTTTTTGCCCTTTGGTTCATCTCATATTGTTACTATATCTGACTTTGTTACCTGGTTTATTGTGCATATGGGTTTTTTTATATTTTTATTGTAATTAATAAAGGGGTTACATGATATTTGCCAGGTAGAAGGTGCATTAATTCATATACATTGATACCCTTTCACATGTCTTGGTCCCCATTAACCCCCCACCCCCCATCTTGTTTTCCCCGCTTCCCTATCCAATTTCAAATAACCAAATACAATTATATCCGATATATCAGATAACAAAGTGAGATACTGTAACAATATGAGATAACCAGGGGACAGCAAAAGAGCTGAGAGATAACATAGTAGCTTAAGGACAACAATCATTCATTATGTAGCTTTTGTTTCTATATCCTAAAGGTCTTTTCAATTAGCTTCATACTATATGGCCTTATGTATCAAGGTTTTGCTCTATTGCAAATCTCTGCTCCTAGAGCCCAAACTTTCTACTGATTATGACAAATAAGGGAAACCATTGAGCCATTTATTTGTTTATTTGAAACAGGAAAGGAAAAAGGAGGAAACAAGATGATTGGGAGGGGGTGGAGGAAGAGAAATGGGGACAAAAACCATGAGAAAAATGCCGGGTGTTATGGCTCATGCCTATAATCCTAGCTACTCAGGAGGCTGAGATCTGAGGATCAAGGTTCAAAGCCAGCCCAGGCCCAAAAGGACCTGAGACTCTTATCTCCAATTAAACTCTAGAAAACTGGAAGTGGGAGCTGGCTCTAGGGTAAGGTGATAGCCTTGAGCTGAAGAGGTCAGGGACAACACCCAGGCCCAGGGGTATTGTGGTAGCCTTGAGCAGAAGAGCTCAGTGACAGTATCCAGGCTGAGTTCAAACCCTATGACCCACAAAAGAAAAAGGCATGAGAAGGGGTATCAATGTGTAAATGTGTGAGAAATAATTCACCTATTACCTGGTGAATGTAACTGTAACCCTTCTATACATTACCCCAACAATATTTTTTTTAACAAATTAAAAGAGTAGTTTTTGTTATTGCTATTTTGTTTACTTTTCTTTAATGTTGTTTGTTCATTTATCTGTCTTTGGGAGTGTAAGGAGGAGGCACAGAAATGGTGGGACAGACTAGGTCCTAGTGGCACATGCTTCTGCAGAGAGTACCACTTTTACATTTAGAATTCATTATCCATAAGCCCAACTCCCTTGAGACACCAAGTAGAAGTGAGGCAGGAGATAAATACAGCTGCCTTGAGCAACAGAGGGAAGAGGGGCAGAATAAGAACATAGTGCACGCTATCAAAACTTATGCTTCTTTTACGTCATAAACTGAGTTGTATCTTTAATTTCCTATGACTCAATTCTCTTATTTATATAATATAAACCCCAGGAAAAGTTATCACTAGCCATAATTTTTTTCTTTTGCATTTGTAAATGAATGATGTTGTCTTCCTCATAAATGTTTTGTGGCACATATTGGTTAATACATGGTAGGCAAGTAAAGCAGTACCTGGAATACAAAAATTTCTATGCATGTGCTCATGACTACTATTAAACTATGCGACAATCACAAAATGAGTAAGGATAATTATCATTTTCTCTCTACAATTACTTCTTTATTAGGATAAAAGAAACCTAAGTTAGCCAGATCTGATTTTTCTGTTATCATGAATCCAATTTTAATTTGTCCTAACTTATACAATTAGTAAGTGATTGGAACAAGAACTTGAATATAGATCTATCACCCTTTATAACTTAAAGTTCTGTTCAAATTCTTGCTCACCTGCACTTGGGTATTTTATTAAAACGGAGTTAGTGAGCAGTGCTAGTTCTTTGCAGCAAGAATTTGCAGGCATTAGCTAATATTTCAGGAGAACGAAGAAAACAACTTGGAAGCCTACTTCAGCAAGCATTCTCTGCACTTACCTGAAGGTTCAGCATCCATGGCAAAAGGTGTGTCCTCCAAAGCACAGCCATTGACAATATTTTGAAAAGGGAGTATACAGATCCAAAGTCACCAGGTACTCTCAAAGAATATGCCAAGTAGAATATCTCAACCTAAATATTCAAGAATGTTATAGTTGTGTATAAGTTGAGACCAATCTGTTCATCCTAGGATTCAAACATAATAAGGCAATTGAAGGTGATAAATGGCAATGTGGAAATGTATCCTGGTGCCTTCCACTGTTATAAAGTAGCACTCTTGTTCTGGAGGAGGATTTTTCTGACAGCAAGTGTAACACAGCTGAGATACCTGCTGAATGCACCTGCCCTAACCCAGGAGAATACCTGTTTGAAGATTTTATATAGAGATAGCAGCAGAGGGATGAGCTGTGAGATCCCTGGAAGGGATCTCCAACTGAAGGAGGAAAAAAATGTCAATGGAAAAATCAAATGAACATGGTGATTAACAGGGAAGCCAATGGTCGCTTGCCCACAATAATTCTGAGTGAATACTTCTCTTGGCTTCTAAGTCTGGAATTTTTCTTGGAAGAGATGTAATGAGACAATAGGCAGGATATCTCGAAGGTCATGATACTTGTGAGGCCTTTGCTTTTTGGAGGGAAAGGGTTTTAAAGGAATACCAAAATATAACAGGAAATGTTAGGTACACTGGACAAGAATATTTGAAAGAAAGAGATTTCATGGTTCTGGCCATGCCTCAGGACAAATGCTTCTAATATAACCATATGCCTTAAGTAATCATTAAATAAAGGAAATTGTATTCACTTGTGAATGAGGTTAATTTTAGAATGAAGTACCCTATAAGTTCTTTATCTAAAAGCAATCAACCCATTAATATTTAGTGTGCGTATTGTTCTATAGAGTTTTATCCAAATTAACTATGCTAACATTGTTTAGTTGCATGAATATTTGTCCAACTATCCCAGGAGTACTGAAAAGGGAAAATTAGAAACTCATGGGCAATATTCAATAAAGCTAATTACCCAAGAGAGAATTTATGAAAGGATGAACTAGATTGTTCTTCACATGCTTCAGAGAAGGTGAGATTTTTTCAGATGTTTTATTTTTCTTAAATCTGTGAATGTTCAGACACATCGTACCCTGAATTGATTCTACTTGCCCTTGTCCACAGTTTTTCTTGAAAATACCTAATTATCTTTTTAAATTTTTGCTCAATTGTCATTTTTTGTTTGATGACTTGTCTCCTCTGCAAAATCAACCTATGCTTTTGAGCCAATACTGCCGATAACATTGACATTGTTAATAGGCTCTCACATTTATTAATTGACTTGCTTTTTTTGGTAGATGCATAGTCATCAATATAGCCAATTAGGCAATATATTATTTATTTATACTTACTATACCTAGAATAACTTTTGAAATTTAGATAGATGTTATTACATGGTTATGAAACAAAAGATCCAAAGAAGGAGGAAAAAAGAGAAAGGAAGGAAGGGAGGTTAGAAGGGGAAAGAAAAATAAAACATTAGTACACAATGCGCTAAGGGAATTACATAGTCCTGAAAAATTAAAACCATTATAGGTTGCTGGAAAGGGAAGAAGACCTAGAGTCAGAAAAGACATTAAATTACAATTCTGTTCACTCTCTGTGACCCTTGGCCAAAGACTACACTCTAAGGATATTTTCAGTTAAATTACACTGTAAAGTTTAAATAATAATATGAGAGCACAGGACACATAGTATCTCCTATGAGGTTTCCCTGTTGAATATTGATTGAATGGTAACATTTTGTGAATTACAAGTCAAAAAAGAGGGAAACTGGGCAATGTTTATGAATTAATGATTTCTGGATATCAAGGTAATTTTTCTACCAACTTCAATTTCCTCCTGTTAAAGCAATAGCAATGGAAAGTTTTCTCAGTGGTAAAATGCAAACAAACCAGCTTCATTTATACACAGATTTTTTGACAGAATTAATTTCACGAGTATGTCAGACTTTTAATTCTCTTAGGTCCATGACAATGTTGTCATAAAATTCACTGAGCTCAAAAGTAAGGCAGAAGACCAGAGTTAAAGAAATAACTACTAAAATAGAAGTCTGATCAGAAGCATAATGGTGCTCATTCCATGCTGGAGGATGAACTGAAAAAGATTGAGTTACTTGATAAAATGATATACATTACCCATGTACAATGTGATACTTTAGTATGTGCATGCATTATGGAATGATTAAATCTAATAAATATATCCCTTGCCTTACATGTGTCTCTGGTTTTGTTTTGTTTTGTTTTTTTTCCCATATAGTAAGGACACTTAAAATCTAATCTCTTAACAACTTTCAACCATGTTACGAATCATTGTTAAGTAATTACTTTTTTGGTATTCATTTTTGTACATTTCAGTGGTCTTATGATATTTTCATACATGAGTATAGTGTACTCTGATTATATTCACTTCTCTCTACCTTCTATAAAAACTACTTCTCATTGCTGCCGTCTAGTGGATGGATTCTTGGTAGTCATAAGGCCAACTCTTGTGGAAAAGAAATTAATAATTCACATTTCCATGGGCTACTCCCCATCTATCCTTTCATAATCTCATTTCTTATTCACTCAACTTTTAATAATTGTTGTGAACTAATACTAAAACACAAAAATAGACGTGCAGTGATTTAGATTGGCAGATTTCCCTTTCCAAAGTGCAGAGACTAGTTCTCTCCTTTCCTGTTATATATACCTCATGCAGGTCTAATTTTTATCACATTACATTGAAGGGAGATTTACTCAAAATCATGGTGGTCAGTCTGTTTTTACAAAAGAAATCAGCTTTACATCAAACCTCCTGCTTCTGCAGGCTTGCCATGACGTCAGCAGAAACACAGTGATGAAAAAAAGTGGTGTGGATGGTAATAGCCATAATCTGTCTCACCTACTTGTGGGAAGTACACCCTGGAAATATTTGTGAAATTTCTCTCCATTTTGGGATTTCCTTTCCTCACGGTACTAGGGTTTGAGCTCAGAGACTTGTGGGTGATTGGTTGACACTGGGGCTGGTTTTGTACTTTTTTTTTTCTTTGTAGGTTGCGGGGCTTGAACTCTGGATCTGGACGCTGTTTCTGAGCTCTTCAGTTCAAGGCTAGGGCTCTACCCCTCGATCCACAGCCCCACTTCTGGTTTTCTCATGGTTAACAGGAGAAAAGAGCCTTTGGGGCCAGGCCTGGCTTCGAATCTTGAGCCTCAGATCTGAGCCTCCTGAGTAGCTAGGATTACAGGCATGAGCCACTGGTGCTCAGACACAATTTATTTTTAAGGGACACTTATGCTGAATTTTTCCACATTTTTTGCTTAGTAGGAAATTGTCTGATGTATTAGTGTCCTTTCTTAATGGGCTGAAAACCAATGCTATAATGCTTGACAAAGAATACATGGAGTAAGGTTTATCCACTCCTCTGTAATACTGCTGGAATCTCTCCCCCACACCAGACATCATTCCAGTGCTGGAAACATTGCAACAAACCATCTGGTGAGGAATAAATTTATATTTTAGTGTAAAGAAAGACCTTAATCCAGTAATCATATAAATAATAATTTCAAATCTTAAAAACAATAAAAGAAAGAGAAAAAAGGCAATGTGCTATAGTGTGATTGCAGAGAGTAGGTAAACTACAATTGGTAGCATGTCTTAACACTGTAGTTGTGACCTGGAAAATATTAAATATGTATGTATATATATGTGTGTGTACCTAGCCATACATACCTATATGGTAATCTAAAAAAATATTATTCCAGGAAAACAAAGAAATAGCACAAAAACTCAGAAGCAAGACAAGGATTGAAACTCACATTGTTGGAATAACAAGTTGAAAAGCTACAAATCAAAGATAACTGCACTTTATAGGTAGAGTTTCTGCATATTTTTCAGAGTCTAGACCTCTGGCTATGATCCTGCTCCTGACAAAGGGATATGAAATGTGAGTTAACACTTTGCATTTTGCACACTCATCATTCACAGCATCATACAAAAAGATTTCTGTTAGGAAATAAACCCCAAGCTTTTCTTCTTTATAGACTATTGCTCTGCTTTCAGATGAAATACTGTGAGCCCACATTGCCCTACTCAGCAAGATTCCCCATCCAAAGCCTTAATTTCAGAATTACATCAATAATCATGTTCTTAGATGGCACGTCACATTTGGGATTCAATTCATCTATATTTTACAGCTGATTAGGCTTCTCAACTCTCATATCACAGCTATAATGTGTCAACAGTTTTTGTCTACACTGATAACCTCTCAATGAAGAGGTGCAATTATTGTTCATCTTGCAGTGACAGAAATGTTTACAGTTTACAGTACTGGTATGTTATAGAGAAGAAAAAAGTGAGGAGTGAAAGAAGCAATTTATTTTCCTAATGTTTAGTGTTTAGGTCTGAAGTAGACCCTAAATACCTCTAGATCTGACGGTTCACAAATAAGCATATTGGAATTGCCCACTGAATATTTTATGCTATCAGTGTAAAGTAACATGTGCAAAATCATGATACAATTAATTTTACTAGAAGACCATTCTGGTTAAGAGTTTGTGTCAAATAATTCATAAAGTGAACATCATCTTTTGCACTCAGGCTTATTATAAATTTTTTATGCTGGACTGTGAGACAGATAAACCTAATCATCACAAAGAAAAATATTTTGTTAAAATTAAAACACATTAGTAGAAACAAGAAAGAAAGAAATTAACAAGACTTACCAACTTCAGAATGAAGGAATTTTTTAAATCTGAGGTTTAATACTTTTCCAAAATTAGAGGCAAGAGAGTACACAGTCCTTGAGGAAGCTGGAGTGTTGGCCATTCAGGATAATGTAAGAAACATAGAGTAGCAAATCTCAATGATAGGAAAAGTGGGCTCATGAAAGATTATGTAAACTTTGAATCAGATTATTTTTTTGATGGTTTGAATTCAGGGCATCATGCTTACAGCATAATTATCAAGCAGTTATTAGATAGTTGTTAGATAAAATATTTTTAATCTGAGGGGTTTTGTTTTTGTCACTCTGCAGAAGTACTCAGACTGTAATCCTCTTGTCTATATAGACCTGGTAGCTTAAAGATCATCACCACCCTGCTTGTGTTATCTGTCAAGATTGGGAGTCTCTCTAATATTTTCTCAGTCTTACCATAAATGTAGATACTCCTGTTCTCTACTTTTTCTGTGCCCAGGATTATGTACACCGGCCTCTGTACTTGACCTTCCATTTTGAGTCTGATTCTAAAGGCAGTGGGAAGTCAGTAGTTGATGAGTTTGTAGTATCGTCTGTCCATTGCTGATGTTATTAGAATACATCAGTGGGAGTGGGCTAAAAGCAAAATTAGGCATACCAGCTAAAAGATCAATGGAAACAGAAGACTGTGGCATTTTTTTGTTTTCTTTTATTTTGGTAGAATCAATTTTTGACCTTCAACAATGGTAGCTAAAACAATGACAGAAATGGACAAATTTTAAATTCATTGGCAAAAAGAAGCCAACAGAAAATGAAAGATTTAGAGCAAAGAGGAAAAGGAAAAACAGTTTTACAAGTCTAGAAAATGACTACTATAAACACACCTTTTGAATCTCAGTGGCAAACTGACACAAATATCAGGAATGCTGATAGAATATGGCAAATATTGACAGTGCCAACAGGATAGAGGCAGCTGCAACTCTGTTTTATTATTGGTGGGAACTCAAGCTATTCATCGGAAACAAATAGTCTTCTCGGTGGAAGACTTCCAAAGGGATTACTTGTTCCTCTTCCAGGAGGTTTTGATGCAAATCAAATAAAAACTGAAAGCCTAGATTCATACAAAATTTTGTGTGTGAATGTGTAAAGAAGCTTTATTTTTAATTCATCAGAAAAAGTAGAAATGGTTCACATTTCTAGCTGAAGAATGAATAAAGCAATATTTCATCCATGTAAAAAATACTAATCAGAAGTAAGATCGAATGAGTTCTTTGAATGGCAGTCATATGGATAAATCTAACTACATTATAAGTGAAAGAAGCCAGTAGTAACCATCATCTTTGTAAGACTGCAATTGTTGGCTCTCCTGGGAAAGGCAAAAATAAGTAATGGACAGATGAGTGGCTGATAGGAATTAAGGTTGGGGGGGGATGTTTTAACTTCTAGAAAAATAACATTTGCAGAGGAAAATGATAGAATCATCGTTTGATATAATGTTAATCACATGACAATGTCTTTGTCAAACTTATAAATTTATCACAAGAACTAATATTTACTAAACAAATTACAAAGTAAATATATGAGGAAGGTTTTTAAAAAAATACTGCTCAAACCAGTAAAACCATAGCACTGTGGAGAAGATCATAATTCTATCCATGATGACTCCTTTCCTGGTAAGAAGTAAATGGAAGACAAATTGGACTAAACAAAGAACAAAGGAGGAAAAATAAGTTTTGAGACTGTATCATTCTATTTGAGGTTATAACAGGTAATGAATCTCATTAGATTTAAGCCTTTGAATGTAGGAAACTACCTTGTTATTTTTTGCTTTCATCATCTTTACATATTACAAAACATATTTCCAGAATTGCTCAAATTACCTATTCTGAGGTCATTTTGTCATCTTAGCTCAGAGACATGTAATTTCAATTAATCAAATTCTCTTGTGTAGGATATATGAGTGAGAACAAAAAAGCAAGAATGTAAGGCAGCAAGTAAACTGCATCGTTTTCAATTCTGCATACAGTTGCTCAAAACTTTCTACTACTTTAGACTTGTGATCATATACATAATAACAAAAACAATAGTGAAATATTTCTCCTACCTATTTTCTCAAAAAACAACTATAAAACAGTGTCTTAGGAAGATAATTCAAGCTTGAATTTTATTTGTGAGAAATTGTTGCCAAACAATCCAGATAATTATAGAAATTCCTAAAATTAATTTTCAATGGAGACATAGTACTTTTTATTATTTTGGCTTAAGGAAATTACTATATTGAAGTGATTATTCTCTTTTCTTAAAAACAGTAGAATATTTAGGGGCTGGGTGTTTGGCCTAGTGGTAGAGTGCTTGCCTAGCATGCACAAAGACCCAGGTTCAATTCATTCATACTAAATAGATAGAAAAGCTGAAAGTGATGCAGTACTCAAGTGGTAGAGGTCTAGTCTTGAGAAAATACCAGGACAGTGCCCAGGCCCTGAGTTAAAAAGCACAGGACTAGCAAAAACAAAACAAAACAAAAAATAAAACAAACAAACAAACAAAAACATGTTTGGGCCTGGAGTTGGGCCTAGTGGTAGAGTGTTTGCCGAGCATACCCCAAGACCCGGGTTCGATTCCTCGGTAAACACATACATAGAAAAAAATCTGGAAGTGTTGCTGAGGCTCAAGTGGTAGAGCTCTAGCCTTGAGAAAGTCCAAGGACAGTGCTCAGACCCTGAGGACAAGCCATGGACTGGCAAAAAAAATATTAGAATATTCAATGACAGTAGAAATATTTTAGATGTTGAATTAAGCATAGCTATGTTTAAATAAAATTGATAAACTTTATGAACATGGTTAAAACCAAATAGTGGACTTTACCAAAAGATATTAAAAGCTGGGTACAAGAAAACAAAAAGAAGTTAAATTTCGAACTAATTAAGAGTTATGAGGGGGGGAAGGAAGATGGCGCCGAGACAATAGGGATGCTGCCTAACTCTCTCTCACAAAAAGAGAGAACCAGGGAGACCCACGAGCCAACTACCTTAAGAAATCCACAACAACAAACTTAAAAAGCAATGGAGAAGAACTCAAATCAGAAAAGAAATCCAGATAAAGCTCACATCCAACTTTCTCAAAGAATTCGGAACACCAGGACCCCTCCCCACCTCTCTCCGCCGGCTCCAAACTGCCAAAGCCGCGAAAGCAGCTGAAAGCCACAGAAAGCCCCGAAAAGCTGTAGCCAGTGCAGGCTCCAAGCCACGAAAAGCGGCGGCAGGCCTGGAGCCCAACTGCTGCAGAAACCAGCACAGAACCGGGCCAGCGAATGGTGGAAGCAGCGGAACCCAGATACGGAACCAGAACAGCAAGCAGCGGAACCCAGACGCAGAACACAGGCGGCGGCGGAGACCCGAGGGGAGTGAAAGACTCCCCACCACCATGGAACACCCGCAGATGGACGCAGAGGCGTGAGTAATACAGCATGTCCCCAAACACATCGGGAAAGCAGAGCGGGTGCCAAGCAATAGAACTTAACTCAGACCCCTCCATCCCGCCCGAGAAAGACTGGCGGGATCAGGGGGGCAAGGAAATTAGAATCCTGTCCTTTCCCTCAACAGCCCCCTCCCTCAGGCCATTGACTGGAGATTGACAGGCGGGCTACCTAAGATTCAGCACCCCACCAGGGTAGGCGGAGCTATCACAGCTCCCACCTGCCCACTAGGCTCCTCTCCCAGGCCACTGGATCTGGAGGGTGGAGGGAGCTGGGACCCTGCCTTACAACAGCGGGTACGGGGTGCGGGAAAATAGGAACCAGCATCTGCCCCCCCTCAATTCTTGAGCGGGGCATCCTCCAGCTGGGAATCCTGAGCAAGACAGCACCAAGGGGCCCCCCACAGTCACAGACTCTGACAAAGCAGTGGAAACACAGCAGGGATCTGAAGGGCCAACCAGCAGCCAAGCTCCCCTTCTGAGAATCAAAAAGGCACGGCTCCACCCTTGGAGCCCACATCCTCAGCTGGGCCCCACCCCTGGGAACAGAGGGGTCTCCTGCTGGTCCGGCTGAGAGCCCCTGGAAACTATCAATCCCCAGACCCTTGGCTTGGGGCCGCCCCTGGAAGCAGCACAGGAAAACGTCTGCCAACCCCGCTTAGACGGAAGCTCACAGATCCATTCCATGGTCCACTGTGAGGCCACTGGTTGGCAGAGACCATAAAAGCAAGAAGTGACTGGAAGCATATATGTCATGCCCTTAAGTCAAATAACTACCAACCAAGAATACTGTAGCCAGCTAAGCTCTCATTCATAACTGAGGGAACAATAAAAACATTCCATTCCAGGGAAAAGCTGCAACAATATGTCGCAACAAAACCAACATTACAGAGAATTCTCAAAGATGTTCTATACATAGAAAACCAAAATAAATGCAATATAGGGAAAGAAATGGCACCTAAACAGCACACCACCTAAGGACCAAAAGAACTGTCAAGACACAGTCCCTAATAAAAGCTTTTAAAAATGGTAGGAACTAATAAATATCTCTCAATCCTAACTCTCAATATCAATGGACTTAACTCTCCAATTAAATGGCATAGGCTGTCTAGTTGGATCAAAAAGCAAAAGCCATCGTTCTGCTGTCTTCAAGAGACACATCTTACCCAAAAAAACAATTATCTTTTGAAAGTGAGAGGTTGGAATAAACTCTATCAAGCTAACGGCCCCCATAAACAGGCTGGAGTTGCCATCCTCATATCAGATAAAATAGACTTCAAACTAAAATTAGTAAGAAAAGACAAAGAAGGTTACTACATACTACTAAAGGGATCTTTCCTCCAGGAAGACATAACGATCCTAAATATTTACACACCCAATCCCGGAGCTCCAAACTTCATCAAGCAAACTTTACTTACACTGAAACCATACATAGATCGAAATACAGTGATTGTCGGTGACTTTAACACACCACTCTCACCTATGGACAGATCAACAAGGCAAAAACTCAAGAGAGAAATCTTAGAACTGAACAACTATATAGACCAACTAGATCTAACAGACATCTGCAGAATATTCCACCCAGCAACAACACAATATACGTTTTTCTCAGCAGCACATGGAACATTTTCTAAAATAGATCACATCTTAGGCCATAAAACAAACCTGGTCAGATTCAGAAACACTGAAATTATTCCATGCACACTCTCAGACCACAAAGGCATCAAACTGGAACTGAACACAAATCTCCACCAATGAAAACCCTGTAACTCATGGAGACTGAACAACACATTGTTGAATCACCAATGGGTCATCGAAGAGATCAGAACAGAAATCCAACAGTTTATGAAATTTAACAGTAAGGAGCACACAAAATGCCAACTCCTTTGGGACATGGCAAAGGCAGTACTCAAGGGAAAATTTACAGCGCTGAGTGCCTACAACACCAAGTTGGAAAAATTGCAAACCAACAAGTTAATGTCTCACCTTAAGCTCCTGGAAAAAGAGCAATAAACAAACCCTAATCCAAGTAGAAGAAAGCAAATTATTAAAATCAAAGCAGGATTAAATGATTTGGAATCCAAAAAACAAGGAGTTGATTCTTTGAAAGAATTAACAAAAGAAGGAGTTGATTCTTTGAAAGAATTAACAAAATTGACAAGCCCTTAGCAAATCTTACCAAAAAAAGAAGAGAGCATATCGAAATAAACAAAATTGCAGATGAAAATGGTAATATCACGACGGGAATTTCCAAGATCCAGAATATCATGAGGGAATACTTCTCAAACCTTTATGCCAACAAATTTGAGAATCTAGATGAAATGAATGAATTCCTAGCCAATATTAACATACCCACACTGAACCAAGAAGAACTAAGCCAACTCAACAGGCCTATTTCAAGCTCTGAAATAGAAATGGCAATTAGAGAACTTCCACCTAAGAAAAGCCCAGGGCCAGATGGATTCACAGCTGAATTCTATAAGGTCTTCAAAGCAGAGATCACACCAATACTCCTCAAGCTCTTCAACGAAATTGAAAATGAAGGTTCTTTACCAAACTCATTCTATGAAGCCAGTATAATACTCATCTCCAAACCAGACAGAGATTCATCAAAGAAAGAGAACTATAGACCTATTTCTTTGATGAACATCGATGCAAAACTTCTCAACAAAATACTGGCCAACCGTCTACAACTAATCAAAAAAATTGTACACTATGATCAAACTGGATTCATCACAGGGAGGCAAAGCTGGTTCAACATATGCAAATCAATTAATATAATTCAACACATCAACAGCAGCAAGGACAAAAATCACGTAATTGTCTCAATAGACGTGGAAAAGGCATTTGACAAGATCCAACACCCCTTTATGTTAAAAGCTCTGGAGAAACTAGGAATCCATGGAACATTCCTCAATGTAATAAAGGCTGTGTATGAGAAACCTACTGCTAGTATTACACTTAATGGTGAAAATCTAAAGCCATTCCCTCTAACAGATGCTGGAGGGGTTGTGGCCAGGAGGGATCACTACTACACTGTTGGTGGGAGTGCAAACTCCTTCAACCACTATGGAAAGCAGTGTGGCAGTGCCTCAATAGGCTAAACATAGAACTCCCCTATGACCCAGCAATCCCACTACTTGGCATTTACCCAACCATCCAGAAACAAGGGCATACTAAATCCACTAGCACAACATTGTTCATTGCAGCACTATTCACCATAGCAAAGATATGGAACCAACCTAGATGTCCCTCAGTTGATGAGTGGATCAACAAGTTGTGGTATTTGTACACAATGGAATTCTATGCTGCTGTCAGAAAGAATGACATCGCCCCATTTGTAAGGAAATGGAAAGACTTAGAAAAAATCATATTAAGTGAAGTAAGCCAGACTCAAAGGAACTTAGGCTCAATGGTTTCCCTCATTCGTCATAATCAGTAGAAACCTTGGGCTCTACTAGCAGAGATTTGCAATAGAGCAAAATCTTGATACATAAGGCCATATAGTATGAAGTTAATTGAAAGGACCTCCAGGATATTGAAACAAAAGCCATATAATGAATGATTGTTGTCCTTAATGTACTATGTTGTCTCTCATCTCCTTTGCTGTCCCTTGGTTATCTCATATTGTTGCAGTATCTCACTTTGTTATCTGATATATTGAATTTATTTGTATTTGGTTATTTGAAATTTGATAGGGAAGGGGGAAAACCAAGATGGGTGGGGGGGTGTGGGGGGGGGATGGAAATGGGTACCAAGACATGTGAAAGGGTATCAATGTATGTGAATTAATGCACCTTCTATCTGGCAAATATGTAACCCTTTTGCTAATTACAATAAAAAATAAATTAAAAAATAATAAAATAAAAGATGAAGATAATACCTAGTTTATAGAAGTGATGGGTTTTAGAAATGAAATTTTTATCTTGGAACTGTAAAATTCAATTTTCAGGTATTACTGTAGCAAGTATTTGATAAGCTCAAATATTTTAGAAGTGTTTACAAAGACTTTAATTTTAGTTGGAATCAATATAGAGAATAAAACTCAAATTATATACCCAAGTGCATGTCCTTCTTGACAAGATTTGAAGCAGAGCATAAATAAGATTTACTATGACTCACTTATGCCAGTTTAGGTTTTGTTTTGTTTTGTGCTTTGTAGGTCATGGGGCTTGAACTCTCCCTGGGAGCTGTCCCCAAGCTCTACAGCTCAAGGCTACCGCCCTATGCTTGAATATAAACTCAAATGTTTTAACATTTTCTATTATTCTTTATTATTTCTACAAATAGTTTTTGTTGTGTTATTTCCATATATGTATATATATATATACACACACAAATATATGTACTCACACATACTGTACCATGATGAAATCTACCTATCACTCTCTCTCATCTTCTCCATTCCCTTAGGAGTTCATTGTTCCATCCTCATGCATGTATATAAAGCACTCCAATTATAATCACTTTCTTCCCCCACTCTATTTTCCCCTCTCTGCTCCCACTGCTACCAATCCTGAGAAAGACTGCTCAGAGATCAACATTTGTTGTCTGAAAATTTCAAGTGAGTTTTAAAAATATCTGTGCTTTACAAATTTATGAGTGTCATGTACATAGATAATGTGGTCTCAAAAATGTTTAACATAGATGTCTCCCAAAAGCCTGATGAAAGAACGTAGTTATCTTTATCATATTCCACAATATTCCATGGGATAAAAAAAGAGATATTGCTGTATATTCTACAGCATCAAGGAATGGGGATTATTATCGCAAAATAAAACTAAAACACAAAATTTAATAAATGGCTAAGAGGTATTTTATTTATCTATTTATTTTTTTGTTCGTCATGGGCTTGAACATTTGCTTGAACATTAGTAAGTTGAAAACATACCTAATTTCCAAAAAGAAAAATTGGATTCAGCTCTGCCTTGAGTTCTGCAGAAAATAATTTTGATCTCTTTGTGAAAACTGCACTGCAAAATCATCTGTCACAATTTTAGAAACTGATTTACGCAAACTGTGGTTGGATTACCTAAAAAACAAATATGAAAGGAAATAGACCATGATGCTCAATAAGCATTAACCAAAAGGAGAAGGATGCCAGCTTACCCTTGTAATCCTAGCTACTCAGAAGGTGGAGCTCTGATGATCACAGTTCAAAGCCATCATTGGCTTTCCAACAAACTACTCAAAAAAACTGGAAGTGATGCCTTGGCTCCAGTGGTAGAGTCTTAACCTTCATCACAGCCTGAAGGACAGTGAGGCCAAGAGCTGAAGACATAGGTCTCTATTACAGAGCTATAGTAACTAAAACAGCTTGGACTGACGCAAGAACATGCCTGAAGACCAATGGAATAGAACTGAAGACCCAGGAATCAGCCCACAGACCTATGGCCACCTAATCTTTGATAAGGAAGCCCCCCAAAAAATAGAATGGAAGAAACACAGCCTCTTCAACAAGTGGTGCTGGCAGAACTGGTTAAGCACCTGCAGAAACCTAAAGATGGATCCTTCTATGTGACCCTGCACCAGGATTAATTCCAAATGGATCAGACCTCAAGACAAAATCAAGACACCCTAAAAGCTTTACAAGAAAGAATAGGAAATACACTAGGCCTCCTTGGCACATGTTGAAACATTCTTAAGACCCAGAAACACAACAAATTAAAGAAAGTTTGGACAAATGGGACTGCATTGAACTTCAAATCATCAGTATGGCAAAGAACATAGGTAGCAAGTTAAATAGAAAGCCCACAGAGTGGGAGAAGACCTTCACTAACCATACAATGGACAAAGGTCTCATATCTAAAATATATCCACAGCTAAAAAAATTGAATCTCTCCTAAACTAATCTGCAAAGAAACAACCATCCCATTAAAAGATGGGCCAAAGACTTAAAGAGAGACTTTTCTGAAGAAGAAATAAGAATGGCCTTTAGACACATGAAGAAATGTTTGACATCTTTGGCCATAGAAGAATTGCAAATTAAAACAACTCTGAGATTCCACCTCACTCTAGTTAGAATGGACATGATCAAGAAATTTATTAACAGCAGACGCTGGTGGGGATGTGCCAAGGATCAAAAAGACTAATCAGAGAGCTCCCCTATGACCCAGCAATTCCGCTACTTGGCATTTACCCAATGGCCCAGAAACAAGGACATACTAAAGCCACTAGTACAATGATGATCATTGCAGCACTATTTACCATAGCAAAGATATGGCACCAACACAGATGCCCCTCAGCAAATTAATGGATCACAAAGATGTGATATTTATACAAAATGAGATTCTATGCTACCATCAGAAAGAACAACATAGCCCCATTTGTAAGGAAATGGAAAGACTTGGAAAAAAATCATTAAGTGAAGTAAGCCAAACTCAAAGGAACATAGGCTTAATGGTTTCCCTCATTTGTAATGATTAGTACAAACCTAGGACTCTCCTAGCAGAGGATCACAGTAACTCCAACCCTAGATACAAAATGGACCTCCAAGACCTGGAAACAAGAGCTTAATTATGAGTGACTGTTCTTAATGTACTATGTTTTTTCTCTTCTGTTGTGTTGCCCTATGGTTAATCTCATATTGTTACAGTATCTGACTTTCTTACCTGATATATATATATATATATATATATATATGATGAGGGGAGGGGGTGAGAGGAGGGAAATGGGGACAAAACATGAGAAGGGTATTAATGTGTGAGAAGTAATGCACATTATATCTGGTAAATAAAACTGTAACCCCTCTACACATTGAAATAAAAAAAATCAAAGTCTAAAGGAGGAAAATATCATTCAGAATATACTTAGGAAATAAAATTTGGAATCCTAATTTTCTATTGGATTTTTCTTTCATTGGTAGTATCATGGTTTGAACTCAGGACCTCATGTTTGCTAGAAAGGGACTCTATCACTTTAGCCCTGTCCATAAGCATTATTAGCTTTAGTTACTTTTAAAATAGGGTCTTCCATTAATTTCTGGTCCTATGTGGATGAAATCCTATTTTTCTTCTTGTATAGCTAAGAGGACAAATGTATTCTGCACATCCAGCTCTTTATTGGTGGAGGAGTTTCGCTGGTATTTTCTACAGGCTGGACTAGAACACTGATCATCCTGATCTTCATCTCTTGAGCTAGCATTACAGGTGTAAGACACTGCACTCTGCTAGAAAATATGACTTTAGGTGTGTATACTTGATAATCAAGAACACAAGTAAACTCAAAAATAAGTGGCTAAAATCCATAGCTCATTAATATTGAAAATTTATACAGATTCAAATTGTAGTATTTTTGATATATGTACTTTGCAGGGTCATTTTTAAAAATAGTAAGTAGGACTACGAATATTATCCAAATCTAGGTAAAGCTTGAGTCTATCTATGTAAACTGTTATTTGCAGATTTCAGATATGTTTCAAGGGGAGCCAAAAGCTCTATGTTTATACTTCTACTGATTTATAGCAGGCAAAACAGTGAAAATGTTCCAGTTATTTTTCTATGCTTGCGAAACACAGATAGGTAACACTTTGATTTTTTTCTTGAATGTCATGTATATTTAACTACTAATGAACATAATTTCTTACCTGTTCCTACAGTATACAATTTTACATGGCCCTGAGCAACCATTTATAATCTCCAGTTTCACAAATTCAGCTGAGACACAAGACTGTAAAGTCTTTATCAATGCCATTGGAAATGGGAATAAATTAAGAGAGCTCTATCAGTGCATGGAGAGAAGGATATTTTACTTAAGCTATATTACTTAGCCTGGTCTCAGTCATGACTGAACTGAGGCCTCTGTCTCTGGGTAAGCTGTGATCTCAGGTATGTCTGCAACTCTCTTGACTCCAAGAAGCAATCTACATTTGGCGTGCTTGTTATTGTCTAAGCAAATATCTTATTCTGCATCTGTCTAGTAGTTGACCATTTCTAACCACTATCTCACCAGTATTCTATCCAAAATGGCATTGTACCAAGAGACTTGAGGTGTCTGGGTATATACCTTGACTTTATTGCAAATAATTCTGAAAATAAGAAACCTTTACCCTTTACCATCTTAATACCTTCCAAAATCATTATAACAAAGAAGCTTTTTGTATAATGGCTTGGTACTGGCACAAAAACATGCCTGAAGACCAATGGAATAGAACTGAGGACCCAGATATTATCCCACACACCTATGGGCACCTTATCTTTGATAAAGGAGCAAAAATTAGAATGGAAGAAAGAGCCTATTCAACAGGTGGTGCTGGCAGAACTGGATGCAATTAAGTTGCATCCTTCTTTGTCACCTTGCACCAGGATTAACTCCAAACGAATGAAAGACCTTAAGGTAAAAGCAGATAAACTGAAAACTTTACAAGAAGGAATAGAACATACTCTAGGTCTCCTTGGCACAGGTCAAACTTTCTTAATAAGGACCAAGAAACAAAAAAAAAATCAGAGAACGCCTGGATAAGTGGGACTGCATTAAACTGTATGGCAAAGGACATAGCTAGTAAATTAACTAGAAAGCCTACAGAGTGGGAGAAGATCTTCACTAACCATACATCAGACTAAGGCCTCATATCTAAAATATATCAACAGCTCAAAAAATTGAATGACTCCCAAACTAATCTCCAAAGAAACAACCATCCCATTGAAAGATGGGCCAAAGAGAGTCTTCTCTGAAGAAAAACAAAAATGGCCTATAGACACATGAAGAAATTCTCAACATCTCTGGCCATAAAAGAAATGCAAATCAAAACAACGCTAAGATTCCACCTCACTCCAGTTAGAATGGCGAGGATCAAGAAAACTAATAACAACAGATGCTGGAGGGGATGTAGCCAGGAGGGATCACTACAACACTGTTGGAGGGAGTGCAAACTCGTTCACCACTATGGAAAGCAGTGTGGCAGTTCTTCAAAAGACTAAACATAGAGCTCCCCTATGACCCAGCAATTCCACTACTAGCCATTTACCCAATTGTCCAGAAACAAGGTCAGACTAAATCCACTAGCACAACATTGTTCATTGCAGCACTATTTATCATAGTAAAGATATGGAACCAACCCAGACACCCCTCAGTTGATGAGTGGATCAACAAGATGTGGTATTTGTACACAATGGAATTATATGTTACTGTCAAATGACATCGTCCCATTTGTTAGGAAATGGAAAGACTTAGAAAAAATCATATTAAGTGAAGTAAGCCAGACTCAAAGGAACTTAGGCTCAATGGTTTTCCTCATTTGTCATAATCTGTAGAAACCTTGGGCTCTCCTAGCAGAGATTTGCAATGGAGCAAAACCTAGATACTTAAGGCCATATAATATGACGCTAAATGAAAGGACCTCTAGGATGTAGAAACGAAAGCCATATAATGACTGATTGTTTTCCTTAATGTACTATGTTATCTCTCATCTCTTTTGCTGCCCCTTGGTTATCTCATATTGTTACAGTATCTCACTTTGTTATCTGATATGTTGGATACATTTGTATTTGGTTATTTGAAATTGGATAGGGAAGGGGGGAGACAAGATGAGGGGTGGAGGTGGGGGAAGGGAAATGGGACCAAGACATTAGAAAGGGTATTAATGTATGTGAATTAATGCACCTTCTATCTGGCAAATATAATGTAACCCTTCTGTTAATTACAATAATATATATATATATAATGCAAATTAAAACAACTAAGATTCCACTTCACTCCAATTAGAATGGCCAGGATCAAGAAATCTAATAACAACAAATGCTGGTGGGGATGTGCCCAGGAGGGATCACTACTACACTGTTGGTGGGAGTACAAACTCGTTCAACCACTATGGAAAGCAGTATGGCAGACCCTCAAAAGACTAAACATGGAACTCCCCTATGACCCAGCAATTCCACTACTTGGCATTTATCCAATCATCCAAAAACAAGGACATACTAAATCCAGTAGCACAACATTGTTCATTGCAGCACTATTTATCATAGTAAAGATATGGAACCAACCCAGACACCCCTCAGTTGATGAGTGGATCAACAAGATGTGGTATTTATACATAATGGAATTCTATGCTGCTGTCAGAAAGAATGACATTGCCCCATTTGTAAGGAAATGGAAAGACTTAGGAAAAAATCATCTTAAGTGAAGTAAGCCAGGCTCAAAGGAACATAGGCTCAATGGTTTCCCTCATTTGTCATAATCAGAGGAAACCTTGGGCACTCCTAGCAGAGATTTACAATAGAACAAAACCTAGATACATAAGGCCATATAGTATGACGCTAAATGTAAGGACCTCCAGGATATAGAAACAAAAGCCATATAAAGAGTGATTGTTGTCCTTAATATACTATGTTATCTCTCATCTCTTTTGCTGCCCCTTGGTTATCTCATATTGTTACAGTATCTCACTTCGCTATCTGATATTTCGGATATATTTGTGTTTGGTTATTTGAAGTTGGATAGGGAAAGGAGGAAAATAAGATAAGGGGCAGGGGTGGTGGGAGGGAAATGGGAACCAAGACATGAGAAAGGGTATCAATGTATGTGAAGTAATGCACCTTCTATCTGGTGAATATAATGTTACCCTTCTATTAATTACAATAAAAATATATATGAAAAAAATGAAGCTCTTTGTTCTAAGATAACCTCAATATTTCCCTGAATTGAATTCTCCATATACTTAGAAAAATGCCATGATATTTTGTTGTTGTTTTAGTATAAATGTGATGTAAGAGTGATTATAGTGACATACATCCGATAGAGTACATTTTTTAACAATATCACCCCTTCCCTCATGCTCTCCCAGTTTTTACCTCCCATTACTACTCATTTCTGTGCTTCCTCTTATGCTCCAAAGACATATAAAAGAACAAACACAGCAAAATAGAAAGAAAATAAAAACAGAAAAAAATAAAGAAATAAAAGGAAAAACATCATTACAAACCCCCCACACTCTTTTTTTTTTTTTTGGAGGGGGGTTATGGGGCTTGATCTATGGGCCTGGATGTTGTCCCTGAGCTCTTCAGCTCAAGGCTACCACCCTACCCTTGAACCAAGACCTACTTCCCATTTTCTAGTGATAATTGGAGACAAGAGTCTCTTGGCTTTATATTTCCTGGGCTGACTTTGAACCTTGGTCCTCAGATCTCAGACTCCTGAGTAGCTAGGATTACAAGCATGAGCCACTGCGCTCAGCTAACTCTTACTGTTTTAGAAGTCACCATTGTCTACACACTTTAAGACTGCTTACTTACTTTTCCTCCTCTATTATTTAACAGGGGAATGGATGTTATCTCTCCATCCTCTTTAAGTTAGCCATGGCTATATCATTGCTAAATTTAGTAGCGTATGAACAGGCATGTGGTATAATAGGCAAAAGGATGCAATTCCTGGTGCAAATCTATCCTATGTGCTCCCAGCCACCCCACCACGTCATTATCATTTCTATATTGTGAATGAAAAAACTAATTTTCAGAGAAGTATGAGATATGTTTCTAATTTGTGTGTTTCATAATTCATGCTTTTTCGAATATATCCTGCTTCCTGAAATTGGTACATTGCCTTAAGAAAATATTTGTTTTTAGGTATGCCTATGACCTTTCAAAAACGAGTCATTTCTTCAAAGGGTTTATTTTTGCATCTCTTATTCATGTGAGATACAGAACACTAGTCCACCTAAAGTTATAGCTTCATTAGTAGAGATGCCTTGAAAGTGGAAGCTAATGTTACTTATTTTCCAGCAAAAGTGGGCATTTTATGTATTTTTTTCCTTTGAGATAGTAGAATGATGATGAAATGTACTATTTTGATATTTCATCAAACTCCTCAAATTATGCTAATTAAAGCATACTAATTGAGGACAGCGGGATATGTCCTTTATTGCTCTTTGAGGTACTAGGAAATTATCAGGTAATTTGAGTTACTGTTCTGTCTCTACTGCTAGTATTTTAATTTAAATCATACTTTTCTTATTTGTGAGACAAGGACAGCAGCAGCTGTTTGGGAAGCCTCACAGGTTATTTTATTTGTACAGATACTAAAATAAAGTGATGTTACATAAACAAACACATACACAAACCACTTTGAATCAAAAACACTAAATTTTTAGTATGATCACATCAGTCATTATTTTCCTTATTCTAATTCAAGCTATGAATCACTTTGTTCATTCTTTCCTTGTAACTTAAAATTTTTAAATTGCTTACTATTTCAGGAATCTTTCATTAATTCATTAAACTAATTCTCAACAATAGACAAGCTATTGATAATGTCTTCTCTCCTAAAACAAAGCGCCCTGCTAGAGAAATTCATATGAAAAACAAAAAGCAAACACACTCATCACCACTATTTTCCAAATGGTTTTAAATATCAGAATCTAGGCTTCTTCCTCCCTCACTCTCCCCAATTATTTGCAAAGTATAAAAATTTTGCTAAACTTCTGTTGCCCATTATTATCACCCAAGAGTATAGAACTGATTTCCGGTACCAAGCTGTTGACCTTATCTTTCTTCCCTAGAAAAATGTATGTTACACCATAAGTTCATAAAGTATCTTTTAAATATGAAACTTTATTTTACTCCAGGTATCAGTGGTATAGTAATTCAACAAATACCTTAGGAGGAATCCTCTGAGCAATGAGGCAGTCACTACTGATAACTTATCTGAATATCAGTACTTTATTCTTGGTAAGAAAATGGTATCGTGAATAGACGTGTGACTACCAGGAAAGTGACATACTTGTACTCTCTTATAGCGAGGCATCATTTTGTGAATAAGTTGCAGCCAGTGCCCTATAAGGACCTTATGGTGCTACTTGAAAATCATCTTCAAAGGGAAGCAATGAGTCCTTCTTTTCTGTAGTCCACATTGCTTAGGTACAGTGGAACCATCTTCTGCCCATTTTGGTAAAACTGTCTGATCAGTTTCTACAATAATCCCAGTGACAAATTCTTCAAAGTATGAGATTGCATGTACAATATAATTTTACAAAATGATCTTTAGGAAATCATTAATCAAAAAATTTTCTGATACAATAATGTTGAAGACTGCAACATACAAGTCTCTACCTACCATTCTGGTAACCTGCAATCCATTTCAGTTTATTGAAGTTATTTGAAATCAACAATAGAATATCTTGAATTTCAAACTATTGCAATGACAGCTGAAAATGTTGGGGGTGATGTGTAAGAAAAAAAGATTTACTCTGCTCTGTAGAAAGTATGTGGGGGGCAAATCTTAGCAATGACATGAGGCAGTCGTTGCAGCCTCCTTAGAGCAAATTGATGGTAGACAGAGAAGCAACAGAGATAGGGTTAAAAAAAAAAGGGAACCATTTTTTTAAAGTATTTCAGGAGAGAAGAAAACTGGACTTGTTGAGAGTTCAGTGTTTGGAGTTGGCAAATGAGAAACTGATATATTAGTCATTATCCAGAACAACTAGGTAGACTGCGGCACTATTTTCAGTGGGAAGACAAGGAAACTGAAAGAAACTAAAAGGCAAGTAAGGACTACAAGATCTAAGGCTCTCCGTTCACATAGATGGGTCAAGTCTGAGATACCTATTAGAAATCAAGTAAAAATATGGAAAAGATCTTAAAACACATAAAGTTTGATTCCTGGAGCAAGATGAGATCAGAAATTTTTAAATTGGGAGGGGGCTTAGGGTTTGGCCTAGTGGTTGAGTGCTTGCCTAGCATGCATGCGGACCTGGGTTCAATTCCTTGGTACCACTCAAAGGAACATAGGCTCAATGATTTCCCTCATTTGCCATAATCAGTAGAAACCCTGGACTCTTCTAGCAGAGATTTTCAATAGAGCAAAACCTAGATACATAAGGCCATATAGTATGACGCTAAATGAAAGGACATCCAGGATATAGAAACAAAAGCCATATAATGAGTGATTGTTGTCCTTAATGTACTATGTTATCTCTCATCTCTTTTGCTGTCCCTTGGTTATCTCATATTGTTACAGTATTTCATTTTGTTATCTGATATATTAGATATATGCGTATTTGGTTATTTGAAATTGAATATGAAAGGGCGTGGGGGTGAGGGAGAGGGAAATGGGGACCAAGACATGAGAAAGGGTATCAATGTATGTGAAGCAATGCACCTTCCATCTGGCTAATGTAATGTAACCCTTCTATTAATTACAATAAAAATATATGAAAAAAAGAAAGCTAAAAAAAAGAAAGAAAGAAAAAAGCCAGAAGTGATGCTAAGGCTCAAATGGTAGAGCTCTAGCCTTGAGAAAGTCCAAGGACAGTGGTCAGGCCCTGAGCTCAAGCCCAGGACTGTAAAAAAAGAAATTTGGAAGGAAAAATGTGTGTGACATTTAAACTATGAAGATATTTGAAAAGTTATGGAAGGAAAGTGAACAAAATGGGGAGAGCAGAAAGCAAACACTGTGTGGCACTGAAGCTTTTAGGCTGAGGTAAGACAAGGGAAACAAACATAGATTAAGGAAGCAGCTTTACAACAAAAGAAAAATTCATTTAAAAATTCCAACAGCAGGACATTTCGTTCTTCATCTGTCCATTCCAAGAAAGATTTTTATTCCTTCATTTTACCAGAACAGCTTTAATCAAGATTGTGGTGTCAACCCTGCTGAAATCATATTTTATTTTATTCTTTTCAATTCTTCAGCAGCATCTGATAGCTTTTCCTGCCCTAGTTGTATAATTCAACAGTTTCTGGGGTCCCCCAAAGAAGATTTTTCAGGATCCTCTTTCCTGAACCACAGATCTTTGGTTTATTAAAAAGCAATCATGCATTTTTACAAGTAATTATTATATCATGTCAAATTTATTAACTTGTTCCCATCATCTAAAGTGCACTCTAAAGAAATACGCTTTAATTTTATGAATATCAAGGACCTAAAGGTAAAGTTAAACAAAAATGTGAACATCTTGACACCAATAACATTCTAAACAGTCATGTAATTACACACACACACACACACATGCACAATTTCCTCATTTTTAATCTTTTGGATAAATTCCCAAGAATAGAATTTCTGGATTATAGGGTGCTTCTACATACAGCTTTCCAGAGTAATTGAAGAAGTTTACATCACCACCAACACACACCAGGGTTCTTTTTTTCCCACATCTACACCAGAATCTGTTATTATTTGTAGTTTGCATGGTAACCGATCTAACTGGGGAGACATGGAACCTCAAGTTTGGTTTTGATTTGCATTTTCTTTATGGCTACCTTTTCAACAATGTTCATTGCATCATTATTCACCATAGCTAAGATACAGGACCAGCACACATGACCCTCAATGATGAATATTTCAAGAAAATTTGGCATACAGTCACAATCCAGTTTGACCCATACATTACAAAGAATTTTATTACATCATTTGCAAAGAAATGTAATGACAAGTGAAGAAATGGAAGTCCAGAGAGACAAAGAATGCCTGTTTTCTCTCATATATAGAACCTTGACTTAATTTATAAATATATAAGTAAACACTCTGAAGTGATATCCAACTGCAGATACGTGTATTAACCAAAATACAAAATAGGAAACATTCAAGAGAGAACTCAAAGGATGTAATTCTTTAGAAAGGCTAACTCATAGTCCAACAAAATAAGTATGAGGGAAAGATATTCAAAAGAGAGGGAGGGAGATCAAGGAAAGGGGGAAATGAAGCAAGAAAGCGAGAAAACACAGTTCTAAATTTAAATCTATGTCTTATAAAATTCAGAAAATTGAGGGAAGAGATGAGGCTGGAAGGGATGGGGGAGAATAATGAAAATAACATGTAACAAGATCTATTCATGAACTGCCTCATTGAATGAAACAAGAAAAAAAGAAATGTAGCTAATATAACAATACCTTATCAGAACTCTGCGATTTCTAGTGTGATTAAACAGATGATTGATAGATAGATAGATAGATAGATAGATGGATACTGCAGTTTAACCACCTCTGTGTCATCTGTCACTTTAACACTTGACAAGTGTGACAGTGTGACTCTGGAGTATCTGATAGTGAAGTACAACATGTACATACATACACACACACACACACACACACACATATCTATAAGTTCAGACGACATGGCGTTTAATATTTGTTTTGAAATTCTTCAAAAGGAAAAAAAACAGGGACAGACAAGAGTATTATGGAAAAAAGCCTATATGATTGTTGGGTCTGAGATGTACTTGTGGGGTTTTCAAACTATTGCCCTTATTTTGTTAATGTTCAAGAACTTGTGGAAATAACCTTACTAATTGAAAATAATGAAAAGGAAAACCAAGTTGTCAATTGAATAAAATCTTAGAATAAGGAAAGTAAAGGGGCTTCTATGGCAACCAAAAGCTTCCATTAAGAGTAAAAATATACAGCTAATTTGTTTTGAAAAATAAAACAAGTGAGCAGAACATCAAGCCATTTTGTATGAACTTTTCTCAAATTATAATGCTGGAGCTAACCTTTGTAAATAGAATCCTCAAATAAAAATATGTCCTGGGGAAATTTATATTTATTATTCTGTCTTATGATTAAAACCAAGGAAATCAAATTCTGCTTAAAGGTAAAAAAATAATTACAATTCTTTTCTTCTTGAGTCTAGCATAAAGGAGGTTGGTAAAATCCTGGTTCTCTGTAGCTAACTTTGTAATAAAACATTTAAGTGTGTTTATTAGCTAGATCTCTTCTGTTCTGTGGTCAGAAAAGTTCTGAGGAAGGATTTGATTTTGAAAGCCAGCAAAATGGAATTGTGGATGACGAAGTTGATCTAGCATTTGGCTTGTAAGGAATGCTAAGCCATATAATCCCGCGCTATCCCAGAGAGACCTGGGGGTTTAGTGAATGTGGCTTTCTGTCTATTCACAATCAAAACTACATCACAGGATTAGTTTACCTGGCAACAAGCAATGAAAAGTAGGATCTAGGACCTCAATCTTGATCTGTGCAGTGGAACTTCAGTCACTTTACAATTCATCAATAGCCCATCTGTATGAGTATGAAAGACTTGCACCAAATTGCAAAAAGAAGCTCATTTGTCTTTTCACATCTACTATCCTCTCTGTTTTCCCTCTTCCCATGTTGATGTTGCCTTCATCTTGGTCCACAACAACGATTAAATGCTGGACATATTCACTACGAGGAACTCATGAATCCATACATGCATTGACACGTTAGAATAGACCCATGACACACTGAAACTATTAATGCTTGAAAGTGGGGATGGGAGGGAGACAATGAGAGTAATGGAAGGGGTAACGTTGATCGAGATGCATTGTACACATAACATGCATAACCTCTTTGTACAAATACTCAATAAGAATAGTAATGCTAGATCTCTAAGGGGTATCAATCTAATAGACTAACTTCAGTAACTAGCACATATTATAAACAGAAAGGAAGAGCACTTAACCATGATGATATCTAACAGAAGTCCCCACAGACTATGTGGCAAGAAGCTTGGAATAATGTTCCATCTTGTTTTTAAAACAATCCTTCCAGCTGCTTTACATGAACAACAAATTAAATCATCACAGAATTCTTGTAATATAAAATTCTATTATCAGCACTGAATTATGGAAAACTGAGGTACAGGACAGTAAAGATGCTTGCACAACTCACAATTAGTATTAGAGTAACTGGGACACTGATCCATTCAACTCTAAAATACAAATCAGAGCCTGGCATTATGATAGGCACTGAATTATATATATTTTCCCATTGCATTTCTGACTTCATTTTTCTGGTGATTTATTTATTTAGTACTTGGTCCAAATTAATTGTGTGAAGTGATCGTTTCTACAGTCTATAGCATTTGATTTGCCTTCTCAATTTTTTTTCTTTATGTCTTTTCACTTAGCTTCCCAAGATTTGCCAGTCTTACTATATACTATGTATTGGTCAAAACCTATGTTTAAGTACCATTGTTGTGTTGCATTTTCCCTTGGTAACACTGGTGGTGGTCCTGGTGGTGATGGTAGTGTGTGTGTATGTATGTGTCTTAGAGATTGCTTCAAAATTCAGGATGTTTATAATGTTGTCTCACTTTCAACCAGGAACCAACACTGCAATAGTTCCTCTCCAGATACTCCCAAGAGGGTCCAGGAAGTTACAGTTACATGCTTAGAGTTAGTGTTAGACTAGACACTAGTTTTGAGTCTTTTGACCAATTAGGTGTCCCCTTCTTGCTGACATCTATGTTTCTCAGAGAATTATTTCCCTAGAGTAGAAGTTGCAAGACCAAGAGCCCCCTCTTCTTGGAGGGACCCACCCAGACAGATTGCCTGGATTTGAAATTTTACAACTCTATTGCTTAGAGGAAGCAAGCAAAGAAAAGGAGTAAAATCCTGGTTCAGCCACCACAGATACTAACTCTTCTTGTTATGAGATAATAGTTGTTTAATTGGACACCTTTCAGACGACAAATGGTTGGGTGGTTAGCTGCTATATATATTTTTTTCCAGTCCTGGGCCTTGAACTCAGAGCCTGAGCACTCTCCTTGGGCTTTCTCAAGGCTAGAGCACTATTACTTGAGCCACAGCACCATTCTGACTTTTCCTATGTATTTTGGTACCTAGGAATCTAGGTCTTCCGGCATGCTAGACAAGCACTCTACCACTAGGTCAAACTCCTGCCCCAGTGCTATATTTTATTTTATAATTTTAACCCACTAAGTGAGGTACTGTTTTGTTGGGTTTGATTGTGATTTTGTGCCATCATCCA
The DNA here is from genome assembly GCF_031878675.1 of Megascapheus bottae. Classification (NCBI taxonomy): domain Eukaryota; kingdom Metazoa; phylum Chordata; class Mammalia; order Rodentia; family Geomyidae; genus Megascapheus; species Megascapheus bottae. Next base: position 29,068,125 of record NC_143524.1, on the reverse strand, counting down.
TCCAATAGCCATTCTCAAAATCCACTGTAGGGAAAAATTACAATTACTTGTATCTTGCTCAGTTATCTCAAAAACCTATTAGATAACAGGCTGACTAATGAGCTAACTGAATTTCTCCTTGCCTTTAATCATGCCAAAATGAGATGAGGAAGGGAAAAGATAATAATAGAGGAAGGAGAAAGAAACTCAAGGAAACTGGAGGTAAAGCAGAAAGGGTAAAAATTCAAGGAGAAATCAATATTAATGGCAGAAGGGGTATTGGATTCTACTGTTTGAGAGTTCCCATTCGAGGCTAGGTGCAAAGAATATAAGAGGTAGATACTTTTCATGGTCTATTTCCCATAATAGAATGAAAAATAAAGTATTCTTTCAGAGAGGTCCCAACCATACAAACTAGCTGAAGGCTTAATATGTTTGTAGAGGCCATAAGTTAAGCAAATTCTGGGATAGAAAATATTAGCAAAGGGAAGAATAAATAAAAGCCAAACATTGTTTCCATTTTCACTGGTATGACAGAATTCAAATAAAATAATTAACAGGATAACTATTCAATTGTGAAATGTTAAGAACTATACCTAGAAGTAGAACTTTGACCACACAATCCCCAGTTGTCAGCCCAGAAAAATCCAAACTAGGATTCCATTTTCAAGTTCATACAATTGCCTTTAACACCTACTCCACAAAGCCTAAGTAACTCTACTTTAGATTTGGAACCAATAGATGAAAGCTAGCTATATACACTAATCAAATGGAATGTCCCAGCTTATTCCATCTGTAGTTTGTTCATCCCATCATTACATCACTTAGGGTTCTACACTGAAGAGCAAGTAAGCTTTATAATGTAAAAGCAAAAATGTTCATATATGTTGGGACTTCATTTATTTTCTGCACCACGGATCAAAGTGTTTTATAAACTATGAAGTAACATTAAGAAAATGCTACGATGCCTATCATTAATATAGTTCTTATACTTCAGATTGTGGATCATAGTGTTTTATTCTCTCACTTTTTTCATGAAAATCTGGTAGATTGTGAAAAAAAATCCAAGCCAACTTTTCCTTGTTTTCTAATTAAGAACTTGACATGTTAAGAACTTGATATGTACCTCAAAAAGTATTGATGAGAAAAGTAACTTACCTAGAGACAAGTAATTGGCTCAAAGAGCTAGTTAGTAGTCAGAGCTTTTCTTAGCTTCCAAATCCCTATTCAAGATAATTCTTTGTAGACGCTTACCAAGTCCTTTTAATGCTGGGAGAGCTGTTTTTATTTTTTGTTTGTTTATTTTTTTCTGGAGGTATAAAGTGCTGCAGGATTTCACAAGTTCTCTGAAAAAGCTTGCAATTACATGTGACAAGAAAGAGAAGGAATAAAAGATGACACCTTAGAAAATAACATATACCCAATCCCAGACCGGAATTTCTTTTACTATTAGAGTAGTTAGGTAGAACATATTACATTTCTTCTTCTTAATTCTGATATAGAACTTCCCCTCATATGATTCAACAGAAGCCAAAAAGAAAAAAAAATCCAAACAAGCAAAAAAAAAAAAAACAACAGTGTGTGAGCAGGGAGAGAAATATATGGAAATGAGAGCAAGTGCTGTGGAGAATGCTTATCATGAGGTAGCTTTGTCTGAGCAATGGTGAATGTGCCAATGTGTTGATTTGCAAGGATGCTTAAGAGACTAAGAAAGAAAATGCTGAATGACCCTGAGCAGCGGTGCACATTAAATGCAGTTGATTGATTTGAGCATAAAGTGGCTGAGAAAATGCGGCTGCAATAGATAGCTCCTTCAGGGATCTGGATGGATTTCTAATTGGATTAAAGGCATATGACTAGGCGATCTGTATGAGGCTAGTCATCATGTTCCTTATCACCAGCCCTATTTCCCTAGAGGGAACAAAGAATCAGGTGGGAGGCTGAGGAGAATGCAAGTCAAGGCTTGCCCTTCACTGGCCTGAATATGCTCCAGCCTCTCCTTCCCCCTCCCCAGTGCCACAGTGTACAGATTTAATACACAATTATCATTTTGATGAGAGCCATTTCTTTGGCCTATAGAGTTCATATTTTATGTTTATCCTTTAAATATGTACCTTTTAAAGAAGATGATCGGTTATGAATGGGAACTAAACTCATTCAATCCATGCCAGGCTGGGTTTCCTTAAGGCAATGCTTCTTATTTTGGGGATGTATCCTAATTAATAACTGGCACAGAAAAACCTACAATGTAGCCATTTGGTGGCAATAATTCACATACATCTTTTCAGGGAGATTCACTGCTTTTTTTCCATTTTCATTTTAACAAACTTATAAAGATAAATCTTTTATTTTTCTCTCCACTACACTGATGTCGCATGTATGATTTTATTTCATAGCTTCTATTTCTTCTAGATTCTTCCTGCCTCCTGTTTGAAGGGAATTGGAGAATCTTATTGGCTTAAGTTGAAAAAGACATTAAAAGCCATCCATCCTGATATCCAGTTTCATCTCAAGAGAAAATTCACACTTGAAGATGTTTAGTCACTAAGCCAAAGCCACAGAAATAATGTGTGGAACAAATGGCATGAGACAGATTTTAGGTTAGCTCCTTATTTCATTAAATTTGACTACGAGATATATGTATCCCCCCCAAGGGAAAGTGACATTTTAAATTAATTGGCAAAAAATATACAGAAGCATGTTTGGTGAGATATGTTTGCTGTGGCTAAAAATTTCATTTTGTGTTAATTTGGCATACATGACATAGAGCTCATTGTGACAATATCAAAACAAACACTTGTAAATCAAGTAAGCATATATAATTTAGATTGCTATTGCTATTTTAGACCAATCACTAAAGTCATTTATCAAGCAGGGAAACATATGAATCTTTCACATATAAAGATCAACCATAAATCTAGTCATCTTTAATTGTAAACATAATACTTATAGTAAAATATTTTCAGAGCAATGCATATACATATGTCTCACTTTAGTTTTCCTAAGGATAGAATTAAAAATGTCAGTTGTCTATGACCATAATGTGTACTCAAGTATGTGTCTGTTGCATGGCCAAAAAATATTTATTGGGTTTTGCAGTATGCAAAATAGTTTCAGATTATTCACAGGGTAATCTTCATTAATTATAACATAACCAAAATTACAGAGCCTCCATGAGAAGGATTTATAAATATCTATTCCCAACAAAATCAGAATTCTTCATTGAATCTGCACATTAGAAAGCCTGATAGAGCTACAGGCACTGAGAATTTCCAGGCCTCTTCTTCAGATAACATATCTCAGTAAATTTAGCATAATACTACAAAAATCTATATTATTTCAGTTTCCTGTATGGACTGCCTCATAGTCAATCCCCAACTCAATTTCTACATAAAATATCATTTTGCTTTGCTGAAAGATAAATATAGTACAGCATTAATTAGACATATACTACAGTATTTAATACCACAATAAAGACAGTGTAATGTAAATTTTATTTAACTTTCCTCAACAGTGCTGAAAAGTTTATAATGTTTAGGATTTTTCTTCTAAAAGCAAATGAGCCTCAGAGATGTTATATAAGTGACCAGAAATCCCAAATTGGAGATTCAATGATTTTTTGTTCTTTACAATACATCATGCTGTCTCTTCCTCAGTGCAGAATATCTGTAAGGTCTCCCCTGGACTATCTTTGTAACTTATATTTGTTTTTTATGTTAATCTATATGCAATAAAGCTTAGTATATATGCTGAATCTCATGTTGGATACTTTCTTTTCTTCTGCTGTAATACAAAGTAAAAGTTGATCACCATTTTAGATGTTAACGCAATGATTATCCAAATGAAGAACTCAACATTTGTTTAAACAGAGGCTGGTATCCATCAATGGCAGGTTATTCTATGACAAATTCTCTTCTCAACCACATTCATTTTCTCTACCATCCAATTTGACATTGCCAACTGGATTGTCTACTAGAAATACTATGATTTTTGTTGCTTACTAATATTAAGGAAACATTGGGCTCAGAGCCAGAATAGCTATTTCATTTCCCACTTCTGCAATTAAGCAGCTATCATTTAAACTGAATAGAATATTATTATATACAATATAAGGAGATTGGGAAGATGTTTCAATTCTAATAATCTATCATTTCTGTGCCCTAAAAATATTTTAACAAGGAAATCATTCTAATCTTTTTTTAGCTAATGTTTTCTTCTACGCCACGCACACATAACAACACCCAAGAAAAATGAGTGTTGCCTACCTTCCGAATTGAGCTGCATTACTTCAAATGTCTGCCAACACCTGAGCTGTCAAATTTTATAGATAGATTGTTCAGTAACCTTGTACTTTCTCTGCAAAAGGGACCACCTTCTACCATCAGAACTCCTGGCAGGGTATAGAGACTTTGAAAGAAATAAGTAATCATCATTAGTGGAATCCTTGATGGTAGATGATTGCAAGGTGGTCAAATTAAACTGAAGTTACACCGCTGTATTTGCCCAGTTAGTTACCAGTTCTTTCGTGTTCAGTCATGGCATTAAGGATTATATTTTTTTGTCTGTCATGGGGCTTGGACTCTGGGTATGGGTGCTGTATTTGAGCTCTTCAGCTAAAGGCTACAACCCTCCCCCTTGAGCCACAGTGCCACATCTGATCATCTATGTATCTCAAATATGGGCGGTGACCAAATTGTTTCTGTTCATCATTAAATCATCAGCAGCTGACCTATAGTAAAAACTATATTTGCTTCTGTTGTCCTAATGAATGATTTTAGATTTGATTATCCCTAGAGAGCAATTAGCTTCAGTGTTATACATAGATCCTTCCTGCCATACCCTCAATTCCACAAGGTCTTACCTTTAGGTCATTTGATTTATCTGTATATTTCAGGGAAGGGCTTCTCCCTTGGATTCATCCTTTCCTTTCCCTGTATACTCATTATTATACACATGATCATCACTGGCTTAAATACATTTCAATATCAACCCACCTCCTTGAAGACTGATCCTGTGGAATCCATCAATCTTTAACATGTGCCTACCACCTATGTATTCATTTCCATTCTCCTGATGCTTCCCGCTTACATAGATCACTACAGAATTGATTTAAACGTAAAGTCTGATTCTAAATTAAAATAGTAGTTTCTATATGAGCTTTGAATATAGGTGTGTGTGTGTGTGCATGCGTGCATATGTGTGCATGTTCATGTATCTTCATATCTAAAATTCAGAGGAGTTAAGCAAAATTAAATAGTAACTTCTTTTGGTATGAGGTTAGAGACAGTAACCACATTTTGATAAAAGCTTTATATTCAACATAGTGACAGATGTCATCAACTGTTAGATTAGCACTCCTAGAAAAACAGTCTCAGTCAACTTGCTCAAACCTTATACTTCACTGGTGAGACACTGATTCAAATAACTTACTTTTCCTTTCATATTTGTAGGTAACAGAGTGGCAGAGGCTCCTTATTTATTTACTTACATTTTCCTATACCATAACCTTGGGAGATCAGGACATTTTTCTCAAGAAAAATTTGGTTTTATCAGGATATGATTCTATTTTAATGCCCCCTATTGCCCTTTAAAGAACTGTGGTAACACACACAATGTAATTGCTTTGGGGAATTGACAACTAATTATCCCCAAGCAAAAAGAAGGCTAGGCATTTAGATAATGAAATGTCATTCAGTGTAATAGGAGTGTCACTCCCTTAATTCCTGTCTGGCTCTAAAAGGATTCCGTGTTATTGGAAGATGCAAGCTGATGTCTCTACATTTAGAAATACTGTGAGGCTATAGGTGCCATGGTTTTCCTGAAAGATTTCCTTAAACATTTCAAGATTTTGCATTAATTACATAGCTACAATGACTGGTACATAGAAAATATGTGTGTGTGTGTGTGTTTGTGTGTGTGTGTGCACACGTGTGCACGCACACACACGTGTGCATGCAGGTGTGCTGTCTGCCTCTCTGTCAACTTTCAGGATTATGTCAAAGGCTAAACTTCTTGATGTCTGATTGAAAAGCCTACTTTTACAGCTGCATTTGTGCAGATAGCCAGGGCTTTCTTCCGTAGAAGCTGCCAGTGCCCTTTATATAAACAGTTCCAGAAATCTAACTCCAGATTATCAGGCCAGGATAAGGGGGAAAATAGTTTCCATGAATATTTATAGCAAGTCCAGAACTGCATGCGTAAAAATGATAAGGATGTATAGTTGATAATAAAGTTGGTTTGTTATTTATATGCAGCAATTTAGAAATAGAAAAGGGAGGGAGAATGGATGCCCTACATTATCAAATAATTCAGACATGAAAGTAAAAAGCTTTTATTTATCTTGGCTTTTTCCGTCTGCTCAGATCAGATTTAACCTCTTCCTAACCTCTAAGTGTGAAGAGTTTCAATCTATCAGGGTTGCAAGTAAGATTTTTGAGGAATGATTTCTTAAAACAACATCATGATTAACAAAACCTACCACATAGCTTCAGCCTAGATTCTAGGCTTTATTTGGGTTCCCCAGGACAAAATGACTAATTGACAATTGTAATTATAGTAAAATACATAAAACAACCAGTGCAATTTGCCCTCCTTTTTGGTGTCCTTTCTCTGCTGGTTAACTATATATCACAAGCAAGGGCAGTGACCAAGTAATTCCTGAATACATAGAAGAATATCTGTTTATTAGATCACTATAAACTGATGGCTTAAGGCAACAAAAATGCATTGTTCAACTCTGGAAACTGCAAGTATGAAAACAAGGCATTGGCAGGATTGTACTTTTTCCAGTGACACTAAGGAAGATCTACTTCCCCTGCCCCGTCATCTCTAGGCATCTTCTATTTTCCGGACAATTGTTGGCTATGGTTTCAAAACTTATCTCTGGTGCCCCCTCCATAAAACTTTTCAATCTGTATTTTCCTCATTGGTCTTGCATAAAATATGTGCCACTAGATGTGAGATCACCTGGATAAGCAACGACAAATTTATTTTTATGATATTGCCAACCAAATGGTATGACAGTTTATCATATTTAGGTGTGACACCACATATAGAAAACCAGGGTATCCCCTGCACAGTTCCTCAGATTGAATCAAGCCTGGAGCCCTGTACAGTTGTGCAATGATGTCTTGGCTTATGGTGTTACTTGAGTTGTGTAAGTCCTTTCTTGGCTTCCTTTTCCCTCTTAGATTCTTCCATTGTTTCTGTTTTCTCTAGCATTGTTGGACCTCTTCAGAGGACACAGGCTCAAATATTACATACCTGCCTTGATTACTTTCAGGAAAATGATAACATAGATTTTTGTCTTGACTTTCCATATTCTCTCTCTCTTCTTCTCGCTCATCTATCTTCCCTTCTCCCCGCTCCCTTCTCGTTCTCCATCTTTCTTTCACTGGATGTTTTGAGACAAAAATCTTTCTAACTAATACTAGCCCAGAACTTGCTGGGATAGTAATAATAGTCAAACTGAAGGCCAAATAATTATCTTCCTATTAAGCCTCCGAGGCCAGCTTGCTCCTGCTCTTCTTTAATCCTCCTCCTCCTCTTTTTATCTTTTATCTTCCTCTTGCTCTTATGCATCTACAATGTTTGTTGATCTGCTAGACAAGCAGCTTTATAATTGAACAATATCTCATCTCAATCTAGATACTATAATATTACATTCATAAAATAATTTTGAGAAACTTTTATTGGTCAAGACACAATAAAAGTTGGGCACAAATTTGTTATAGACATTCACGTAAATTTCAAGAATGTAGATAGTAGAGCAAAGAAGACAAACCCAAGAACCCACAGTTTACACTGTCCAAAGCTTTGGAACCTAACCAGGAATATAGCTTAGAGTTCCCTAATCTCTTCATATTCCTTTATGACTGGCAGGTTTGTTTTCTCTGGAGAATTTTCTAGTGTTAGTTTTAGTTTTAGATTTCTTTGGTTGTTGTTTTTGTTGAGATGGGGTCCTTCTATATTGCTGAGACTGAACTTTGCTCACAGGCTCAAGTATTCCATTTGCCTCAGTTTCCCTCCTTTTGCACCACAGCAGTATCAATCCCAGCTTTCCTAGGTTTGAGCCAAATGCTCAAATTTAGTTTCAAAATGAGAACACAATGTTGCACTCTATTTACAAGGGCTATGCTTGCTTTTCTTTTTCCTGTGTCTTGCCCTTTCTGTAGTATTAACTAGAGCTCGTTTAGTCTCCTTTCAGATTAACTCTTTCTTATGTACTTTGCCTACAAAGGAGAGATATTGTCATAAAGAAGCAGTTAATCAGAATCATTATGATTCTGCACCCAAGTGATAATTCTAATGAGAAATCTTTCTTGCAAGTTTTATGTTATGTTCTGTACTTAAAAAAAAATAAAATAAAATAAAAACCATGGCGTTAAAAACTCAGGATTCTGGAACATAAAATTAGGCCTATCTACTACTCAGTGACAAAATCCTAGGTAAAAATCAACCTCTAATCTTTTGTTTATCACCGATGAAAGAAACAAGATTTAATCCTGAATGATCCTTCTTTTTCTGACCTTCTCAAATATTTCTGAATCTTTAAGCTTTGTATTCTATTTATGTGTTGAAAGAATTGGAAAAAATTAAGCATAATCTCACTTTGCTCACATTAGAAAAAATTTTTTAAAAAATCTTTCCATTGGTATTCATTTTCTTTCTATAGACCAAGTATTCTTTTTACTTTTTTTGCCAGTTGTGAGGCTTGAACTCAGGGCCTGAGCACTGTCCTTGGGCTTTCTCAAAGCTAGAGCTCTACTACTTGAGCTACATCACCACTTCCAGCTTCTCTCTCTCTCTCTCTCTCTCTCTCTCTCTCTCTCTCTCTCTCTCTCTCTCTCTCTCTTCTCTTTCTCTCTCTCCCTCTCTCTCTCTCTTTCTGTCTCCATATATATATGGTGTATATATGTATAAATATATATATGGTATCAAGGAATCCAACCTAGGTCACTCTGTATGCTAGGCAAGCAATTTACCACTAGGCCAAACTCCTGGCCTAGCAGGTATTTTTGTTATGGAATTATTCTTGTTTGAGACATACAGAAAAATCATGTCTTTAAAATTGAAACAGTTAAAAATATCAAGAAGTCTCTGCAAACAGCAAGGGCTTCTTTGCTTGGTGATCACATTGTCCAAAACTAATCAACAACCTTGGAAAAGGCCAAAATAAACTTAAGCAATTACATATATCTTTTTGCTTTATATTCTCTACGTTGCATGGAACTTTTGGAGCTTTTTTGAATTATTGAATGTTTTCTAGTATGACATTTAAGGTGCTGAAAGTGGCATTGTAGCTCAAGTGGTAGAGCACTAGTTTTGAGTTGAAGAGCTCAGAGACAGGGCCCAGGCCTAGAGTTCGAATCCCACAACTGAAAAAACAAACAAAAACACTTAAGTGCTTTAATCAATTTTTAAAATTTTATTTGTTTTCCAAGTGGTTTATCTGGGATCTTCAGTATGAATTTTAACTTGCCATAATGTATTCTAGAATTGTATGATAAATTCATTTCAGTGGCCAAAACCTTAGGCTGATATATGCCTGATTCCTCCTTATTATTTCATGATATTTATATTTATATATTTATACCCATCATAGTTCTGCATGCCTATATCACAAAGAGACATTGTTATAATTATTACTTCACAGAAATTAAATACCTTTAAGAAAAGCTGAGAGACAAAGGATAGTAAATGTCTATTTGGAGGGTTGACTGTGCTATCTTTCTTTTTGAAATAACACATTAGTAACCCAAGGGGATTTTAGCATGATAATTCCATACAAAGTGTATTTGGAACAAATTTACTTGTCCTTCTCCCTTTCTGTTTTCCTAATTTTCAGTCAGTATTTCATTGGTTTAATTATGTTTTCTGTCTGTCTGTCTGTCTGTCTGCCTGCCTGCCAGTCTGTTTATCTAAACAGCATTATATATAGGTATGTATGTATGTATGTATGTATGAATATGTATATGTGTGCATCTTCAATCCTCTTCACTTTTGTGTAATATCCTATTTGTTCCTTCTTATTACCATTCATTTAGGTTCCTTCATTTAGTTCTGTAGATTTAAATTGGTGAAGTTTCTTTCATCTTACATTGCTTTGTTCCTACTTAATTTCTTATTGCTGCAAATCAAACTTGATGTGCTTCTTTAACAAGGTTTCCTTTTAGCTGCTTAAACAAATTCATAATAGTTGTTTAAGCCAAACCTGTTGTTTGGCCTTCTTCAGTGTCTGCTGTTTGTCTGATACATGAGTCATTTTCTTATTCCTGTGCTTATAATTTCTTTTTGAACACTGGACATTTGAAATGACATATTACAGCTATTCTAGACAGAAATGCTCTCTCATTCCTTAACCCCTGTGCTGTAGTTGCTATTTGTTGCTTGTTTTGTGGCAGGCTGGGCTATTTTAATGTGGTCTATTTCCCTCACAATGTGATACTTGCTTTTGCTTCATAGAGGGTATAGCCTTGAGCTTGCAAGCAATCTCCCTGGTTTTCTCAGGGCTATATTTAACTGTCACTTTCTCTGGACATAGGCAGATGTTAGGTTCCACTAATTGCCAACTGAATGCTCTGTTGTTTTTGACAATTCCTTGGATTATAAATAACTGCACAGTCTGATTCAATTAACTTTGGGCCCCTTCACAAGGGTAGTGTTTGAGGCCATTTTTGAGGCTGTTGTGATCCCTGAAGGGCATGCTTAACTGTCTTGTTCCTTGGTTCGTTCTTATAAACGAGCTAGCTGTTTGTTTGCTTGTTGCTTTTACAGCTCTAATCGTTTTCTAGGAAGATCTCCTTTTCTATTTTTCTGAGGTTTCTTTGAAGCTTGAAATTGCTTTGACAAGGGATTTGGAGCTCTCTATTCCAAAGGTTGGCCTGTGCTCTAGAGCAGAATTTCTGAACTATTTGTAAAGGGTAAGGACAGTGGCCTGCCATTGCCTTAAGGGCATCCCTATTTTAAGTAGTTGAGTTGCCAGCAGAAGATGTGCCTTTTACCTTCTCAGAATTTCCTGCTCTGGAAACTCTACTATGAATGAGGAACACAAGAGCCATCAAGGCCATCAGTGTACTTCACCTGAAAGCAAATATCCCCTCACTCCCCCACACCTATGCATTGTTGTACAACCAGAAAACAGAGCAGTCACATTTTGAGAGGACAAATTGGGAGTCTTTATTAGAAAGCTGATAACTACAAGAGATCCTCTTGTCACAAAGACCTGCAGCCCAGTGAATACAGTTAACACTGTCTGAAAACTGAGTCATGAGAGCTGGAGAGGAAAGAAAAAAAATCAGAAAATCAATTCCAACAAGTCAAATCCAGCTCCAATGGAGAACTGAAGTAGCATACCATAGTGACCTGAGAAATGCCAGGACACAGGACACAGGGTGTGAAGAATGGTGTAATGCTATCTGAGCTGGTCTGAACCTAAATAGGATAGATCAGGAGAATCACAAGGAGTTTGAGGGTTCAAGATCTAAGACGGGCAGGTCCAGTAACCAATTCCTCAAATCCCCACCTTTGCCTCTAGAAATTCAAATATGTCTATCCCCTGTGGGTAGGACTTTTGTGCCTCCACCATGAAGACAAGATGACACCAACCAAATCCGATAACCTATCATCCATAGTGTGGCCAAGGTGACACCATTTAGATTCAGAATCCCTTCTTCAGTAGGGGCTGAATGGAATAAAGCAGCCTATGCATGACTTCAACCTTGTGCTGAAGAGCTCGGGGATAGTGCACAAGGCCCACAAACAAAACAAACAAACAAAAACACTTAAGGTGCTTTAATTCATTTTTAATTTTTTATTTGCTTTCCAAGTGGCTGCTCTACAATATAACTCCTAACTTGCCATAGTACGTTCCAGAATTCTATGCTAAATTCATTCCAGTGACCAAAACTTAGGCCAGTGTAAGTCTGATTCCTCCTTATTATTTCATGATATTGTTATACCCATCATAGTTCTGTATGCCAGTCTTGAAAAGATGTTGTTATAATTATTACTTCACAGAAATCAAGCATTTTTAAGAAAAACTGAGAGAAAAAGGAGAGTAAATATCTATTTGGAGAGTTGACTATAAGTTATTTGTACGTATATGTATCCATTATACAAGACTACTAAGAAAAGTACTCTTTCAAAAGATAACTTGATAATATAGATTGATAAATCATTGCACCAATTAGCATACTGAGAGATGCACACACAAGAACATACATATATGCCTATATCAGCTATGTTTCTGCAAAACATCCAAACATACAGACTCATCCCAGCTCTGTGAATATTCCTCTCTGTGGGAATAGACTATAAAGTGTCTATTTCTTCACCTGTAAAATGAAGAAATTTAACTAAATCATTCCAGAATTTGCTGAGAATGCTATTAGACCAAAGATAATTTATTCATTGTTTTTCAATCTGATACATTTTTCAAGTGAAAACCAGAATCTATTTTTTACATCAGCAAATAAATGTTTGTTATCCTTTGAGTGAAAGGAGGATATTAGGAAGTAAAACATAAATTTATCATCATCATGTGTGTTTCATTTAAAGTATTTTTGCAAAAGGGCTTCAATATCATATGTGTTTTAATCATCAAAAGTTTCTTAAGTTATATTATTTGAAATCCACTATTTCTAGAAACAGTTCAGAATTTTTCAGTCCCTACAGTCTTCCCAAACTGTGGAATTTGTATATTAACAAAGTAGATATTCAGGGACAATTTTTTTTTAGTGTGGAAGTTTCAATTCTTGGGAATTAGGTTTGAATACCAAATTTTGTTTTCATCACAGAGACTAGAGCAGTTCAAAAACTGTTCTAAATAAAAGAACACAGATGTTTTTCACTAAAATATAATATAAATATTCCTCCTCTTTATATAAAATTTTCCATCTATATTTTGAAAGTATCTTGCAGGTATTGAATTGATTCTGTCACTACTTTTATAATTACAATGTTAAATGTGCCAGCAAGAGATTTCAAAAGTCCTTGCAACAGCACAGCTGTATTTGTCTTATGGATATCATTACATATGGGAACACCTTGGGACAGGCAAGGACACAAATGGTTTCCCTTATCTTTCTTCAATTCAACTGTGTGTTTTCCACAGGGAAGAATGCAAAATGTCTCTTTATCTTAAGACAACCCATCTATCAATGGTGAGACTTCAGGGGCATTAATTATTGTTCCTTTATAGGTAAAAAATGTTTCTACTACTGTAGTCAACTCCATGTTAAATGATATGCTAAGCAAAACCTGCATCTCTTATGTAATTGTATAAACTTCCAAGAGTCTATGACATACTGTGAATGTATATATATATAGATATATTTATTTATTACAAAATCAGATTCCCTTTATGAATATTGTTTACATTTTGTAAAAGGACGAAATGCCATTATATCTTACAATATACAATTTCAGAAACTAATCTATAATAGAGTTCACATTTATTTTGTAGGGAGAGCCTGAAGCTCAAAAAATGCAAGTATTTGAAAAATGAAGTAAGCATTTGCATAACAACTAACACAGCAGTTCCAACGTACAGTCTTCTGGTCCCTCTATGATTCTGTTATATCCCTTACAAAAAGAAAGGGATTTGGAAATTCTAAGTACCCTTCAGCTCACACACTGAGATTCTTCTTCTCAGCTATTGGCCCATTAACGTGACAAGCTAGGGCTCTTGGACAATGTCCAAAAGCAAAAAGAAATAGAGATTGAAAGATTCTTTCCAGAATAAAGGGAACAATAAAACTATACACAGGATCTACAAAATGAAATCAAAAGAGACAGAAGCAATTTACTCACTTGGGGAAAATAACAAAATGTGAAGTGAAATGCAACAAGGGCTAAGAGTGGATGTTTAAACTCAATGAAAAAAATCCTTCTATGAAGGTGGGACACATTTCAAAACAAATGATACCATAGAGGGAAATTCTCTAAATATATAAGCTTTCGCAGTGGAAACTTAAGACCTTAACCAGTGAACCAAATGCACAGAAATATATGCTGGTAGAAGCTGGTGATCTACATTTACGAAAATATGTCCTGCAAAGATGCTTTCTTTTTCCTTCCCAGTCACACTTGGCTAATAGTCTGTGCTTCATAGATAATTCCTAAGACCAATGTTACCTTAAGTTTCAAAGACATTATCATCACAGTTTTTTACTGGCTTATCAAAATTCATCTACATTCTAGGTTAATTGTTCAATGAATCAAAATAGAAAACATTCAAAGGTATTTCACATAGGAAAACACGAGTTAGCCAGAGTCCAGTGGTTTAGGAAGCTGAGAACTGAAGTTTATGGTTTGAAGCCAGCCCAGGCTGGAACACCCATGAGACTCAATCTCTAACCACCAGAAAACTAGAAGTGGCACTGTGGCTCAGAATGGTAGGGCACTAGCCTTGAGTGGAAAAATCTTTCATAAGGGACAGAAATAAGACAAGACAGTATGTTGGAAATGAACTTTACAACCTGGGAGGAGGCGAGAGGGTGAGAACGAGTGGGAGAAAAACATGGAAGGGGTAACAATGCTCAAAAAATAATGTATTCACTACCTTATGAATGTAACTGTAACATTGTAAAGTAAAATAAAGAAGAAAGAAAGAAAGAAAGAAAGAAAGAAAGAAAGAAAGAAAGAAAGAAAGAAAGAAAGAACAGGAAGGTACAAGGGAGGGAGGGAAGGAGGAAGGAAAAAAGAAAGAAAGAAAGAAAGAAAGAAAGAAAGAAAGAAAGAAAGAAAGAAAGAGAAAGAAAGAACAGGAAGGTACAAGGGAGGGAGGGAAGGAGGAAGGAAATGTAAGGTCCTTTCCTTTTAAGAATTAAATACTTAGTCTAAGTGTGTGGGTTAGCAGGGAAATTCTGAGCTCTGGTGAGAGTTTCTCAGAGAAGCAGTTGTGTACTAACTTTCTTGATTTTCCAGACTGGCTTATAACTTTCAAACAAGGTTTAATAGCTTAATCCCAATTGTTCTTAATGGAGAATGAGTCAAGGATAGAAAGGATTCCAAAAATATAAAGCTTTGGATGGTGTTTTAATTCACATTTGGCAATAAGAAGCCCAATATTAATAATTAGGTCCACATTTAAAACTAAGATTACCCCCAATCACTTAAGCTTCACTATGTGAAACTTTTTAAATATTTTTTATTGTAATTAATAAAAGAGTTACATGATATTTGCCAGATAGAAGGTGCATTGATTCACATACATTGATACCCTTTCATATGTCTTGGTCCCCATTACCCTCCCCCCCACCCCCCATCTTGGTTTTCCCCCCTTCCCTATCCAATTTCAAATAACCAAATACAAATATATCCAATATATCAGATAACAAAGTGAGATACTGTAACAATATGATATAACCAAGGGACAGCAAAAGAGATGAGAGATAACATAGTACATTAAGGACAACAATTATATGGCTTTTGTTTCAACATCCTGGAGGTCCTTTCAATTAGTTTCACATTATATGGCCTTTTGTATCAAGGTTTTGCTCTATTGCAAATCTCTGCTAGGAGAGCCCAAGGTTTCTACTGATTATGACTAATGAGGGAAACCATTGAGCCTAAGTTCCTTTGAGTCTGGCTTACTTCACTTAATATGATTTTTCTAAGTCTTTCCATTTCCTAACAAATGGGGCGATGTTGTTTTTTCTGACAGCAGCATAGAATTCCATTGTGTACAAATATCACATCTTGTAGATCCACTCATCAACTGAGGGACATCTGGGTTGGTTCCATATCTTTGCTATGGTGAATAATACTGCAATGAACATTGTTGTGGTAGTGTATTTAGTATGCCCTAGTTTCTGGATGGTTGGGTAAATGCCAAGTAGTGGAATTGCTGGGTCATAGGGGAGCTCTATGTTTAGCCTTTTGAGACACTGCCATACTGTTTTCCATAGTGCTTGAACGAGTTTGCACTCCCACCAACAGTGTAGTAGTGATCCCTCCTGGCCACATCCCCTCCAGCATCTGTTGTTGTTAGTTTTCTTGATTGTGGCCATTCTAACTGGAGTGAGGTGGAATCTTAGCGTTGTTTTGATTTGCATTTCTTTTATGACCAGAGATGTTGAGCATTTCTTCATGTGTCTATAGGCCATTTTTGTTTCTTCTTCAGAGAAGACTCTCTTTAAGTCTTTGGCCCATTTTTAAATGGAGGCCTAACCCATTCTCTGAGGAAAGGTTCTGCTAGCACGTATTAGAAAGACAAATGACATCTTGAGGATTTAAATATGGAAAAGGCATTTGGAAGCTAGACTAGCCAGCTATCATCATCCAGTATAGTGGTGATAACTGTATCATGGTCTAGTGGGTGAAAAAAGGAATGAGGAATGGAGAAGCCTTTGTTCTCTTCCCACCTCTGCCATTAGCTCACTGAGCTACTTCCCAAAATTCAGCCCTCGTTCTAAAGCTTGATTATTAAAGGAATTAGTTGATTTCTGCATTTACACAAGAGTTATGTGGAATACATTTTTTAAAGTTGATTTAAATAAAACTTAAATCAATTTTATCATCCAATTAATCATTTAAAAATTTAAATAGATTAAAACATTTCTCTTTTAAAAGTTTCCATAGTAATGAACGTCAATTCAAGAATCTCTGTTATCAGTTCATAGTGAAAATGTCATCTGCCAGGCAGGTCTCTTCCTGTCAGGAAGGTAGAATTAAATTGTATTTTGTTCTGTGTGATGTGTTAGCCATAGTTTGGATTCATTTTATTTAGGAGAGCTTTACTTATATCCTTGTCCAAAAGTTTGTTTTTATTTTTTGATCTTCAAGTAGTTGAACAAAGGACTTGCCATTTAAAAAAACCGTTTCTGAATACAGTAAATTTTGATCAATGTCAGCACTTTCAACAATCTTACCTAATCCTCCTTTACCCACCCTTCTCCTCGCCTTGATTTTATAGGATATACTTTGATTCTTGACTGCAATCTCCCCATTCTTCTCCTCGTTGTTTGTCCACCCTCTTTCCCCACCAATAAACTCTAACTGAAGACTTTGAAGCATCTCATTATCAATCAATTATATCAAGTAAATGTCTAGGTATAGCCTGTCACTCACTCCAAATAATTCGCTATTTTGCATTTTTGTTTGATCACTAAATGTTGGCTGTTTGTGTTACAGAAGAGAACTCTCAGAATCTCTTCTAGTTGTTATTGCTGTCTGACTGGTCTTTGTTCTTTTTTCAAACAAACTTTGTCAAATTTACTCTCCCTAAGTTTTCCTTTCAGCCTGCCATATGGTATGCAAAGGACAATTCACATAGTGAGCCTAATAATGTGTCATTTGTCGGGGTTTTTAGCACTCTTTGCCTCCTGACCAGCAGGAAGGGCAAAGAGAACACGCCCCGACTAAGAGGAGACCAAGAAAGGATAGGGCCCCTGGCAGCCTTCACCCAGCCCTCCCTTCTCCAGAGGGAAGACACAGAGGCACCAGGGAGAATGTCACAGCAGACTCGTTTAATGGGAAGATACCAGGGGCTAAAGTAAGAAGCAGGAATCTATTAACATAAAAGTAGGCAGGACAGGGGGAGGTAGGTGCTGTCAGAGAGGGCAGCAAGGCCAATCCATGGGTTCCAGGTAGCCTTATTTTACATCACAAACCATAGCCAAACCTCCCAACCAGGAGACAGGCAGGCTGGATCTCCAAAACCAGGAAGTGAGCACTGGGCCATGAGGTAGGCCTTTTACCTTTGATGTGACATGCCCCACAGTCATTAACACTTTACTGATCAGAAAACTTGGGATCCTCAAGGTCAAACCAAGATAATACAATTAGTAAACTATTATATGCATTTCAAATCGAAGTGGGTTTACCACAAAATGCAATGGGGGAAAAATGAGTCTGAAAAATAGGAGGGGAACTGAAAAAGTCCATTATTATGCTAGACTAATGAAACAATTTGATATTTGAAGCCTGAATGTCATTGAGTAACTTTAAAAGGAAAAAAATTCAGTGAGTGTTATTGTGTCACAGAATTCCTATTTCAAAGCAACTCCAGCCATCTGTTGTTTCTCTAAATAAACTGGCTTCCTTCTCTTCTTATGGTGAGAAGCTAAGACCTCACCTTACAACCCATCATCTTCTATTTAATAGAAGATGGAAAGATGCTAAGTGAGAATGAATCTGCGGCCATTCTCAGGAAGACCATCTCAAAGCAAGCAATTATCCTATGAAAACAGTTATATCATTCTTTCCCGTGGTCTTTGTTATCACGACCATGAACATCATCATTCTACTGCTTATGAAAGATATAAAATTCTTTTTGGCCTTCAGCACTTCAGTTTGCTTTTGTCAGCATAGTGCCATCATTTATGCAGTGAGGGCTGATGGTTGGAATGCTTAGACTGGACTACCCTTCTCTCCAGTGTCCTTTTCCAAAACATTTTTTTCTTGTTCATTTTTCTTCTTGTTCTGGCTTGGGATGATTTTGTATGATACTGAGGTTTGAACTCAGGGCCTGTGTTCTTGCCTAATGTCCTTCTTCTTGAGCTATTCTCACAGCTCTTTTGCCTTAGCTTATTTTACAGGTACGGTCTGGTACTTTGTCCTGGGTCTGGCATCAGACCACTATCCTCTCATCCCCACCTCCCCCATGTCTAGATATGTCAGCATGCCCCATCTGTTTACTGAAATAGAGTTTCACTAAACTTACCTAGGCTACTGTCCAATCATGCTCCTCTTATCTCTGCCTCCTATATACCAATACGTCTCACCATAATCAACCCTCTAGTTTTCCAATTCATGTTTACAATTCAAAGTCCAAGCCTCCAATAACTCCTTCATCAAAAGGTCATTCCCTCAGTAAGAGAGAATCTCATCTTCCTTTCAATCCTAGCTCTATTTCCTCATTTGCCTATAAAGACCAAAGACACCTGAGGCCTGTTTGGTTTTTCTGTTGTTGGAAGAGCTTTTTTGTTTTGTTTGTTTGTTTGTTGGGGTTTTTTTAAGGGATCTTGTGTGGAGCTGTTTTTGAAGTCTGACTCAGCCATTGATTAGCTAGCAGACTTTCCTAACCCTTCCTTTCTTCTGCAGTAGATCCAATAACAATCTTCCTCATAGAGCTGTCTTGTAAATAAAATGAAGTTAGAATGTACTTAGAAGAGATTCAGTGAATCTTTCTGAAGTTTCCTGGCAATAGATTTTCTCCCCCCCCCTCCTCTCTAGTCCAATAATGTATCAGTTATAGTCACTTTAGTTGATGATTAACTTTAAGGATGCAAATTTCATTGCTTATTTTTAGTATGTTTTCCTACCACTGTCTTCTCTTTTTCAGTGAAGCAGCTAGTAGTTTCTCTGTTCATACGAACATCTTATCAAATTGGTATACGTTTATATAAATCATCTCTAGAAGGCTGCTGAAGCTGCTCAGCAATGTATACACTTCACAATAACAGAGTCTCCTATTTTTGTCCAATTCTCTAATCATTTTACCTTCCCCCACCTGCTTTGGGAAGCGACAGTTCTTCGCCATAAGAAAAATCATCTGCTGGGCATGGTGGCTGACGCCTGTAATCCTAGCTACTCAGGAAATCTGAGGACCATAGTTCAAAGCCAGCCCAGGCACAAAAGTCTGTGAGACTCTTATCTCCAATTTACCACTAGAAAACCAGAAGTGACACTGTGGCTCAAGGGGGAGGGCAATAGCCTTGAGCTGAAATGCTCAGGGACAGTGCCCAGGACCGGAATTCAAGCCCCACAACTGACAAAAAGAAAAAGAAAAAGAAAGAAAAATCATCTGTTGTTTAAAATGAAGATGTGTGGCATGATATCTATTGGAAAGAATGCATTCCCACAGTGCACAGTAGAAACCTCCAGCCCTGAAAGACAATCCCCAACAGTCCACAATTCGGAAGTGTGAATACTCTCCCTAGTACCATCTTATCTCTGGCATACTGAGTTCTCCTTAACCTCTTGCTCTTTACTGGTTTCTTCTTCAAACTTTTTGAAAATTTGGCACCTTTCCTTGAATCCCAACTACAAAACTATAAATACTTGACTGAGAAACACAAAAATGTGTTTATAGGACTGTGATGGCTCCTCGTATAAACCATAAATATGAAATACATTTTGACATTGCTCAGAAAAAATATTCCATCCTCAAGATTCAATTGGCAGCACAAATTTACTCCCCGCAAGGCAGCACCAAAATCTCATCAAGGCAGTTTTCAATCAAACGCATACATGCAGCTGCATTGCGTTCACAAAAGTGAAATATTATTAGGTTGCACACCCCGAGCGGCCATGTCTTAAAATGATTATTCCTAAGAGGTGAGAAACTTGGCATGCAGGCATCACAGTGAGCCTGAGGTTTGGTTATTAAAGACCTTCTATAGCTGTAGAATGCATCTCTGATAGAACCACAGATGTAGGAATCCGACCGATTTCTGTTCTGCCACTTACAAGATGTGTCACTTGGGAAGCTACTTAAGAGGTCTCTGCTTCAGTTTCCCCATAAAAATAAAATAGTAAGGAGTATAAAAACTACCTGATAGAATATATATGACACAAAAGAGAGATAATGCATATGAATCACTTTGCCTAGCATTTGGAAATCGTTGTGCCCTCCACTAACAGTGTCAATTTGAAAAGAAAATTCTTATATCTGTTATATTAGAAATATGAAGGCCAAATGATTACAGAGGCCTCAGAGGGATTGTCTCTCCCTGGATCTTGGGAAAAAATCTAGAAACACAGAGAGCTGGAGATGTGTAGTGGCAGAGTATGTGCTTAGCATGAGAAAAGCACTAGATTTACTGAGCAGCTCCATAAACCTTCAGAGAGAGTGAGAAAGAAAGGGAGAGAGAGCAAGAAAAAGATAGAAACAAACTACACACACACACACACACACACACACACACACACACACACACACGAATTACTGGTTTAAAATATATTTAATTTTATATTCATGGCCATATTCTCAACACTGTATGGTGTTCACAAGAAATGTTGCTTTAAGTAATTAGGAATTATTCTACTATATAGGAAAATTGTTTGCATGTCTGTGTTTCTAGACTGAATGTAATCTCTTATGGCACAGCTAATTATAACTTTCTTTATACTATCTTTTTGCCATTAACAAAAGAAGGCCACTTCCTAATTGATGTGCCATCAACTCCTAGATAATACCTCTCAAGGACTGCTGTTATTTTTTTTTAACTAAAATGTTAACACGTAGATGAAAGGGACACTGACTTCCCACCATACCTTGTGCTTTGTTTATGTGCATTATGTCACTAAGTCTGCTCCATGAAAATTAGATATCTGTGGATAGAAAGGGCAAGCTAAATAACTTCCCCAAAGATCATACAGTATGTGATCTCAAACTAGACCTATGAGCCATATTAATCATTAAATACCTGTTCACAATCTTGTGTCTATCATAATGCTCAGCAATTGCTAGATTGTGGATGGATTTTATTTTCTTCCCAGGTTTTGCAAGTATGTAATCAAAGTTCAGTGCAACTGACTTCTATTGAAGGTTGGAAAGCTGTAAAACTGCAAATGCCTACTAATATAGTTATCTCATATGACCAAGGATTCACAGTCAACTATTGTTTTCCTATTCTCCAATTTCAAGTTTCAATGTTAAAATGAATATCAGCAGTATGGAGATCGCTCTGTGAACTTTTCTGATAGGTGAATTGCATATTATCAGTGTGATACAGTGGATTTAGAGAAGGAGACCTAGTTCACTTGATTGTTAGCCTGCTATTTCTTTTGTAGCTTAGCTTTAAGGACATATTGATGTTTTTAGATATAGGCAAATTAACTGGAGAGGGAGCAAAGAAGTCTTACTGGACAGGAATATAATATTTTGACAAGGAAAAACTACAAGCCATCATCATGAATGTATTTCTTACCAAAAAAAATTCTTTATACTTCTAGACTCTGAGAGATATTCAGCGATAGATTTAAGATGAGGGGTGGGGGTGGGGAGAGGGAAATGGGGACCAAGACATAAGAAAAGGTATCAATGTATGTGAATTAATGCACCTTCTATCTGGCAAATATCATGTAACCCTTCTATTAATTACAATAAAATATATGAAAAAAGAATTAAAGAAAAACAAAGTGAACTTGAAAAAAAATCTGTGTACAAGTTCCTGCTACAGGTCATTCATGCTCAGGAAACAGGTTTAAGCAGAGCCAGTGAACAATCAAAAAAAAGTTTTAAGGATGGTGGAGTCATTTATATTTTATCAACAGAAGTTATTTTTTGAAGTATTTCTTTGGAAGCCCATAAAAATGCTTCCTCAACCAAATTAAAAACTGTTCTCAACTCTCCCTCCCTCCACTCCCATCAGCATACAGCATCATCAAATTTGCCTGGTTAATTGAATCTCTTAACATTTGGGGTGACAATCACATGTGGTTTCTTCTTAACCTTTTTGGGTGCTTCTAATCCTATTAGCAACCTCCCCTCATAGAACATTAATGTGGTTATAACTGATTTTGTTTTTTGCCAGTATCCTATAAGATGCAGTAGCTTATTAGTAACTCTTTTGTCATGCGGTTTTAGCCAAGTTGAATGCTAATAAGATGTGATTGGGAGGAAAATTAGAGCAACAGGGTGCTTGTTTGCTGTAATTGCAACCTAGGCCTCAGCTCAAGTTGAGCAGGACAGGATTTCCTTTACTGAGGCACAGAACAACATCACTGTGCACTTAAAATTTTAACATCCTCTCCAATCACAGTGGCGATCAAGGAAAATACAGGGAAGATAACAGTTTTATAGTTTCATTCAGCTGCCATGTGTATTTCCTTCCTCCTTCCAAAAGGGATAGCAAAGGATACTGTATCTGGCAGTGATGGTGGTCTTATCTAAAATAAATGTATTAAATGAGACCAATTCTTTACTAAACAGTCAGGAATAAAATGATTAAACAGCTTTTCTTAGCATTGAATACCAAGTAAAAATCAATGTACATTATGCAGTGCAGCAGCTGAGATTGCAAAAGACTCAAGCAAAGCATAAAGACTGTGATTTACTGTAATATTTCATCAGTGCATTGGGCAAGAGATTAAGGGCAGCTTTTCTATGCAGTGCAGCTTATTTCTTGATGGGTTGTATAATTATTATTATTATCTTTAAATAGTTGCACAAAAGGGTCCCCGTTAACAAAGCAGTTTATGTATACAATGCATCTTGTTACCCCTTTCAGTATGCACACCCCATTTCAACCAGCTCCTCTCTCACTTTTCTTCATTTTGCAGTATATTCAATGAATTCTTGACTACACGCTCTCCCCTTTCCCCCTTCATTTGTTCACTCTTCTCTTTAACAAATCCCTCCCTCTTGCAAATTCCCATTTCCCGATGCTTATTTTGTTTGGCTTTCACTATCATTCTAGGGAGTGACACGACTTGAGCTCTCCATAGACACTACCATACTTCAGGTAATAAATTTGTAACCCACCATGTTTTATATGTGTTAGAAATGCTGCTTTCAGAAACTTCTCAACTGCAATATATTTAATGAAAAATTCTAGAAATCTAATAAAAAAGAATAATCTTTCTATTTAAGGCTTTTTAAAAAATAAAGTATGAAATGTACATGATGTAGAGTTATATATTGCCATTAGGCTGTAGATGGTGCTACTACCTGGTAGGTTTGGCCTGGCTTAGAATATCATAACCAAGAACTGTTAAATCCAAGGACAGGAGCATCCTGTGCTACTTCCTAGCAGTAAATGAGCACAGAGAGACTGAAGTTTATGAGCTCACATAATTCAAACTACTTGACCTTTTGTGCAAACTTCCCTCAATACCTATTTGCTTTTTGGAGTTTGTACAAATAATTGTTCTTCCAGTCTAAGCATTATTTTAAAAGATGCATAACTTTCTTTTGTTTTTTGGGTTTTGTTTTGTTGTTTGTATTTTTTTTGCCAGTCCTGGGCTTGAGCTCAGGGCCTGAGCACTGTCCTTGGACTTTCTCAAGGCTAGAGCTCTACCACTTGAGCTTCAGCACCACTTCCAGTTTTTTTCTATGTATGTGGTATCGAGGAATCGAACCTGGGCCTTGGTGCATGCTAGGCAAGGACTCTACCACTAGGCCAAACTCCCGACCCCAAGATGCATAGCTTTCAAAGGAAGAAAATTATAATTTTAAGCTACAGTGCTCAGCAGCTAGAGTTTCTTTTGACCTGGGCATTTGTGTCTCACACCTGTAATTCTAGCTTCTCAGGAAGCAGATATAAGATTCTGTTGAAATTAGCCTGGGCAGGAAAGTCTGTGAGTCTTTATCTAAGGTTATTCATTATAAAGACAGAAGTGAAAGTGTGGCTCAAGTAGTAGAGTTCCAGCCTTGTGTGCAAAAGTTAAAGGATAGCACCCAGACTCAAGACACACACACATATGCACGCGCACACACACACACACACACACACACACACACACACACACACACACAGAGATTTTCGTTATTAGTGAAAATGAACTTTTAAACTACATACGCAATATCTACTTCCAGAAAAGACGTGAAGGGCTTATAATAAAAGCCACATGTAGTCAAGGGCACAGAATCTAGCACTATGTATTAAATTATACCAGGACTTAATAGTGGAAAATAATAACCAATGCATTCTGCTGGAAACTCTGACCCTGGGTTTGGAAAATGGAGCAGTGGAATGGCTTTCAATTGCTCTACAAAGCCTGAAATATCCATTGGTATAATCTGAACAGCTTTAAATTTCAGAAGTTTTATATATAGGGCTGGCTGATAATGCCATCAGGTTTTTGTGCACCACCCTGGCAGTGGATGGACTCTAAGGCACATTTTTTTCCATATATTTTTTATTGTAATTAATAGAAGGGTTACATGATATTTGCAGATAGATGGTGCATTAATTCCCATACACTGATACCCTTTCCCATGTCTTGGTCCCCATTTCCCTCCCCCCCATCCCTACCCCTCCTCTTGTTTTCCCCCATTCCCTATCCAATTTCAAATAACCAAATACAAATATATCCAATATATCAGGTAACGAAGTGAGATACTGTAACAATATGAGATAACCAAGGAAGAGCAAAAGAGATGAGAGATAACATAGTACCTTAAGAACAACAATCATTCATTATATGGCTTATGTTTCTATAAGGCACATTTTTTTTTCACTCACAGCCTACACCTCTGTATCCCTTTCTCCAGATTTGTTTTCGATGGATGAAACCAACTTGATCACAACAGTACATGTTATTATTATTTGCTTTAGCTAGAAAGTAAAGAATTTTAGGTCTATGCTAATCAAAGTGATTAAACTAATAAAAAATTCTCATTTTTATCAAAGTATAGGGCTACCTAATTTCTCTATGTCTCTTTGCAAGTTTTGGTATTCTATAGATTCCAGTCGTGGGAGACTGCAACTTGGGTATACTGTCTCCTTTCATTTTGTTTTGTGCCCATGCTCTCTTTTCGTTAAAATGTGTTGCATCCAGTTAGGTCTTACTTTATGTTCGGTGTTGACTTTTTTTAAGATTGCTAGATAATCATAAACAGTAATAATAGAATATGGATAGGCCCAGTCATTCCTCATGATGGGAGATCATAGTGTGAGATCAACTCAGGAAATAAAGTTCATGTTACTCCTTTGCAAACAATGCCTGAGCATGATGGCACTGGCCTGTCATCACAGGTGTAGAGGGAAATACAAATAGAAGATTATGTGCATAAAGAAAGTCCCTCTCTTGAATATTAGTCATTGTAACAAGGGCTGACAGAATGGCTAACATTGCGGAACACCTGCCTAGAAAGCATATGTCTCTGAGTTCAAGTCCTACAACAGCTACTCAAAAAAAAAAAAAGACCAAGAATATTACTCCCCGCCCTGCAAAAGAGAGATATATTTGAGGCCTAAATCTAAATAATGATGGATCTTTTAGATATCACTCAGGCCAAATATGAAACAGTCCACGTATGGTATTTAGTAGGTCATATTACGATACCTACCTCAAATGTTGACAAGAGGTTCATTATTGCTGAGATACATAAAGTTCAGTTCAGTTGCACAAATGGTGTAGATCCTCAGCAGTTTGGATCTTTAATGTTCTCTTTGATGGCCAGTTTGTTCTGATTCATTGACTGCAGAAAATTAGGTGAGATATAAGCAATAGGAATCATTACTCTCCTTAGATTGGGGTTGATTATCATGAATAATGAGATGAACTTTCCCTGATCATTTCCATTCATCTATTTGCCCGTTAGTTATCTGTACCTCACAGGAAAAAAGCTTTGGGTTTGTTTTTTCCTGTTATTCTATGCTTCAGCCTTAATTGCAGTCATGGATTTCTGTAGTCTAATGCAACAGAACAAAAGACATGACAAAAATCATTTCTAGGGGGAATTGACTTCCTTTTATCATTAACAAACGCACAAACTCCATGTGGGCTCATTCCAAATCCCTTGGTATTATTTATTTTTCTATCCTCATGGAAATGACTATAATAATGTGACGTTCTAGAGTTAGCTAACTTTGTTTAGAACTGGAGTTATTAAGGACATATAATGAAGGAAATAACCATCTTCTAAGCAGACATTTCAGTGAAGAATTGCAGCAATCTTTCTCATCCACTCTGAGACTGACATTCACAGTAATGGAACTTATCATCATTACTCCCTGCTATGAAGAGCTGGGAATTTAAAAACGACCTGTCCCTTATTGTTAAGCCTCACACAATCTTCAACCTTCAGGATCTTTTGTGAAGATTCTTCTAGTCCAATTGATAATGCTTTTTTTCCTTTCCACAGAAAAGTTCTTCCATCTGTAATTTATTTTAAAGGCACCCTGGCACGGACCAAGTAGGTAACATCTATGGATGAACAGTCAGAGAAAATGGACCAGATTAGAAACCCTTTCTGAGTGAAGAATCCAAGTGTAGATAAATGCAGGAGTCCACAAGCAATTGTGTGTTTTCAAGACATATGAGATTGTATGGTCAATTAAATCTGATGCTTAATGGTATCATGCAGGATTCACCAAGATGTCCATTTCTTACAGGTGATGAGTGTTGCCAAGGTATGTCCTATGACAATATTGACATAAGAAACAAGCACTGAGGTCTAACATTACACTCAGCAGAGAATGGACACTGCC
Organism: Megascapheus bottae; assembly: GCF_031878675.1. Taxonomy (NCBI): domain Eukaryota; kingdom Metazoa; phylum Chordata; class Mammalia; order Rodentia; family Geomyidae; genus Megascapheus; species Megascapheus bottae. The sequence continues at coordinate 29,041,039 of NC_143524.1, read as the reverse complement.
GCTCAGCCACTATGGGGAAAGATTTTTAAATATTCTGACATTTCTCCCCCTTTCTAAAAAAAATTACCAGAGTTTATGTATTTGAATCTGAAAACTTAAGCAAAGGAGAAATTAGGTGGCCTGAATTAATTTACAATTAGTTATGGGGAGATTAGATCTTCAAGAGTCAAAGTGATTGAAAGAATAAAAATGAAGACATAAACAAGCTGAATCACTTGTGCTCACAACCAACTATGGAGAGGTGTAAGCTGAGAAAGAAATTTGACAGTCATAAATTCTTCATAATTCATTTTCATTCATATTTTTCCTAATTTAACTGTAAACCATTTCAATGTTAGTGAAGGAAAAGTTAGGTCCATTAATCAAATAACAGCTTTGTAGAATTAATGTTTTAGATAATTAAATGTAATTCCATCTTATGCTCAAATTCTTATAGCATTGATACCATAAGGAAAGAGACAATAAAGTGTCCTTCTTGTCTGTTAGTCTGGAAAGGTCTGATTCACAGTATGTGAAGAGTGAGGCACACTTTTAGAAGAAAAATGTTTTCTGTTTTCTGTCTATAAACAAGAAGTGTTATTTTAATAATAATTAAAATTCAAATTTAAATAACTTCATTTAAAAGGAAACATTGATTGATGTTGTGGGTTCCTTTATTTTTTATTTCCCAAAGATGAAAGGACTCTGACCACTTGAGGCTAAAGTAGACCCAAAGTAGTGAAGAATAGTCCCTTAATAAAATTTTGGATTTATTAATTCTTGTGTAAGAGCAGAAATACCTGTTATGAAAGAAAATTATGAGAAAGTGATCATACAGAAAAATGTGCAAAATTACTCTAAATGTCAGCAGAGTTTCCCATAATTAGGAAATTCTCTATACTTTTATGAATATGATGAACATAGGATTAACTTTATCATCATGACAAAATTCTACTTAGTAATTTATATGGTACTCAGTCTTCTATCATTAAATTTAAGAGGGAACCCTCTTAATTTTCTGGTAGCTTTATAAATTGGCAAAAACATTTTGTAAGGCATTTGGCAATGTTTAACAAAATCTTAAATTTCTGAAATTCCAATGCTCCTGGCAATTTTCTTTTGTTGAAGAAACATGTACACTATATAAGTATATCTTATGATAAAAATAAATGCATAAGCTCTCTTCTGGTAATAGAAATTAGATAAAATTATTGATAACATGTCCACAGGATTGAATATTCTATCAGTCTTTGGTATAAATTATAGCAGATTATTTAATTTTATTGGGAAATACAAGAGATGAATTATACTGGTGTGGCTCTTTCATAGCACTAAAGTACATGAAAAATGTAAAAAATGTAGAAGTTGTAAATAATGTGCTGGTAGGAAGAAATACTATACTGTAGAAAGCTTGAAACAATTGATTGTGTATTGCATTGATTTCTAACCAGTTTGCAAGGCAACAACTTGCTGCAAAGAAAAGACTAGTGGAAGTTAAGTTATTTTAATTGTTCACTCCTTATTTATTTAGTCCCCCATTCATTTATTCAGTCATCATTTTGAGAATATAGACTCTTTACTAAGCCCTGGACTAGATACTGAAATGTGACTGGAAAAAAATGGGCAACCAGGAACCTCATGCAGAAAATGGCTCAAGATGGGCCTCTACGTGCTTTGTACACGATTTTGGAGTGTTCTTGTAGAACACGAGGGAGTTGTGATGCATTTTAAGAGTCATTAAGCTTTTTTGCTTTGCATAGCTTGAGTAGTAAGGATGAAGACTAATTATGGAAGAAAAGGCTACATGTTTTTGGTTTGTTCATTTTCGTTGTTTTTTGATTTCTGGACCCCTTGTATATTACATAAGTTTTTCTGATTTGGGGAATGGAAGGGGAATCACAGAAACAGAGGGTAAACCAATGCAACAGCAGTACTCACCAGACACTATCTTGGAAATAAACTTTACAACTTGGGAGAATGGGAGTTGGGGGGTAGGGAGGACGCGGGAGAAAACAAGGGAGGAGGTAACACTGTTCGAAAAGAAATATATTCATTACCTCACTTATGTAACTATAACTCCTCTGTATTTCATCTTTACAATAATTTTTTAATCTTAAAAAAAAGGAAAAATAAAGAAAGAGGAGGAGGCCAAGTGAGGTGGCTCACGCCTGTAATCCTAACTACTCAGGAGGTTGAGATCTAAGGATCACGGTTCAAAGTCAATCCAGGCACTAAAGACCATGAGACTCATATCCAATTAACCACTAGAAAACCGGAAGTGGCACTGTGGCTCAAGGGGTAGGGCGGTAGTCTTGAGCTGAAGAGCTCAAGGACAGTGCCCAGGCCTAATACAAGCCCCAGGACAGACCAAAACTAAATGAAAGCAGGAGGAGAAGGAAGGAGGAGGAAGAAAAGGAGGAGGGGGGGAGGGGGAGGGAGAGGAGGAGGAGAAATGGATTAGGAGGAAGAGGAAGAGGAGGAAAGAAGTGGAGGAGGGGGAGAAATGGAAGAGGAGGAGGGGGAGAAATGGAGGAGGAGGAGGGGGAGAAATGGAGGAGGAGGAGGGGGAGAAATGGATTAGGAGGAAGAGGAAGAGGAGGAAAGAAGTGGAGGAGGGGGAGAAATGGAAGAGGAGGAGGGGGAGAAATGGAGGAGGAGGAGGGGGAGAAATGGAAGAGGAGGAGGGGGGAGGGGGGAAGGGGGAGCGAGAGGACTATTAAAGTCAGGATATGAATAGGGTCCTGGGCTAGTCCAATAAAAATCTGAGAAGGACCCAAACCAATAGAGTTACCCAGGGAAGGAACCTACTGGAAGAAATACAGTTCTCTTCGGTAATTAAAATTGAACATGAGGATTATGTGTGCAAAAAATGGAATGAATGTGATTTTGGATATGTCTTAGGTGTGTGTATGAGTGTGTGTGTGTGTGTGTGTGTGTGTGTGTGTGTGTGATAGACATTTTGGTATTTCCTACAATCCTCATGTTATTTTTACGTGTAGAAATAGTTACTATTAAAATCTAAGCTTCTAAAATTTCTGATGGAATGGTAAAAAAATGACAGTAAAAATGAGCATTTATGGGGAACTGACACTGTTCTTAGGTTGGGTTTGAGTGTTTTAAACACATTGTGTGATCCATTTATCACAGTAACATTTTTAGATAAGAATTTTTGCTTGACAGATCAGAAAATGAGCTCTCAGGGATTGTCAGTTGCCCTAAAATTATACAACTAGCAACTAGCATTGACAGAATTCAAAATCAAGGCTTTTAAACTTTAGTTTATATACTTTGAACCACATCAAGAACTTTTCTGAAGTTTCAGAAGTGCTTAAAAGGAACCTATTTGCGGAAACATTATGATTGACCGTTGGAGCTCTCCATTACAGCACAGCCTGGCAGAACTCAGTTGTTGCACTGAGGGCTTAGAGTTTAGCTGGTGTTGGACAAAAAGAATTGTATGACCTAATTTTCTTCTAAGAATAACCAGATTAGTTTAGGAGATACTTCTAAGATATTTTCTATACTTTTTTGACAAGATAAATTTGAAATTTCTTTCTTTTTCCCACATGCCACAAGATTACAAAACATCTTATGTCCAAGTATGCAAATAAAAATTTGTTTATTTCAGACACAGAAATATTGCAATCTTAGAGAACAGAGGATGGAAAAATAACCTTCTCTGTATCTTCATGAATTGGTAATTCACCTTAAATCCTCAGTGGGATCTCAGCCTTAGATTAATGCAAGGCAATGGCTATGAAAATGGATCCAATGTTAGAGATAAAACAACTTCTTTTCTTCTTAATCCAGGGTTTTTGAAAGTGATATGCCAAATCAGATATGACTTAACCTAATTAACTACCTTTGGTTAATAATGTAAGTTGAAAAAGAAGCAATTTAGTAAATATTCCTATTGAAATATATTCACCATTTCCCATTCATAGTAGTACCACCACCATCATAAGGAAGAATGCAAGCTGGGTGCTGGTTGCTCACATCTGGAAGTGATGTTATGGCTCAAGTGGTAGAGCACTAGCCTTGAGCACAAAGAGGATCAGAGACAGTGCCCAGGCTCTGAGTTCAAGCCCTCGAATCAGGAAAAAAGTGAAGGAAGAAGGAAGGAACAAAAAGAAAGAAAGAAAAAAAGAAAGAAAGAAAGAAAGAAAGAAAGAAAGAAAGAAAGAAAGAGAGAGAGAGAGGGGGGAGGAGGGAGGGATGAGAGAGGGAGTGGAAAGAACGGAAGGAAGGAAGAAAGAAAGGAAGGAAGGAAGGAAGGAGAGATACAATCTGGATGACTATATAGTGAAAGGTTTCAAAATATCAATATTAAAATACCTTTAAATATAATCCACATCAATCAAAGACCACTAATGAGATAGATATTTATGGCTAACCAAGTTGTTATGGTTCAAAGAAAAATTAGAGAAGAAAATTGAGGTAAAATTTTAGTGAAACTACACTTACTCAATTTAAGGAAATTAATACTTTTCCTAAAATTATATATTTCAAACACAAACATAAATATTTTTCTTCTATTAAATGGTACCTACAAAGTACTTTGTACTGTGTGTATACGTACATGCTTGGTAAAATAATATGTGGACAGGATATTTCTGAACTTTTACTCTTGGGTGATGTCATAATTTCTGGGAACTACTGATTGGATCTGAGCCATAGCCTCTTAAACTGAATGCCCGAGGCCATCTGTAATCTATCTCTTAAATGAATTTAAACTGCAGCAAGAATAAGGAGATAAGTAAAACAACTTGGTACTGGAATAAGAACAGACCTGAGGACCAGTGGAATAGAACTGAAGACCCAGAAATCAACCCACAGACCTATGGCCACCTAATCTTTGATAAAGGAGTCAAAAAATAGGATGGAAGAAAGACAGCCTCTTCAACAAGTGGTGCTGGCAGAACTGGTTAAGCACCTGCAGAAAGCTAAAGTTGGATCCTTCTATGTCACCCTGCACCAGGATTAATTCCAAATGGATCAAAGACTTTGAGGTAAAAGCAGACACCCTAAAAACTTTACAAGAAGGAATAGGTGATGCGCTAGCCCTCCTTGACACAGGTCAAAACTTTCTTAATAAAGACCCAGAAGCACAACAAATTAAAGGAAGTTTGGACAAATGGGACTGCATTAAATTGCAGATCTTCTGTATGGCAAAGGACATAGCAAGTTAAATAAAAAGCCCACAGAGTGGGAGAAGATCATTAACCATACAAGAGACAAAGGCCTCATATCTAAAATATATCAACAGCTCAATAAATTGAATCACTCCAAAACTAATCTCCGAAGAAACAACCATCCCATTAAAAGATGGGCCCAAAGACTTAAATAGAGTCTTCTCTGAAGAAGAAATAAAAATGGCCTATAGACACATGAAGAAATGCTCAACATCTCTGGCAAATCATCAAAACAACTTTGAGATTCCACCTCACCCCAGTTAGAATGGCCATGATCAAGAAATCTAATAACAACAGATGCTGGAGGGAATGTGGCCAGGAGGGATCACTACTACACTGTTGGTGGGAGTGTAAACACGTTCAACCACTATGGAAAGCAGTATGGCAGTTCCTCAAAAGACTAAACATAGAGCTGCCCTATGACCCAGCAATTCCACTACATGGCATTTACCCAATCATCCAGAAACAAGGACATACTAAATCCAGTAGCAAAACGATGTTCATTGCAGCACTATTTACCATAGCAAAGATATGGAACCAACCCAGATGTCCCTTAGTTGCTGAGTGAATCCACAAGATGTGGTATTTGTACACAATGGAATTCTATGCTGCTGTGAGAAGGAACGACATCGTCCCATTTGTAAGGAAATGGAAAGTTGGAAAAAATCCTATTACGTGAAGTAAGCCAGACTCAAAGGAACATAGGCTCAATGGTTTCCCTCATTTGTAATGATTAGTACAAACCTAGGGCCCTCCTTGCAGAGGATTACATTAGCTCAAACTCCAGATACATAAGGCCATATAGGATGAGGCCAAATTAATGAACCTCCAAGACAGTGAAACAAGAGCTTAATTACAAGTGACTGTTTTTCTTAATGTACCATGTTTTTTTCCCCTCTTTTCTTGAGTTGCTTTTTGGTTAATCTCATATTGTTACAGTATCTGACTTTGTTACCTGGTATATTATAAATATATATACATATGTTTATTTGTTTATTTGAAATAGGAGGGGGAAAATTGAGGGGAGGAGGTGGGAGAAGGAAATGAGGACAAAAATATGCGAAGGGGCTTCAATGTGTGAGAAGTAATCACCTATCTGGCAAATATAACTGTAATCCGTCTATACATTAAAAAAAGAATAAAGAGATAAGTAACTGAGGAGTAACTTCAATCCATTTTTAAGATTGCAAGTGTTTATTATTTCTTTGGTGTATTGTGTTATATTTGCTTTATTGATACTATTTTTCTATATACTTATAATACTTAAACAGTAAAATGAAAAGTTGTTTCTCACTTGTATTACCCATGAGTAATAGAGCTAAGATTAACCTGAAGTCCATTGTATTTTAAATCTCATGTTGAGTTCTGTGCCTCTATTAACAGTAAATAGTTCAGGTTTTTTCTCATGATAATCATTCACAAACTGAAGTTCAATCTTTATGCTTTTCTGAGATTTTTTTTAGCTATCATGAACATGGCCTATTTATTTATGCGTTGCTAATGTATCAGGGTTCCTTTCTGTATTTTTTACCAGAGTATTCTCTTAATTGGTGCATCTCTCTTCATGATTTACAACTTGTATTGGAGAAATTGTGAAGCTATAAATGGATGAGTAGCGTTGCTTTGAAGAAAACTCGCCTTATTTTGATCCCTGACTTTTCTAATGATAACATAGGTAACCTACTGACAGCTATGAATTGCTCAGCTTTGAGTAGCAGTTTCCTCATCTATAAAACTAGACTAATACATTTGACATTTAAATGAACTTTAAATAGGAAATTCTAGCCTCAAAAGGTTTTCAATACTTCAGTCAACAGAAACTTAAAGCAATAAATAAAGAGGCATGTAAATGTTCATGTCTATCTGGACTCTATAAATATTAATCAGTAAAATTAAGGTAAAAATTATCTTATTTCTCTCTATCCCCAAGATATCAAATAATGAGAGATGACAAGTGACCTTGAAATCTTTCAATGGTTCTGAGTTACATCAGTATTCAAGAGCTATTTACACTTAACTTTCTATGCTTGTCCCACGTTGATCAATTGATGCATATGTTTTCTTGGAATTAGATTTTTACCCAAGCATGACAAATTAAACTTCCGATTTCACAATTAAAACAATCAGACTGACAAATACGACTGTGAGTCTGATTTATTCTGAGTTGCATTATGGCTTTCAGACATAGAGGAGACTGTTTTCAAGAAGAATTTTGTTTGCTGGCCTGGATGGCACACACTTCTAGCCAATTATGTCCTATCACACTCTCCATAATACATGACAGAGCATGTGGCAAGGCAGCTTTAGGTACTTAGGAACAAATCAACTGCATTGGATGGATTTTTAAGTTGGGATATTGAATAGAGTATACAGCATATACTAGGACAGTGGGTGGTAGCTTCTATGGAACTGTACCACTATTATTTGAATGCCTTTGGCTCCCTCAGAAATCCCTATCATGCCCATTGCAATAGTGTTGGGCAAGAGGCTTTTTAGGAAGTCCTTAGGTCTTGATGTCTCTATACTCCATACCAACAATAATAGAAGCTTACAGAAATGGTTCCGTGAGGTGAGGTGAAAGCATAAAATTTCTTCTTCTGAATGACCTCTGTGGGAACTTAAGGATAGCCCCATTTAAGCTTTAATCTTAAATTCTCCAGAACTGCGAGGAAATTATGTTTTGGTCTTTATAAATTACCCATTGCACAGTATTCAGTCACAATGGTACAAAATGAACAAATGCACAGATTAATGTCTGAGACAGCCCAAATCTCTTCTTTAGAAGTCATAGTTTCTATGATCTAGAGCATGAAAATAGTATCTAATCTCCTGGAATATTTTATTGGTGTTGTGAAGCCAGAAAGCTACATGAGAGAGAGCTTTCCTAAAAGTTCAATCTTTATCACAATGAAAGCTCATGTCCTCATTGATTAGGTCATTGTTTTTTAAAGTTTTTTATTGTCAGGGTAATGTATAGAGGAGTTACAATTACATTTACCAGATAGTAGGTACATTATTTCTCACATCTTGATAAGCTATAGGGGTCATTCTTAAAGTCTAAACTTTGTCAAATCATATTTTATGTTCAGCATACATTAACTTTACAAAGGGATTTCATTATGGTATTTACATATATGGTTGTAATATCCTTGGATCAAATTTGTACCTTTATATTATACTTTCTTAATTTCCTTCCTTCTCCCACTTCCTTTGTAAGAGATTTTAGTGGGAGCTGGGAGTGAGTGGCTCACATTGTAATTCTAGCTTTTCAGGAGACTGAGATGTGGGGGATAATGGTTTCAAGCCAGGCTCAGAAGACTGAAGTCTGACTCCATCTCCAAAATAACAAGCATGGAGCTTGGCTGGAGATGCGGCTAGAAAATGTCAATCAATGAAGCAAACTGAGCAAGTTCAAGGCCCTGATTTCAGTGCTTGATATTGAGGGGGACAGAGATGTTTTAGTATGTTCCCTTTAGTTATTTTCATGTATGTATACCCATATATGTGTTTGTATAGATGGCTCCATAAATAATACACGTTTACATGCCTGTATAAAATGAATGCCTATGATATTCACTCAATCACTCTCTTTTTCCTCCCGCTCACCTGATAACCCCATCCTGAACAATCTGTATTTTAAGATTATCTATACTGTATAATGTATGTAGAACACATACTTTATAATTTAAGAGTATATGTTCATTAGCATGGTAAACAAGAACACCACCTATGTTTAATTCTCAACCATCTCTGACTTCTGAAATAAGACTGCATCTCCTCTAAAAGTACACCATTCGCTTGCCTCACAAAAGAAGGAAACAGATTAAGAAAAGACAGTTCACAGAATTAAACCAGCTTAATAGAAGCGCCTTATTAAAAGGGAGTCTATATGCTAATGTCAAGGCATTAAAGTCATTTTACCTTTAGCAAACTGTTAAATCCCCAGAGACAGAGGCAGAAGGTAGATGAAATCACTAATGTTCCTGCTTGCCTGCCCAGTCAGCTTCAATGTTTCAGTAATAAGCCTTATGACCTTAAAGTATGGAACTCAGATCTCCCTTCTATTCCTCATTATGGCCTCATTGTCAGCAGGTAACAAGGTCTAAACATAATAAACAATGCAGTGCCGAGAAATCAGCAGAATTATAAATAAAATGCATACAGTGTGATTTCTGGAAATGAAACTTTTATACCCCGAAGATCCATTGTTCTTTTTCTTTGGGGACATTTACTTCATGTATCACAGAGACTTAAGTTCCTAAAAAAACAAACAAAAACAAAAACAAAACAGGCACTACTTTGATAGTGAAATGGCGGCACTGACATTAGGAGGAAAGCAGAGGGAGTGAGAAAACGGAATGCTAGTCTTAAATTATTATTTTCTTCTCTTGTTTTAAAATTAACTACAGTGTCATCAATTCCATCATACTTCTCTGTATTTCCCAACCAGATGCAAAAGGTGTGTGTGTGTGTGTGTGTGTGTGTGTGTGTGTGTGTGTGTGTGTGTGTGTTGCCAGTCCTCAGGTTTGAACTCAGGGCCTATGTCCTATCCCTTAGTTTTTGTTTTTGCTCAAGGATATAATTCTACCACTTGAGTACAATTCTACTCCAGAAAAGAAAAAAAAAACAACAACAAACATGAGATTTTCCTACAGGGTAAATGAAACTGTCAAATATTACCTAATGCTAAAAGATTAATATTATGACAATTGCTTTGCAAAAAAATCATAAATTAAGACAGTGCTCAAACAGCCTCTTGCTGACTTTATATCTATGAAATTTAGACAAACTGCATCTTACGACCTGTCTATGAGCTAAGGGAGTTTCTTTACTCATGCTGGGGAAGGTATATGTCAGCAATTTCCTTCCAGAGTTTCCCAACTCATTACAAGGCAATCATGAATATTCACTAAAAGCTGAATCTGGATAAATTGAACTCCAGTAGGACTACTCCAATGAATGGTTAATCCTTTTAAAGCTAGGCTCTCTAAAATGTATAAATGGATTTGAGTAAAAGAAATGAAGCAACTGAGAAAAGTCAAACAGCAAATGACTATCCAATATCATCATTCTCCAAAAGTGGAAAAAAAGAGTGCTGATGGGTACAAATTGGAGAGTCTAAATTAACTCACTGTCTCCTTTATTAGGTTGAATGTTGTCCATTAACCTCTCTTACACTCTGCTTCCTAGTGTCTAGAATGGGAATAAGACACCTTAGATTTCAAATGTTGATCTAGTATCTTAACCAGTCAACATTTGGCATCTTCTGTAAGATGGAAAACATCATCCATGCCCTGTTTAGCTTGTCACAGAATTGTTGGCAAGAATGGCATATGACCTACCCATTTTAGGCAAGGGTTCTAACCAAAAAGATATACTGATTTAATATTTGAACTTAGTATCTGCCTTCCCAAAACTTCAGACTTTTCTTCAGGTGGTTCAGTAATGAAGATAAATGACCAACTCATTACCAAGCACAAAGTCACCTACTCTTTACTCATCATTAATATTTTTAACATAGACATAGATATACCATATGGTTTATTAATACTCTAGAGCTTTAGGTTTGTGCATGTCTCTACCCCAGCTACCATGTGGAGATTTGCCCATATAACTTTTGGAAAAAAAGTAAGTTTACCTTCTAAGAAAATCATATGCATTTAGTTAACAATTATTTCAGAATGGTGTGATTTTCAACTCTAAATTTGTCCATTATTTTAAGGTCTACCCAGAATTGAGAAGCGAGATCTTGAGTCTCATTTTATATATACTTTTTGTGTCTCTGGTTTATGCTTTCCATATTTCAATAGGTGCGTCCTGAGGTTTATTGTTATGCATTCTTTATTTTGAGGTAGGTCCTCCTTATGTAGAGACTGATCTCAAATTCACTATTCTCCCATTTCAGCCTCCAGAGGGTTCAGTTTACATGAGTACTACCAAGCCTGGTACCTGACTAGGGAGTATTAGCATCACATTTGATATAATTTTGAATAGCATAGTCAATTGCTTAAACTGTAGTTGTTAAAAGATTCAGTTGTCTACTCTTTGAGCTTCTTCTTGGCCAGAGAAATCTTAAAAAGAAAGTTTGTATTAGCTATTGCAGAAATTCATAAACTTAAAAGCAGCCGAGAAGGCTTATTGCCCTGTGTGATATTTATAGAGACTCACTTTGCCTGCTAGGTTGAGATTGCTTTTATACGTACCTCTGGTTTTAAAAATGGGAAAGAACTATATTTCAAGTAAAACCTCCCTGGAAGCATCTTCTCCATTACTCAAATATCTGTGTTCAAGGCTGCCCAGGCTAAGATAAAAGCTCTTTATTTGGGACAAAAGATTTTTCTTGACCCAGGGTTACAAATGGACTTTTTTTAAACAAGTAAGCCATGCACAAAGTTGTTGGGGGAAAAAAGTCCCTAAATGCAAGGGTTCTGTTTCTAACAAAGGAGAAGCACAAGAAAGAAGAAACAAAGATGTTCTTAAGGAATCCTAGATTTCATTTCTCCATGATTGGTCAACCTCAGCTTTCAGCAATAATCTCCATTCCTATTCAACCCATATCCTATCTTGATTGTTTGCTGGCTGTTTCCTATACTAGACTGAAACGCTTAAAGAAGCAATGCTTTTTATCTATCTAATAAGTCTGGTGCTCAGCATACTGAGTAGCACACAGTGGGTTCTCACTAAATACTTGCTGAAATATGAATGAGTATATCAATGCTAATGTGCAACTGGTCCTGTGTCTTTTAATATGATGATGCATATCCTTTCTGAAATGCAATACAGAATTAAATATTCTGTTCAAGATTTTTTACTGCATTATGATTTTCAAATGTACATTAATAGTAAATGTGCTCAAGAATACAAATCCAGTAATTAAACTGGATGTGCTTCAAAACAAGTGATGCCTGTGAAATATATTTTATATAAAATAGACCTATGTTCAATTCTTTATAACTTCCATATTGTCTAGATAACCTTTGGGAGCAGTAATTTTTTATTCATTATGGATACTATGCTTACTTCTAAAAAATTTCTCACAGATATGATATTACTAACCATCCAATAAGCTATTATTTCTTTAAGATTTATGGAAGCAGAAAAATATATATTGTAAAAAGACACACTGCAAATTATATCCACCTAATAGTGCATGCGCACACACACAAACAACCCCCAGAAGGAATATTTCCTATTAGGTAGTGAACTTTTCAAGATAAAGTCTTGATTTATAATGTTGAGAACTTACCTCCGTTGGACTTATAAAGCTCCAGCTTGGTTCCCACTATGCAGGTGTTGTGATTGTACTTGTGCTTTTTTTTCCTTAAGCAGTTTTTAGGATGTTTGGGTACATTTTGGGGAGCCATTCTCAAACAGCATACCAGAATATTTTATTCTTAAAATGAAAAGTACCTGCTACCTGACAAAGGTAACTGTAACCCCTCTTTACATCTCCCAAACATAAAATACAGTTTTTAAAAGTTCTATTGTTGAATTAGAAACTATGCATATTATTTCCAAGAAGAATACTTGCACTAAATATTTCTCTTCTCTTAAAAAAGGTAAGATTATATACATAGGTTATTGAAATACAGTTTCTTGGACTCACTGGTATGTTTTATATATGCAGCCTTTATGTACTTGTGGCTTTAAAGGTGCCATTCACCAATTAATGGAATAATAGGAAACATCCTTAAATATTTTACTATTGTATTCGATCTGCAGATGTTGCAGTCTGCACATGCAGTTTATGCTTGAATGACACACAGCAGTAGTGTTTGGAGGAATCTGTTCATCTACCAGGAACTATTACATAATTGATTAAAATTATCTTAGGAAACTGGCACAGCATTCCACTTGGCATTGGCAGTGGCCAAGCCAAAGACTGTGAGATGCATCTGAAAAAGCCAGAAATCTGGTTTTGTTTGAACCAATTATCAAAATATTGGTTTAAATACCTCCTCTATCACTCTGTCAAACATTCCTGTGCTCACAAATCATGTATCTTATTACCTATGCAAGTTGCTGTGCCTAAGTGACAGAAGATCAAACTCAACATGTGTGTGTGTGTGTGTGTGTGTGTGTGTGTGTGTGTGTGTGTGTGTGGCCTAAAAGCTTTTGTTGTTGATAGTTTTTTAAAATAGACTCCATTTCCTGTATTCATGACATCTCATTTGCAAACATTTTATAAGTTCATTTCTATGCCAGAAAGAAAAAAAATCCAATTTTCCCCAGACTATATCCAAATTCTGCTTTATACATGAGTAGTAATACTAATTTTTTCTTTTCCTGTAAGATGGGATTTTTATTTTCACATTTTATTTTTTTAATTGATTTTATTTTCAAGGTGATTTACAGAGGAGTTAAAGTTACATGTATAGGGTAATGAGTATATTTCTTGTCAAACATTGCCCCCCTCATTTTCCTCCAATTTCTTTTTCCACCAATCAAGTTGTAAAGTTCATTTACAACATAGTATCCTGTGAGTATGGCTGCTGCACTGGTTCACCCTTTGTCCTTTGTCTCACCATTCTGCTGTTCCCCTTCCCTTTACAAATCAGATACATGTATATACAAGACACAGTGTACCAAAATCAAATACAGTGACAGCAGGGAATAAACCCAAAGGAAAAAAATAAAGAAAAGAAAAACATTCACATAGTACATTAAAACAATAGCAACCACAAAGTAAAACATCTTGCTTCCAAATCTTGAGTTCATTTCAGTTAGTATTATCTTATAAGGCCATATGTACATAGCTATTGAGCTATTGTAATACTCTTCTAGCACTATCCTAGACATATACTACTTATTACAAATGAGGGGAACCATGGAGCCTATGTTTCTTTAGATTTGGCTTACTTCACCTAATATGATTTTCTTTTTTTTTCCAAACCTTTCTGAATCTTTCTGGTGGAAGCATAGAATATGTAGGTATAAGTACATATAGGTATATATATATATATATATGTATATATAAAAGTATATATAGATATACATGTATAGGTATATATAGAGAGAGACTATAGGTATATATAACCATATTTCAAAAAAATAACATAAGGTTATTTAGCCTTCTGACCAGTGCTTTAATTCTATTATGAGGAAATTGTGAAATAGAGAGCTGAAGACAAATACATAGAAAGTGAATAGCAGATACTGACAAGGGCTATTCTTTGGCCTGATCTGACCTTCCTGATCTGACTCCAAGTCTAGCCCTAAGTTCTTTCTATGGGCCTTTTGTTTCAGCTTTGTATCTGTGTACACAACTCTAAAACTATGGAGCACTCCAATTAATCAAGCTGCTAAAGTTGTCATGATTGGGCCTATGACTGCGGCTAAACAGAGGACAGAGGATGTGGTCGATTGATTCAACATGGCCCCATACAGACATTGAGTATGCTTACAGTTTGTTACATTCACCTTTGTGTCAAATAGAAAATAGCTCATGTAATGAAAAAATGATTGAATATGAAATAGGTGCTGGAGTTTCAGAACTGAATGAAAAGGATCTGAAATAAGATTGGTCAAGGGATAAGTAGAATAAGCTATAAAAGATCATGGGATAGTCATTAAGAGAGAAATAAACAGGTAGTGACTTTACATTGTCATGTGTCTTCATCATGGTCTGCATTTCCTTAACACAATGATTCCTTCTCTGACTATCAAATATCAGGCTTTTGGCTTGTATATTTGTGATAAGATAGCCTCTTCTGCTGCACACTATTCAAACAGCTGGCATTTAGTGGAAATGCTTCCAGTTTTCTTATAAGGAGAGGAGCATCTCAACACCTGTCGTAGTGCATAGTAGTCCATTCAATCAATAGATACTTATCACATGTCTAACGTTAAATTAATACACTTGAGAAATGTGATCATGAACATGAGTGTTGGAATGATATAGCAATCAAGATAGAAACCTTGTTACCATACACTAATCCCTATGTCAATGACAGAATAGCTAGACTTCTCCTCACTTGGGGCCTTGGGAGAAAAAGTCTTTTCCAGACTGTCCAAGCTTTGCTTCATTCATTTATAGCAGTGAGGCTGTTGATTACTATAAAATGAAATTATAGCCAATTATTCTTTTATATTTCCACAAATTTGCTAAGCATTAGCACGATGAATCTGTAAAAATCTTATAAGGCCCTGTGATTAGTGTTTAATCAGTTGATTTTTACTCCAAGTACTGTCAATTGAAACACAAATCACTGTTTGTCACATATAATTCGAGTCTACAGAGAACAGCAGGAAGATTTACTAAATGTATGAAGACTTCATCTCATCAGACTTTGTTGTTAGCAATAGAATATCATGAAAAAAGATCTGAGCTACAGCATCAACTATGGAAACTTCTACTTCCCATGACCAGATCTTCTTTGCTAATAGTTCAGTGTTTCAAGCATGAAACAGAAGTACAACCTTATTCCAAGCTGGAGGTTAAATTTTCCTTCACACTTGGAAGGAAAGCTGGAATACTTGTTAGAGGTCATAACTGTGGGTAGTTAGAAGATGATCTTCAATTAGCAAAGCGGTGATAATGACCGTAGTCAGCGCTATGACACAGGAAGAAGTCTTTTCAAAGAAGTACCTTCCCAGACTTAAGAATCCTCAAGGAAGAATTCTAAGAAAAGCAGGTACATCCACAGGATGAGGACAGAGCTAGTGGAATGAACAAAGAATCAGGACACAAATTAACCATGAAGTTACATCGACACCTTATTTTAAAAACAAAAAGCTTAAAGACAAAGATAAAGCACTTTGGGTAATTCAGCTAAATATAGAGAGACTACAATATTTGGAAAAAGGAGTTATTTGTGAAATTGAAGAACTAGACATACAAAGCCATTTGGAACCTTTAGAAAGTCTTTTGGTTGGAATGTGAGGGGTAGAGTGTGGTAGGTCGTGACCATATTCCATTTGCAAGGGATTTCTCATAGCAAACATTTTAATGTATTTATTATCATTACCTCTTCAGCAATGCAGAAGCTAAAGACAAGCACCTTCACAAATACCCAGGTGCTATTAGATAGATATTTTAAAAGGTGGAAGAAGAGAGTCTAAAAGCCCTAATGTGCCTACCAGGGAAATTTATGATCTGTCCACATTAAAAAGTTGTTGCCTCATGGCCACATGAATGTAGAAGGAATAGAAGTAAAGCACCGGCAATTCATCCTTAATTAGGAACTCACAGTCTGAGCTCAATAGCCAAAGTATGGTTTTAAGTCTTTGGGGAAGTTAGCATATATATAGTGTTTGTACTTTCACCCAGGATAAATGGGGCAGCGTGTTCCAGGGACAGAGTGACCACCCGCATGCTTTAACTTTGTGCCGGTCATGCAGGAAGAATAGTAAAGGTTTTTGTGACAGGAGTACTGGGGGGAAAATGAGGCCGAAATGGGAAGTGCTTCAAGTGAACAGGGAGATTTTATTTTCCCCTTGTCAGAAGTGTCTGTTCAATCTAGGAACTAAAGGCCACCCTGAATTACTCTTGCCTCTCACATCTCAAAATAGCAAAAAAGGTTGGACAACTGAGAACAGTATGATCTGACAAGCCAGAGAGGAGGACTGTTCACTTTTCAGCCTCCCTTGGATTCTAAAGAGAGAGAAGTAAAGATGATTTCCATATAACACATGGTAATCCTGTCTGAGGATGATTTAGTAAATTGTTGCTCATAGACATGTATTTGATCAAATACATAGTCCAGACTGTGCTTCATGCAGGACTCCAGTTGTTCTAAGAAGCTGCCTTTGAATCAAAGTACTCGTTTTCAATTTTTGCAATTGTCTTTTGTACTTTCCTTGGTGCTGACCAAAGGCGCAAGTTAATAATGTTAGCAGTTGTCTAGTGTCTGATCAGTTATTTATGACATCTTAAAATAACAACCAAGCATGCATTTCTTTGATAAGATTTGTTGGGGCTGTAACAGAAATTATAAATCATTAGATGCTGAAATTTTGCAGTGCATTTAAAAATTTGAATTTAAAAGAGGTTATCCAGAGCAAGATTTTTATTTGCTTCAATGAGAAGGAATTTGAGGATGTTTGTATTTAGGAGTTTTCGTATAATTAGTTTCTTTGGCACAGGAATTATGTGACTCACTGTTCATATGGAGAAACTCAGTGGGTATGAATTGCAAACTGAATGAAATTTAATGGTAGAAATAATAACCCTTTTATATTTCTATATAATTTAATAAACTATTTCCTAAAATGAATAATCTCATTTTTAAACTAAATTGAATATTTCAAATATTATTGTAAATATACAGACTATGTTTCATCATTTTCACCAAGGAGAATCTTATGCCAAATAACTAATAAAAAGGAATTTGAATATATATTATTTCATGGCCACTCTTTGCACCAGAAATAACTGCCAGCTTTACTTTAAGTACAAGGCTTGATTTAAGAAAAATTTTCAAATAGGTGTAACTCCTCTTTTGCCTACAGAATCTCTTAGGCACATATCCTTTCCTATGCTGGGGGTGCCCAGTTAAACCTATATGAGACCCTGAAGCCGCCACGTGTCTCTAACAATCCTCTCTGCAAAATCTGTTTTCAAAATGAATCTGAGAAATGCTCTTACAGTAGTGCAGCTTACTAGTGACCCCTTTTGGGAGAAGTTGTATTTATCACAATATAGTACACAATCTGGGCAATCTGCTGTTTCCCTGGCCCTTAAACTTCAGCTAGTTTGCCCCACAGTCGTAATCTAAGAAGCTCGATAGAGCCAGCAAATATGACCACTGTCTTTAGGTCTAGGACTGGTACAGTTTGTCCTCTTGTTCCTGCACTGTCACCTCCTTGGTATCTCAAATTGGGTCCCATGGTTGGAATTCAGGCCATTCTAAATTCAGATATCATAACTTACTGATATCCCAAACCATAGGAATGCCACCATTAGTGACTATGGGTCTATCAAATTAACAGGCCTTTCTCTGACCTTCAAAGTGGTATCTCTTGTATTAGCCCTCAAAGGATAGTGTGCTTGTTCAGTATCTGCTTAAGATTAATGTCTCTGATCTATTTATCAGACCATTTCTTCATTGAAAGAGAGGTAATACAACTATGTAAAAGATAATTCTACAGGGCTGGGAGTTTGGCCTAGTGGTAGAATGCTTGCCTAGCATGCATGAAGACCTGGGTTCGATTCCTTGGTACCACATACATAGAAAAAAGCCAGAAATGGTGCTGTGGCTCAAGTGGTAGAGCTCTAGCCTTGAGAAAGTCCAAGGATAGTGCTCAGGCCCTGAGTTCAAAGCCCAGGACGGGCAAAAAAAAAAAAAAAAGATCATTCTACAAGCTTTCCACACCTTTCCAACCTGTGTCCTGCCCTCCTTGGCACTGCTTCAACTTTCAACTCTCCCATTTCAAATGCTCTCGTGTTTACACAGAAAGAAAGTGACAATAACACATTATGTTGAGCCTACTACATTCAAGATTTGGTCACTATAGTATATGTTTATCACTGTCAGCCCAGAAAGAGACATGAAAAAATACCTTCCCCTTCTATTTCCTAAACTTGGAACTTCTTACTCAAATATCAGACATTTAGGGTACAATCCACAATACGGGGTGTGGGGGGAGGATAGATACCTACCGATCACACCTTTTCCTTGCCAAAAAGCTCTAAATTCAAATGTCTGCCTTATTTCTTCTCCCTCATATCTCCTGAATACAGCCATCACTGTGGATTCATATGCAAATGATGACATAGGCATCGTATCATATACATATGATGAAAGTAATGGATAGTTAAGAGAACTAATAAGTAGTAATTTATCTAACATTTGAAGTTTAGAACAGAAAAGCCTTATAGTTTTTACCACAAAAATTTTCTCAAAGACTACACATTTGATGTGACTATCGTACATGATGATCATGATGAATATAAAAAATATCCATAAAATCACATTTATAATCTAAAGATACATGTGATTAGGAAAGAGTAATAAATCTCTCAGTAGAATCCTCTGAGTAGCAAATCACATTTTAGGATATGACTTATATTATCTCCTTTAGTACATATCCATTTGTTATTCTTATTTTGGGTTTTAGTTAAATATTAAAAAAAAATCCCAAGCACTTACCAGTGCATGATGGGGAATTTTACTGTACTCTGAGATGGAAGTATTTTCCACTACACTGTTGTCCCAGCAGCTCCCAGGGTCTTCCCATTGTTTTCCCTACTGCTTTAACTCTTCTCCTTTGTCTGTCATCTGTTTCATTAAATTCAGTCAAGGAAAGAAAGTCAGGCCCTCTCAAGACCAGAAAGCACAACCGCAACTCTGTATCTCAATGACAGTTATTCCATTTGAGAGAGTTCCAAGCACTATGAAACTGTATCACACAAGATCTACCTGTCCATGAATCCCTTGGTTCCTCCAGGTAGGCACGTGACTTCATCAACAAATTACTATGAACATAGATCTCAGTGATCCAAACATAGAGATTTCCTTGTTTTATTATATTAAATTTAGTCTCCTAATTGACTACTCTGACATGTTATTTCAGAGAATTTGTCTACTAAGGACTCAACCAATTTCCTTCTTAGTAAACTAAATACAATGTTTCTTTCTTTGCTTGGTAAGTTATTAGATTACAAGAAAACTACCCTTAAGTAGTGATACAAAGGGCTTTCAGATCAACATATCATTTTATGAGTTCAATGCATTTTGATCCACGTCTGGGACATTAGTTTTATATCTAATCCAGCCATGTTTTAGAAGAGTTTTTGAGCGGGTCTTTGCTAGTTCTTCGAGGAGGTGAATACAAGGTTTGATATGCAAATTTGCTATTTATCTGAGGGCCACATTTTTGACTTTTAAAATAGTAATATTATGTAGGTTTCGGCTATTTTTCTACCCAGGAAATTAGAAGTGCCAACTACAAAGAATAATTTGAGGACAGCACCAATCACTGGTACATCTCTGCTCAATTCATAGAGTATCTTCGGAGGCAATAGGGACCCATAATTGTGCTGTCTTTCTGTGTCTCTGGATTTCATTTTTACTTCCCTAAGTATTTTTGTTTCTGACATGAACCTGACTTCCTATTTGGAACTCTTTTTGAATGCTGATAGGGATTTATTTTCTTTTTGACGACAATAAAGAATCTGCTGCGGTGGTCATGTTTGTATTTGTATTGGGCTTTTATTTGTAATCGGTTTGTATTGAATTATCTCAGTTGTGAGCTCAGTTCAATTCGGAACTGGTGCCCACTGGAAAAGGTACAGTATCTGTATTAGCCATACTAACCAGTTCATGCATTGTTTCATTTTTTAAATTTTACAATCAAAACTAGGAACTATACCTACAGGTAGTCAGCAAAAGTCCAGACTGGAGGTATGATTCTAATGGTAGAGTGAATTTTACATATACTAGTCCTTTCAGATAATAAAATAAATGTTCTTCAAGCAAAATTAAAAAAAGAAAAGAAAAGCAAACAAAACACACTCCCTCAACACAAAGGGAAAAATACCCTGGAGTTAGAATAAGAATAAATGGATGCAGTTTTGAGCAATTTCCTAGCTACTGAACTGCAGTATGTCACTCAACACCTGAGCTTTGGATTCTTTGTATTCTATAAAAGTATTTTTCATATTTGCCTATCCCAAATCAGAGTGTTCTTCACAGGGCCTCACTAAACAGCTCATGTAAAATCTTCTCTAAATAATTTACCATCTAAATACTCTAGAGGATTGACAGGTGGACTTCTTTTTTTTTTAACAAAACCATGCATTCACAAAAGATGTTAAGTATGGAGTGTATTTATCAGCTAATATATTAGAATTATTCAAGATAGAGTGTGAGTTTGGCACTAGACATATAAATAAGCACACAATTTCATTCAAGGAAATTGCTATCTAGATCTGAAAAACAATGTTTTCCTGTGCTATGGTGTTATAACCAACTATCATAGGGTAGATAGATTAAAATGTATAAATTTATTAATCCTAGAATAGGTACTCAGATTTCATTTTTCCTAAGGCCTCTTTTCATCATATTGATGGACAAAGAGATATTTCTCCCCAACATGAATGAACTCTGAAATGTATCCTAACATAGTCATCTCTTTGATGGTATACAACCTAGAAATCAGTTCATGTGATCAAATTTTCTCTTCTTCTGAATAAAGTAGAATGAAGGGAATCCCCTACTACTCTTATTACTATTTCAAAAGTCCTATTTCTAAATACAGTCCCAATCCTGAGGTACAACAACATTGTAAATATTGAGGGAACATGATTTAATTATTATAAAATAAAAACTAAAAGTGACAAGGAGGAGGCAGAAAATTATGAGAAGTGCAATCGCCATGAGCATGGGAAATGTAAGAAAACTCTTGGAGGACAGAGATCTGGTGGGTTTTAGAACAAAGAGGACTAAAGGAGTAGGAGTTTCCATAGAAAAAAATGTGACAATTTGATAGAAACAAAAATACAAGTACTATGCTTGCACCACATTCTCCCTTTTTCCCCTCAAATGCACTTCCAAAATATGAAGATAACATGCATTTCTATAGGCAAGATTTCATGTTGCAAAATATTTTCAATGATATTCAGTTGAATTAATCTTGATTTCCACAAAAATTTATATTAAGTTGGTTTTAAAGCCTGGATGCACTAAATCCCAAATAATTTTTGTTATGAGATTTCTTATTATTATCACATTGCCTTCCTCTATCAACTTGCCTTTTAAAATGGCACAGGACTCTCAGACAAATTAGAAGTTTTAGAGGTGTTTTTGAATGGGGGACAGATCAACTATGCATAATTCAAATAAGTAGTAAATTCATTAGCCCTTATTATCATGGTGTATAGTAAGTTTTAATTTCAAAAGTTTACTTCATGCTTTCCTCTATACCTTTGTGTACAGAATCCAAATGAATTTAAAAGGAATTATTCCTGTCATCTGCCAGGTGTTCTAGATAGAGTTTAATCAACCTACTGCATACTTTAAGGTATAAAGTCATTTGACGTGATTTGAGTTTCCATATTTTATCAACAGGCAACATAGTATATTTATATTCTGTACCAAGGACACATTATAAATTTTTTGCTCAGTGACAACAAGGAGTCTGCACAAACTCAGCACTTGAAATATGTTACTACCATAAAAACATTAGGGTAGGATCAGATAGCTGGAATAAAACATTATTTAAAGTGTTACTGAAAATGTCATGGTATCCAAATGTCACAGGGGGCTGCCAGAAGGAGAAAAAAAAATCCTACAATGACAGAATTAAACAGAATTAACTTCATTTCAGTGTATCCAGCAATATTTTACTTGTCACTGGGAAATGTTTGTAAAAGGTATACTAAAATGTAAATTTTTGAAAACCACCTATATTTATTTCCAGTGACATATCAAAAATAAGCAAATAAATAAATAAACAAAAATATAAATAAAATACCTGGAAGACTGATACCTACGTGCTAAAAAGTCCATAGAATGGTATTCATAGAAGTCAATTTTAGTACATATGTATAGGATAAACCAGCTCTGTTCCCTATAAAAGGCACAATACAGGCAGATCTTTTCCAAAGTGACTACATTACTGTGCGGTGTGCCACCATGACGACAAGATTCAAATGCTTAGTGGACATATTTAATCCTAAAATGTAGGAAAAGTGAAAGATTTCCTGGAGATAATTCTTTTTATCTATTCACTTTTTGTGTTATTACTTTCCAGAGACATACCATGTATCCTAGGGCCAATATTAAATTATTAGTAGCTACTATTTACTGAACTGCTAGTGCAATTACCAGACTGTCTGGGTATTGTGCTCTTTTTTCATATATTTTTATTGTAATTAATAGAAGGGTTACATTATATTCACCAGATAGAAGGCGCATTACTTCACAAACATTGATACCCTTTCTCATATCTTGGTCCCCATTGCCCTCCCCCTCACCCCCTCCCCTCATCTTGTTTCCCCCCTTCCCTATCCTATCTCAAATAACCGAATAAACATATATAAAATATATCAGATAACAAGGTGAAATACTGTCACAATATGAGATAACCAAGGGACAGCAAAAGAGATGAGAGGTAAAATAGTACATCAAGGACAACAATCACTCATTATATGGCTTTTGTTTCTATATCCTGGAGGTCCTTTCATTTAGTGTCTTACTATTGTGCTCTTTCACCAACTCTTTGTATGTCAGTTATGTCTCTAATAGCCACCTACTTGATCAGGCCACAAGCTTAGGAATCATCTTTGAGTCTTCTTTCCCATGCTGTCATAAAGAATAGATTAGCAGGTCTTCTAAGTTCTGCAACAATATCCCCATCCCCATAACCTCCTTTTTCACTATGGCTACTCTTATCTAAGTATCCATCACCACTCACCTGGACCAACACAATAACTTTCTATACGATCTGATGTATTTTTTTCCATTCTTCACCAAACTCATTTACTTACAGTGGCTAGAGTAATTTTCTCATGATACAGCTCATATCATGGCAGTTCTTGGCTTAAATCCTGAAGACATCTCCTTATTCATACAAATATTTTTTAAAAGCTTGTCACAATAGTCTTGAAGAATCCTGAAGCTCTTCTCCTTTATAACTAAACCCTCTTCACACGCCAAATTCTCACTCATTCCACCTTGGTTGCATTGATGTTCCTGGTGTATGATCTCCTCTCTCTTCTCATCTTGCTGCTGAGTTACTTATTCCTAGTTGCCTTTTGACCTTCAAATTCACTAACTCACAGAGGCTGTTGCAAAATCACATCTCCAACAGGCTCAACCTTATCACATCAACTCGATTATTAAATTTATAAAAATTCCATCAAAGTATCAAATATGAAGGTGTGGAGGAGAAGATTTATGGCCATCTATAATCTCTATCAGCACCCTCAGTGTCAAGTCAAAAAACAATGTACATTTAGTTTACAACTGTTGTGAAAATGTAATTTCAGAGCAGTGCCTATAGATGATCCTCCCCTTCTGAACAGGATCTGTGCTCCAACATCCATGTAAAATCCTGGATACGTAATGAAATATCCTTAAATATTATCCTCTCTGGCTGTCACGCTGTAATGTATACTTGCTGAGATTTTCATCATAAATAAAGTACCGTGCATGATCAATAGATATCAGTGAGGTAAATAAATATGATTTACTCTACAAATGCAGCTAGAATTATATCACGAGAATATGAAATCCATGCTCCTGATCTTGATTTTTGCTCTCTCAAATCTCATGTTAATTGATTAAGTCTAAACATGTGTTATTTTTTTTCAGTGTTAGCACATAATTTTACAAAGCAAGAGGCTTCATTTGGGGGGGGGGTGAGTCCAGTGGCTTGAACTCAGGTGTGGGCATTGTCCTTGGGCTTTCTCAAGGCTAGCACTCTACCACTTGAGCCTCAGCACCACTCTGGCTTTTTCTGTGTATATAGTACAGAGGAATCAAACCCAGGTCTTCATGCTAGGCAAGCACTCTACCACTAGGCCAAACTCCCAGCCCCAAGAGGCTTGATTTCTATCCATGTACCTTGATTATATTCACTCTTATTAACATGTTTTTAATATCAAGGCATGTTCATTGAACATGAAAAGGAAAATCCAGTGTTGACAAATTTATAGATTTTTCTGTAGAACAGAAAAAATAATACAACAACTAAATGTCATAGTAATTACCTGTGCTATGTGAAAGCAAATAAATGAGAACCTGGGAATAAGAAGATAATGATGGAAAGGTGGCAACATTCAATACAATAGACAAGCCACATGCCATGGTAGCCAGAGCAAATTGATTCAAACCACAATTTCAATGGTCAGTGTCTGCTCCTGTAGAACAAGATCTTAATCACATCATAGAGGCCAGGAAGATGACTGAAAGATCTCTATGCAGTGGAAACCGTGTCAAGATTTTCCCAATGGATTTAATTGTAACTAAGGATATTTGGATGAATCTGACCAATCCTCAAGTAATATCCATGTGTGTTAAATTGGTTAGTTTGATTGGTGGATGCTGTTTTACTTCGTGTTATAATGTTTTAAGTTACATGTGAGCACAGAAGCAGATACTAGGGGGAGGAAGGGAAATCAAATAAAATGTATAATCATGTACCTTAGTTTCAAAGAAAAAGTAACATTGTCTATTCATCCAGTGGGTAATATAAAGCAGCATAATCAAGAGCATAATGAAAGAAGCTGAGTGCTGGTAGTTCAAGCCTGTAATCCTAGCTACTAAAGGGATGAGATCTGAGGATTGGGGTTCAAAGCCAGTGTGGACAGGAAAATCCATGTGAGTCTTCTATCCAAAGAGAGCTAGAAATGGATCTGTGGATCAAGTGGTTGAGAAAATAAAACAAACATCACAGGAACAGTGATTAGGCCCCGAGTTCAAGCCGCAGAATAAGTAATATATATGTATATGAATATGAATATATTGAATATACATGGATGTGGATATATATGAATGTATTTGCATATGTACCTGCATATGTGTATGTACTGTATGTATGTATGTATACATACACAGATATCTACATGTATATGCATGTATATGTGTATGTGTATATGTATATAAGTATGTGTATGTATACATATACAAACACATAGGCATGTATATATACAAATGCACTCACATGTATGTGTTTCCATATATTCATGCATACTTGTACATGTATCTATATAGAGAAAAAAAGAGAATACTGCTACCAGTATTCTGCTATTTATATTAGCATCATTATTGCTATCATGTCATTTAATCTTCACAGCATCATTTTGAAGAACTATTATTGCTTCTTTTTGTCACATGAGAAAGTATAGAAAGATTGAATTGAGCTAATTTCTCTAGTGAAACCAAACTAATGACTTCACTCAGTTACACTTCCCAATTAAGTTGTCACTCATTTGTGTAGAAATTAGGAGAAAGTACTGTGACAAATTTTTTCCTCTCCCTTCTCATTTTCTAGGGGCAAAACAAATGTACTCCCTTTCTCCAGGAAAACTATTTGAATTCTTTAGGAAGTTATGATACATACCACAACAATTTTTTAAATTATGAAAAGAAATACATTAATACTTGGATAGTAACTATAGTAAAGACCCAATAGTACAAAATATCAGTGAAGTTTAAAGAGAAACCTTAAAATTTTTGGTAACATCAAAATCCTTTTAAACAATTATCAATCAGATCCAGAAATGGAAAGATAGCATATGTTTCCTCATATTTAGCTGCTAAACTCAGTAATAATAAGAAGCACAGAAGATGGTCTAGCAAGTCAAAGGAAGCCACAAGTACACTAGAAGTGGAAATTTGAAATTTCCCTCTCATTCTCCCTGAAGATCAATTTAAAGATTTGGATATTTTAAAATTATCTATTCTGATTTACCTCCATAAGCTTACCCTTCTCATTCTTTCTTGTTTGTAAACATTATGCATCAATTTATCTCTCAAAATAAAAAAATACAAACCCATGCATATGATAGGCATATTATATATTACATACTATGTCATATAATATATACACAAAGAAATAATTTCAAGGCAGCTTAGAGCTGATGTGATTTTTCTCTCCTATTTTTATGATGCACAGAGGAAAGCTGCAAATCAATATACTGCCTTTTTGCCATCTAGTGGGAAACTTAATTTTGCCATTCATTTCTCCTGCTTTCTTAGAAATGATAATAACCTATGAAAGCCAAAGAAAAAATCAGATTGTGTCTGTTCTTTCAACACAGAATATTCTTTTTTCCATATATTTTTATTGTAATTAATAGAAGGGTTACATTATATTCACCAGATAGAAGATGCATTATTTCACACACATTGATACCCTTCCCCATGTCATGGTCCCCATTTTCCTCCCCTCTCCCTTGGCCCCTCATATTTTTCCCCCTTCTCTATCCAATATCAAGTAACCCATCAAGAATATATAAAATATATCAGATAACAAGGTGAAATATTGTAACAATATGAGATAACCAAGGGACAGCAAAAGAGATAAGAGATAACATAGTACATTAAGGGCAATAATCATGATTATATGACTTTTGTTTCTATACCCTCGAGGTCCTTTCATTTAGCATCATACTATCTGGCCTTATGTATCTAGATTTTATTCTGTTGTAAATCTCTGCTAGGACAGTTCAAGGTTTCTACTGATTATGACAAATGAGGGAAACCATTGAGCCTATGTTCCTTTGAGTCTGGCTTACTTCACTTAATATGATTTTTTCTAAGTCTTTCCATTTCCTTACAAATGGGGCAATGTCATTCTTTCTGATAGCAGCATAGAATTCCATTGTGTATAAATACCACATCTTGTAGATCCACTTATCAACTGAGGGGCATCTGAGTTGGTTTCATATCTTTGCTATGGTAAATAGTGCTGCAATATTGTGCTAGTGGATTTAGTATGTCCTTGTTTCTGGATGATTGGGTAAATGCCAATAGTGGAATTGCTGGGTCATAGGGGAGCTCTGTGTTTAGTCTTTTGAGGAACTGCCATACTGCTTTCCACAGTGATTGAACAAGTTTGCACTCCCACCAGCAGTGTAGTAGTGATCCCTCCTGGCCACATCCTCTCCAGCATCTCTTGTTATTAGATTTCTTGATCATGGCCATTCTATCTGGAGTGAGGTGGAATCTCAGAGTTGTTTTGATTTCCATTTCTTTTATGGCCAGAGATGTTGAGCATTTTTTCATGTGTCTATAGGCCATTCTTATTCCTTCTTCAGAGAAGACTCTCTTTAAGTCTTTGGTCCATCTGGTTGTTTCTTTGGAGATTAGTTTTGGAGTGGTTCAATTTTTTGAGCTGTTGATATATTTTAGATACGAGGCCTTTGTCCTCTGTGTGGTTGATGAAGATCTTCTACCACTCTGTAGGCTTTCTAGTTAATTTGCTAGCTATGTCCTTTGCCATACAGAAGCTCTGCAGTTTAATGCAGTCTCACTTATCCAGACTTTCTATGATTTATTGTGTTTCTGATTTCTTATTAGGAAAGTTTCAACCTGTGCCAAGAAGACCTAATGTATCTCCTATTCCTTCCTGTAAAATTTTCAGTGTATCTGCTTTTATCTCGAGGTCTTTGATCCATTTGGAGTTAATCCTAGTGCAGGGTGACAAAGAAGGATCCAACTTCAGTTTTCTGCAGGTGCTTAACCAGTTCTGCCAGCACCATTGTTGAAGAGGCTATCTTTCTTCCATTCTATTTTTTGGCTCCCTTGTCAAAGATTAGGTGGCCATAGGTCTTGGTTTAATATCTGGGTCCTCAGTTCTATTCCATTAGTCTTCAGGCTTATTCTTGTGCCAGTACTAAGCTGTATTGGTCTCTATTGCTCTGTAAGAGAGTATAAAGTTTGGTATTGAAATTCCTTCTGTCAACACAGAATATTCTAAAAAACAACAAATGACCTGACAGAGTTAAAAGTACATGAGAAACATTCTCCAACTCTTCCCAAATCTGGTATTTTTGATAACATTGTTCTATCATTTTTCCTACATATATTTTTAGATTTAACTCCATCAGATCAATACTGGTCATATAATGTTCTTCTGAAGCACATAGCCAAAATAAATTTGTTATATTCAAATTCAATGTGCCTCTGAATTTCAAAGTCCCTTGAATAGGATAGAGAAAGTCAAAGCTAAAATGTCTAGTTTCTACAAATCCACATCATAATAATAAAAAGTTGCCATTTAACCAGGGCTTATGATATATATGGTGCAGTATGATAATATAATGAACTTCTGAGCACAGTGATTTTCTCATAGTTAGGACCCAATAAGTCATAGTTATTTAGTGCCAAATCCTGGGTTAATTAACTCTCAAACTGTCTTGCTTTATTCTAACGCCTTCACACTCACAATGATTTCCCATTTTATAATTGAGAAACTGAGTATTGGAACAGTCCATGGGAAAATGGAGAGACTAGAATGTGACTGTTTGCTATGATCGCCTGAATTTTAAAAAATGATAGAAAACAAAGGAAGAAAACTCTTCATTCACCTGTTTTCCTAATATATGACTTCATGAAAATGATATCAATCTTTAATGTAGGACTATATATTTTTCTATTTTGATGACTATTCTATGTTAGACCAAAATGAGAAGAAGTAATTTTAATCCCAGTGTCTGTGAAGAGATCAATAAAGATCTTAACATAGCCTATAAGAGAAAGTTCCATTTTTGTGGAGAAACTGCTAGATGCTAGAATAAATGCTATTCACAGCAGTTAATATGGATAGGATTGTCTTCCATAATTAATTATTGAAAGAAATGTTAACACAGTGGACGTATTGCTGGTATGTCGACAGCACATGAAGAGTCAAATTGTAAAATCATTACAAGCATGAACTCTAGCATCATAGAGACTAACAACTAAGTTGTTGACTAACTCAGTGACTATCTGTATGTTGTTTAACTCATGCAGTTCAGCTTCTTCATCTTCAAAAGTAGAAAAAGTAGTAGTGATCCCTGCTAGCCACATCCCCGCCACATCTGTTGTTACTGAATTTCCTGATCATGGCCATTCTAAGTGGAGTGAGGTGGAATCTTAGAGTTGTTTTGATTTGCATTTCTTTTATGGCCAGAGATGTTGAGCATTTCTTCATGTGTCTATAGGCCATTCTTCTTTCTTCTTCAGAGAAGACTCTCTTTAAGTCTTTGGCCCATCTTTTAATGGGATGGTTGTTTTCTTTGGAGATTAGTTTTGGAGTGATTCAAATTTTTTTTAGCAGTAGATATATTTCAGATATGAGGCCCTTGTCTGTTGTATGGGTAGTGAAGATCTCCCATGCTGTATTCTATTTGCCTTGCTAGCTATGTCCTTTGCCATACAGAAGCTCTGCAGTTTAATACATTACAATAAAAATTTTTTAAGTAAGAAAATGAAGTAAATTTATGGTGGTGGCTCATACCAATAAAATGAGCTACTTGGAAAGATAGAAAGGAACTCTACCACAGTAACTCTTGGAGAACAAGGGTAAAAGTGTATGTCAAAGAACAAGCTGCAGTCATGTCTAATCCAAGCTACTTGGGAGGCAGAGACAGGAGGATCATGGTCCGAGGCCAGCAATGTTAAAAAAATATGAGTCCCTTTATGAAAAATTTACTGAAGTAAAAAGAGCTGGGTATGTAGGGGTTAAGTAGTGCAGCTCTTCTGTAGCATGTATGAGGCTCTGGTTTTAAACTCCAATATCATATAAAAGAAAACACTAAATGAATATCTTATTATAATATCCTTATGATGATGCTGGGCAAACATTAAGTGACAATACATCATTGATATAATGTCATGTTTTTAAAATCAGTGGCACTGCATATGTAATCACTTTTTTAAGCCTTTGTGGGAGCTAGCTCACTAGATTCCAAATGATATATTGATATAGTGAAGGAGACAGTTTTATCATGAGATTTGCCCCAGAAAGAAATGAGAGAATGTTCCATCTTTACTTGTAAGTCAGCATGATGATTCATGGAGAAGGACATATAGGCCTCTGATTCTCAACACAATCCAGAGATCCTAGATAAGAGAATACCACAGGCTTTTGTATTTTAAAAGGTTATATTATTTTGCATAATAGAAGAGTGGTGTAAAAATTCTAATGGGTGAGTTTGGCAGGTATATATGAAAGTGGGCAAAGAGGAAAGGATATGAAAGAGAACATTTTTTTTTTTTTTTGCGAGTCCTGGGCTTGAGCTCCTGAGCACTGTCCTTGGACTTTCTCAAGGCTAGAGCTCTACCACTTGAGCCTCAGCACCACTTCCGGCTTTTTTCTATGTATGTGGTACCAAGGAATCGAACCCGGGTCTTCATGCATGCTAGGCAAGCACTTTAACCACTAGGCCAAACTCCCACCCCCGAGAGAGAACATTTAAAAACAGAAGAAGCAAAGAAAATTTGAAGGCTCAACTGCAAAGGATGTAAGGGTGTTAATTTGTTTGGCAAAATTGGCCCCTCATTTTCATTTCCCTACAAAACTTTAATACATGTTAATAATGCTTTCCTGTAAAGAAATTGGTTTAAATACAAATGTCTTTTCCCTAGGTTCCCATGAATACTAAAGAAAACAAGACAACAAATGAATAAGAAAGTGCACAAAGATGAGAACTACAGGCCAGGTGTTTGTGAGGGTAGAAATTTCCAAAGCTGGGAAGCTAAATAGGCATGTGCAAGTGAATGGACTTAATTAGAATTTTAGTGCTGCTATCTTTGTCTTAATTCATAACCCTTCCTTTCTTATTTCCTTCCTTCCTTCCTTCCTTCCTTCCTTCCTTCCTTCCTTCCTTCCTTCCTTCCTACCTTCCTTCCTTTTTTCCTTTGCCTAACTCTCCTCCTCCTCTTCCTGCATCTTTCCCTTCTTCCCTCCCTCCCTCCCTCTCTGCCTCTGCCTTTTCCTCTTCCCTTCTCACTCCAGAGTGTAAGGCCGGGGATTAAATTTATGGCTTCATAAATGTTAGGCAATCATTCCTACTCTGTAACGGCCTATACTTCTGACTTAGTTTCAGCTGCTTTGAAGATCTTTAGATGCTAATAAAAAGTTCAAAATATGATTTAATTTTATTATTCATTTTATTATATAGTGTCAGAGTATATGTGAATATATTTCTGGTATACAAAATAGTTCTACGATTTTTATAAATGTAGAATGATTAACCTGACATATGATCACCTCAAGTCATTGACATTTTGATGATGAAAGCACTTGAAATTTACTATATTGGGCATACTAAACTGTACTCTGTTCAGATGTTGGCTATATTCAACAAAAGTCAATGTACAATAGACTTTAAAAAACAAAACTTACTGATTTTGATTGTCTACATTTTTGTCATCTCACCATTCTCCTCATTCACCATCCTTTGATAGTCAGCATTTGTAGAGGTTCATTCATTGATTGAGTATAACCAGAAAGACATGTATAGTTCTTTTATAAGACAATGAGTGGTGATATGGTATCATGCAAGAACAAGATTATAGACTGAAGGGTAGGAAAATCAAAATAACACCAGTGTTCCATTACATCTCATTCAGAATGAACATCAACAGGTAAACAAACAAGAAAATGTTAGCAAAAATATGAGAGGGAAAGAACCAACAACCATACACAGTTCATGGGGTTTTAAGTTGATCCTACCTCTTTAGAAGTCAGTATGGCTGTTCCTCAAGAAACTAAACACAGAACTACTATATAATCCTCCTTTACAATTCACACACGAAGGTAACTCACATACAATAGTGACATCTGCTTACCTGTGCTTATACCAGTACTATTTAAAATGGCCAAGTTATGGAATCAATATGGCTGCCCAATAGCAGATGACTTTAATGGAAATGTGAGACATACATCCAATTCAGCATCATTTATCAAGGAATAATACATTTATGTCATCTGTAGAAAAATAATACAATGAATAATAATATAAATAATGTAGATAATCTGGGTTTCTTCCTATGCCCTGTACTCTAAACCAAATATTTTCTTGCGACAGAGATAGGTAATTTGATTACCTCAAGCATACTAGACCCAGATCCTGAAGAATATGCCACAATATGCTAAGATATTTGTACCAGATTTATAGTTCTATTCCAAGGACTGGAACATCAGTCTCCAGGCATTGAATAACAATTATTAACTTCAAAAATCTACTGTTTGTGCCTTTGATTGGTTCATGTATTATAATTTATGTTCTCCATCTGGAGAAATTGAAGGCTACTTTGCACATTAATTCCAACAACTCCGATATAAGTATGAGAATATCTCTCATCTTGAATGTCACTTGAAAAATGAGACTGTACTCTGTTTGGTCCAAAGGGTCAAAGATACTCAATTTATTTATATAGAGAAGCATCAAACATATTTGAAGAGTTTAAAAAGATTGCTTGGTAATCATTATCATCATTAATTATCAGCTACATAGATGGTCTAATTATTTAATCAAGATCACATAGCCAAAAAGGAGAAAAGCTAGCTCTGATTCTAGAGCTGGGAATTTTAACTACTCAGCTATCCTGAAGCAGAAAGATAATTATGTCTGTCAATGAGATGGAAGCAAAGGGTCAAAGGAAAGGAAGTTAAAGTGGTGATCATCAGAAAAAAAGGACAAAAAAGGCAAAAATCCTTTACAATAACTTGAAGATGAAAGCAATGGCTGTATTCAGTGAAAAGAAATACAAGCTAATGAGCCTCAAGGCACAAAAGTAAGAACAGGAATTATTATCAGAATGGCTCATTTGCCTTTAAACATTAAATCAGTGAAGTATGGAGAGAATGTTGAGGGCTAACACACATCAGAAACCACACTTACTTCTAAGAAATCACAGAGAACATTGAAAGGCAGTATAGGCAGATATGATAATCTGGCACAGAAAATGCAAAGTAAATTACAATGGATATTTCACACAAAGGCTATATAGAAACTCCCCAATAATAAGAGTGATCTGTATTTTAGTGTTCAAAGGAACGAAATAATAATAATAATGAAAAGGAACATTGTAAAATGTGCTGTTTCATAATGTTTTGAGCATATTAGATTTGACACATTTTCTCAAACAATATGATTATTCTGTCACAAGAGAGACATATCAGTATGCTTGCTATTAATTATACTCTGAGGGTATCAATATCTATTGTAGTTGTCTATAGCTATGTAGTATTGTAACTCCCAAGTCTTCTGCAACCATGTTTTATATAATAACTCAATTCTGTGGATTGGTTAAATGACTATCAGGCTACTTGTCTGTGCTCATGTATGCAATAAATTCCTCTAAGGCAGGGTCAATTCAGAGACAGAGTTAGCTGGAGCAGATTGAAGGACTATATCTCTTCCTATGTAACTTTTATCCTTTGCTTTCCTTTCACCATAGTAATTTCAGGACAACATTATAGGAGTACGAAAGCAGAAGCTGAAAAGTGATATCACCTAGGTAACCATGTTAGTCAGCTTTCTGTCACTCTAATGAACATCTGAGACCATCGACTTATAAAGATCAAAGATTTATTTTGACTGACAGTTTTGCAGATCCACTCTAATGATAGATCGGCCCTGTTTCTTTGGGAGCCTGTATTAGGAGTATAGAGTGGTGGAGATATATAGTAAGAAGAAAGAAAGAATGAGAAGTGGAGACACCAGCTTCCCACCATCCTCTGTAAGCACACACACACACACACAGATCTCAAACTCTCTCATTAAGTACTCTCTTAAAACATTTTCATTACCAATAGCAACAAGCTGAAGACTAATCAATTACTACGTGAATACCAATGTGACGACCAATATCTTAATATTGTTGTATGTTTACCATATGTATATACCCTCTGCTATACTTTTTGTATAAAAAATTGCATAATTAATCACAATGAGATCATTCAAGTCATAGAATCATTCATAATGTTCTAGTGGAGTGCAAGAGGAAATCAGGAAATATCTCCATTTTGAAGGAGTTCATCTGATGGAGGCATGTGGTAAAGCACAGCAGAGAGAAAACCCTGGGCAAAGGTACAGGAATGAAAAATAATTAAAAATATATTCAAGCAATGGGAAGAAACTAAAAATAGAAATAAATGAAATGAAAAATAAGACTAAGATAATAAGATAGATTTTGGATCGGGTAAAATATGTGTATGTTCTGCTTGAGAAATATTTCAGATTCTATTTAAGTAATATGTACAGACTAATTAGTACAGCAGTGAATGTGACATTGTGAGTGTGACAGTACTGTAAATGTCAGCAAAGTGACAGGAAGTGACCAGTGTAGCCTTTTAGCACCCATCCATAGAACCAGAAGAATGCAATCACACAGTAGACCTTGAGCAAATTTAAGCTGAGTGCCATGGCTCATGCCTGTAATCCTCGCTACTTAGGGGGCTGAGATCTGAGGATCAAGGTTTAAAGCCAGCCCAGGCACTAAAGAACCTGAGACTCTTATCTCCAACTAATCACCAGAAAATGGGAAGTAAGGCTGTGGCTCAAGGAGTAGTGCAGTAGCCTTGATTCTGATTTCAGTCAGGGAACAAAACTCAGAATTTTTCCCAGAAAGTACTGATTTTATCTCCTTCTGTTCATAGTTGAAAAAAAAAGTTCAAATATTAGTAAGTGAAAGTGATCTCAAATGATAAAATAATGGACTATGAAGAAAATTAAGGTGAATAAACTATGCATGACTTTCAGCTAGTGATGAGGAAATAATTATAGTAGTTTCAATGGAAAGAATTAGAGAAGAGTCACTGAAACAGAATGAATAGCTTTTGTGCTGTGGACAGGCTTGAGGTAAAGCAAATATTAAGGCCTGTGAATTAAAAATTGAGCTAGAGATGTCAGGATAAAATTGGGGCTGGAGTTGACAGTATGCTGTTTATAAACAGCAAGATGTAACTAAACCTCTACCAATAATGTGTCATGGTTTTGGTGTGTGGGGAGGGTGGGGGAGGAGTGATTACTTGAAGTCCTTAACTAATTGTTCCTTGTTTTCAGACCCTCTGACTGCCCCATTATCAAACAATAGGCCATCTTCCAAGATGGCATTGTTGTAGCACTCTGATAAATGAAGAATGACATAATGAACCTCTTTATTGCTAGTCTGCCCTGCAGGAAAACACTGTCAGACCATGTCCCACAACAGAATCTAAATTTTCAAGAGCCCATTGGTTTCTCTTGTGTCAAGACCACCATATTTTTTTCTCATCAGGGCTGCCTGTACTTTCTGGCTTTACCAAATGGTTGAGACTTCAGGCTTCCCTTTCTGCAGGGTGCTATGGTTGGAACTGCACTTTCCCCTACTTTTTAATTCATTGCTGTTCTCTTTTCTTCCTTTTATCTTATTCTGTCACCTGCTGCTTGATTCCCAGTGCTCTCTCCTTTATGACACTGGCTCCTGTCATTTCCTGAACTTCACATAGGATGCCTCTAATCCAACGTCCTTCCAAAGGCTCTATTTTAAAGTCTGTGTATTGATGGTCATTTTTTTCTATAAACAAAAGAACTGTTCCTTTCTTTTTCCACAGGGGAAAGCTTCTGGTAATCCTATTCTTTCCTATAATAGTATAAATTCATCATAAGTGATTCTAGTACATGATCTCTTTATGACTCTGTGTTCTAGGACATTATGAACTCTTGCATGTAATTTGTGCATGTGATGACCCTTATAAATATGATGCCATGAATTTTACAACAGTTTTATTTTCTCATTTGAGATACCTCTGTACTGTCATGTGAAGTGTGGAAGCTGTTCTATTCTATTTATAATAATACTTAGTTCTCACTTGTTTGCTTATTTAACAAGTGCAAAACAGTTTAAGTCATTCCATTTTTAGACACAAGAGTCAACGTCTATCTATAATTGTCCTTAGATATTTACTACTTTACCTTGCTTTGAAGTTCTCACAGGTGCTTCCCTTGACTTCCTGTGGAGTTGGTAAATATCAGGTTTGCTTTTTACATCCAGGCTTATTTACATTTATGTCTTCTTTTTCCCTATCACATACTGTTTGGATTGACTGGTTCTAGTCCAACACTCGGCAAGATAAGGTTCATTTGTTAGAAAGATGGCTCAAATGCTACTGAAGCAGTCTCTAGACTTCTCACATCAAATGCAAGGACCTTTAGGGGGTCTTATTTTTCTTCTAATATCTAACCCAGAATGTAGACCTACAGGCTTCACTCCCTGCAATGGCCTGCTATCTCTCTCTACAACTGTTCTAATCTTCTAGGACAAGAATGACACTGTCCCTTTAGGCTTCCACTTCAGAGAAAAGTTATACTAGGTATGGTCCTCTTCCATTATTAAAACATTTCCTGTGTTGCTGGCTTACTTCCCAGACTTTTCAAAAGCTCCCTTCTGTGCTATCACCAATACAATTAGACGAAACTTCTCATGCCATAAGAGATACTCAGAGATAGATTATGATCACAGGAAACACAGACAATGGAAGAATTAGAGATGTCAGGGGAAAGCTAGTGAACTTTCAATACACTAACATTCTCAGTCACTAGAAGCAGTTGATCCCTTAAAGTTTTCCCCGAATGTTGACTCAGCACATGGATCGAGAGGATATCCCTTGCTCCAGCTAGACATGGTTTATCTTGTTTCATTGAGGTATTTGGGGATGTTCTGCCCAGAGTATAATAGTGACTTCCTTTCTTTCTTCCAGATGGGAAATATTTCGGCTTCCCCTTGGGTTATGTTTTCTCTAATGTGATAGTCAACTTACAATGTGATCAAGAAGTCTGGCTTCACCACAGTCCTCTTACTTGATCTTTTCTTCATAAGTTCTCTACATGGTGCCAGGTCTCTATGTTCAGAATTTCTCAGGATCTGGACACATAGAAGGAATCTTGGATGTGTCTGATTAGTTCATGATGATCCTCCAGTTCTTTTCCAATCTTCTTCCTTTTGTCCCCTTTCTTTTAGCACAGTTTTCATTGTTTCTCCAGTTTGCCTCACAAAATGAAGCCAGTGTGTCCCTAGGCAGAAAGGTAGCTCCTGATGGAGACTTCCGTATTTAAAACTCCAGAAAGTTCCAATGGTTCATCTATTTTCTGAGGAAACATTTCAGTCTTTGCCACTATGGCATCCTCTTTGCCCTTTCACCGTATGCCTGCCACGAGGGAAAGTCTTTCACTTTCAGACACTTTGTTTTGTGCTTTTGATTAAAGTGTAGGTGAAATTTGTTTTATCTCACTCTCACCTATCAGAACTTAAGAGAACTTAGATCAGTCCCACTGCTTCTAGCCTGGGGGAGGAGGAGGAAACCTGGGGAAAAGTGAGCTTTTCCATTTATTTGTGCACTGTGTTTACTCCATGCTTATTTGCTATGCGAGCTATGGCTTGCTTATATTCCATCTAAAATTTCTTTGGGAAAACTTCTTGCCAGGTAGAGACAGGTTGATGCCACACCCCAGTAGAGATGACATATGTCTGTTCACCAATAGCCCACAGTGACCATCATTTCTACAACGGTGTTGGGATAGCAAGCATGAGGTCTTCACCATTTTGTTGCCCTCTAAGAAAAATAATAATTAATTACCTCATAGCTAACATGTCAGGAAATGTTTTAGATTAATTTATTTGGTTTTAGATGATATTTTCATGCATAAGTTTACCAAGCACTGGAATAAATGCTTGTGGTTTTCAATTTTAATTAGTTTAAATTTATGTTTTATCCTTAGTAGACCAGCTTACTGAGCAATTGGGAAATTGCTTGATCAATTTATATGCTCCTCTTCTTTTTTTCATATATTTTTTATTGTAATTAATAGAAGGGTTACATGATATTTGCCAGATAGATGGTGCATTAATTCCCATACATTGATACCCTTTCACATGTCTTGGTCCCCATTTCCCTCCTCCCCACCCCCACCCCTTATCTTGTTTTCCCCCATTCCCTATCCAATTTCAAATAATCAAATACAAATATATCCGATATATCAGGTAACAAAGTGAGATACTGTAACAATATGAGATAACCAAGGGACAGCAAAAGAGATGAGAGATAACATAGTACCTTAAGAACAACAATCATTCATTATATGGCTTTTGTTTCTATATCCTAGAGATCCTTTCATTTAGCGTCCTACTATATGGCCTTTTGTATCAAGGTTTTGTTCTATTGCAAATCTCTGCTAGGAGAGCCCAAGGTTTCTACTGATTATGACAAATGAGGGAA